>NC_141856.1:686237-1029356 GCF_024713525.1 Acromyrmex echinatior
AAATTATATGTATAAGAAATTTTTCATGTAAAAATATGTATAAATATGTATAAACATATACGTAATATAATAAATTATATATGAAATATTATTTATAAAATTATTTATAAAATTATTTATGAAATGTCCATATATGTCCATACATCTTTTTTTCTTTTGTAAAATTACTTTTAAGTGTAATAAAAATTGTAATAGTGAAAACGTTAAGAATAAGTAAAAGGATAATTTTTGCACTATTTGTTTTAAAAAAGTGTTAATTTTAGAAAAAATAGCTTAATATATTAATCTTTATTTTAATAATCTTCAAGTCAAATTACCCCATACTATGACTATATTAGTCATCCCCGTCCCTGGACTAGTTGCCTCAAATAGAATAAATTAGAAAAATTTTTTTCATATTAATTATCAGTTTTCCCTTATTATTGAAATATTATTAGATAGTCAAATGTATGTAGTAACTGTAGAATTTATTTTTTCGATAAGTCTCTTAATTTTGTCTATAAAACAGTATTTCATTCATTCATCTAAGAATTTACATTTTACAATACATCATTTTTGTGTTACTTGTCCATTTATTCATAAACAATATTAAATTTTATAGGATCGTATATATACGAGAAATACAACCCATAGAAATCTATGCCTTAAACCAATGCTGGGATTTACTTGCACATTTCGACCGATTTTCAGTTTGGTTCTTGCTTCTTACTTCACCAACCCACGCAGACCAAATGCCGATCGGCGATTAAACGTAAATGAACAATATTAAATCTTATAGGACCATATATGTGAGAAATACAACCTATAGAAATCAATGCTTGAAGCCTAATCTACATTAGTCATGTCATAGCATGCAAGCATCGTGCGACTTTATTGGCTGATACAACAAGCTTACAACCTGCGACGCCTACGACTAACGTGGTAATGGGTCTTAAATGGTCTAACTGGATCTTAAGTGCTTCAGTCACTTACTCATAAACTGTGTCATTTTGACGTTGAGAGATGTTAAATACCACTTTAACACAAAATCTTTATATAATAGAATAATGTTATATATTATGTTAAATTGACACTCGAATATATTAGGTGTTGGAATTAATTCGTAGCGTTTTTTAATGAAAGAATGTTATTTATTTCACATGAGCATTAAAAAATACATTAATGAAAGTACTTCCCATCACTTGTAAAACGCTACGAATTAATTCCAACACCTAATATTATATTAAAAAATTCAACACAAACGATTAACAAAAACGTGAATAAACCATACAAATTCACAAGTTTTTTACAGTTTAGTTATCAAGTATTAAAAATTCAGTTAATTTTTAGTTAATTTTTGTAGAAATAGATTCGGATATTATCGATCTCTCAGTGCAGCAGTTGTGTAAGATGTAATGTCACAAATTAAATTATATTAGTCATTATTATTATTATTATTATTATTATTATTATTACAATATTATTATCATCATCAATTAAATTAACAAAATTTGTCGATATTTTAAAGGAAAGCTTGCAAGACAATAACAATTTGATAAAATTATAAAACTATCCACTTGGCTGTCCATTATTAAAAATATATAAAATTATTAGGTGTTGGAATTAATTCGTAGCGTTTTACAAGTGATGGGAAGTACTTTCATTAATGTATTTTTTAATGCTCATGTGAAATAAATAACATTCTTTCATTAAAAAACGCTACGAATTAATTCCAACACCTAATACATTATTTTATTATTGTAATGTCACAAATTAATTGAAGATACTGAAAAATGTCGCTGACATAAAATACCATAAGATGCTTGCAGTAACTTCCAGCCAAATTATTTAGAATTTAAAAGAATTTTGAATCACATAAATATAAAAGTATAAAATTAGCGAATCTTAAAATTGATTCTCTACTCGAAAACTCTTAGAATTTTTCTTCTTTTCATTAAAAATACAATAGAATGAACATCGAACACAATTTTAATGCAGAAAGTATAGTCAGACTTCTGCTAATCGCGCGTACGAATTACTCAATAACCGCTGAAACGTGCTCATAGCCGTATCCATAGCGATGAGAGAGGCAGAGAAAGAGAAACTGTTGAATGGCAGATGCGCTGTTCGGTTATTATCTCGGAATTTGCTGACATATGACCGCATACGTCCATGCATATGCATATGCAGCCGCGCACACACAAATACACACGCATACACGCTTACACATTTATCATTGTCAAAACGTACATACATCTGGCCTATGATCACGTCTCGCGGCTTTACTGATATTATCGATCGTTTTCTCCATTAGATTCGCAACAACCTATAAATAATTCGATGACCTTTTGCGCTACGTTCGCTGCTAAATTAGGAAACAGAAAAAATATTTATATACTATAAGTATATTCAAATCAATAGTGTATTCTAACAAAATAAGCAAGACTTTTGGAATAAGTTAACATCTATAACAGAAAATTATCAATTTAAATTTTTTAGTGTCCATGAAACAATCATTTATTATCAATTTTCTAATATTACAATTTTCTAATTATTATGAATAAGTTAGTAAGTAAATTCTATTGCCTCATCAATTATCAAAAGTAAACTAACTTAATTGTAATAATGTAATCTTTTTATGAACACTCTCTCAAATTCAACAACAAAAAATCCAAAAAAAAAAAATCATGGCGAATGAGAGTCAGCATGGTAGTTAATACCCAATCTTAAATCTTTATTCCAAAAAAATAATACATTTCAGTTCACTTTGGAACCTCAGCAATATAATTTTAAGAATATCAATCCCTTCATGTTCAAGAAAAATTCACTATCAGATTAACTGATTTGATGTGATAATTTATTCGAAATATTACATTATCTTATAAATATTTCGAAACCATTCTATCCAACAAATTACAAATTAACATTAAAAAACTGATGACTCACTCCAAGACATAGAAGGAATTGGTCTCGACATTGGATTAAAACCAATTAAAATTTATTATCATTAAAGAGTATCAAGTTAAAAACCGCATGTTGATCGCAGTTCGAATGAAATTAATACATTTAATATAATAAGTAAGACATGTCAGGCCATCAAGGAAAATAAAAAGAAAAAAGAACAACGTCAATACAATAATTTTTATAAACCGACAAAATGTAACTATTTAATGTCTTTCAATAATTGTATATAAGTTTGATGTACACCCTCTGTATCTGAGCGTAAATTTAGACTATTTGGTTGCATGAATATATGAAAGCACTCAAATATTAAACTTTATTAAGAAAACGCTCTTTACCTAATATCGCAACATTCTCCCAATCAGTCATGTTCAAATTCAATCCGATGTTCTATGATCGCCGATTGGTTGTTACTATTCAGGTTAATATGATACGATGCTCAGTCAAGATTTAGATGCTCTAGTTTTAAGTTTTCTTCCTGTCTGTCCAACATAAGAGGTATCGCAGGATTTACAAGAGATTTTATAAACAACATTTTTTTCTCTTTTCTCTTGCGAGGTCTTTATGGTCCTTGATCAAACTATTTAATTTACTTGAGCTAATAAAAGCTAATTTAAAGTTAATTTACTTGAGCTAATAAAAGCTAATTTAAAGTTAAAGGTTTTACTAATTCTTTTGAATTCGTCTGAAATTTTTGGAATAAGGTAGTACAAACCAAGAAGTACAATCTCTCTTAATTTCTTCACTTGATTCTTTCTGTTATATCGTATTTTTATGAATGAGAATTTTTAAACGTGCGTTAATAATAAAATTTAAATCAATCGGATAATCATTTTTTAATAATGTATTGATAATATGTTTAAAATTTTTTTGGTGATATTTAAGATCCAATAATAAAAACTGTAAAATTGTATTGTTGAGGATGATTCCAAAGTGACTTGAAACATACTATTTTTTTGGAATAAAGATTCTACATTTTCTGGAATAAAGATTTAAGATTGCATATTAAATATCACGCTGACTCATTCGTCTTGATTTTTTTTTTTTTTGGATTTTTTGTTGCTAAACTAGCTTAACTTCATAAAAAAATCATCAAAATTGTCACAATTCAAAGAGAATAATTTTAAAAAATTATCACGATTCAAATAGGATGATTTTTTAAGAGTTGAAGTAGAAATGATAGAAATGACATTTGTTAAGAAGATATTATTTGTACCAATATTATTTGATTGGTCAATCATTTTCTCTCAAGTTAAAAAAAATATGTTTTTCCCTTTTTCTTCTGGGAAACTTAATTTTTTTAATTGTTACATTTGAAATGAATGATTCCAAGCGCAACAACAGGTTATATTAACAGAATAACGTCAAAATGACATGAAATGTTCAAATAAATCGTAACTAATTGAAAAGTAACTTTTAATAATTATTTTGGGACCATTTCGATATTATTTTGATGTCACGATGACTTGTGTTCTGCTTGAAATATACCAATATATGTAAACCATGCATGAGATATGCGAAGCTAGCGAGATATTAAACAGGAGGGCTTATCCTTTCGCATTTTATTCGGCGACTGGGTTGCAGTCCAGACGAGAGAGTGTAGTCGTGTGGTGGTTAATTAAGAAAAAGAGCGAGTGTTGCCGAGCATTACTGCCATCGTCGCCTATGCCGCCGCCAACGACTGCGGCCGCATCAGGGATTTAATTAAATCAACGCGCGATAAATTCGAAAGACGAATTCTCGGTGGCGACGAGAATGTATATACTTAACCACGTCAAGCCCTCCGCTTCCCAATGTGGGCTTTCTTTGTGAAATCCATCGACGCGCGGCAGATTAGAAGCGAGATTAGGAAGATTAGGGGTGGCGATAAATTCTACTTCGATCTTATCGATGCTTTCTTTTCGTAAAGTCGAAATCGGCTGGCGTAAATGACGTTAAAAGGCGACTTGCGCACGTTCCCGAAGTAATTACAGCTGAACCGCGATCGCTGTAAGATGGATGTGTTAATTATTCTTTATTTTAGGATCCAGCGTGGGTTGTAATATATATCTGTAATTGTAACATACAACTGTATACGCAACTGTATGTTTCTACTAAATTAATATTAATATATTAAATATTACTAATGAATATTTTTAAAAATTATATTTTACATGCCGTATGAAAATATCTTTTTTTTTTTTAAGTAATCTATCCTTTTTTTTGCAGAAATGTTTAGACATGATTCTAAGAATGTTATTTAGTTAATGTTACTTTGGAGGAAGGGAGAGGATTATGGAATTTTATTTTATTTTATTAAAATAGTTGACAGTATACTGATGAAAAATTTCTAGTTGAAAATAAACAAATGTGAAGATATTCATGTGACATAATTACACCTGATAGTTTGTTAGCTTTAAAGTGATATCAATTATACTAGGTAGAAGTTCTTCAGACAAAATGTAATGACACGAATGTAATTTAGAAAAATCTGAAGAGGAAAAGAAGTTAATAGAAGGGAGATATAGAATCATATCATCAACAATATACCTATTGTTGCGCCCACGCGACCGATTTACGAGGTCGCGCTCACGGACCCGCACTCCCGAATCGCCAAAATAAACAACACGAATGTTAAGAAGAAGAACAAGAAGCGTTTATTGATCAAGAATACAGAACAGAACACCGCAAAAGGTGTAAGATGGAGCAATTGAGAGATACGTCCGAACGCACCGACAGCTCATATCCAAATCTGTCTATCTTGTTAGACAACCTTGCTGATCGTCTCGGCAATGCGATCGCTTGCATATGCTATGGGTCGGCAAGGCACGGGCATAACACTGCCCTCCCTCTTGTAAATTGTCGTCCCGACAATCATGAATTTCTTGAAGAACGTCGGCTTCTCAGGAATCCTGGGCTCCCTATCAGTTCTTGCTTCCTCTTGCGCTGCTACAGTTTTCTATAGTCATGGTTTCTGGACAGGGATCTGGACCAAAATCGGAACCGAAAACCGCTTTGGAACCCTTTTTTTTTAGTGAACCGAAACCGAAACAATACCCCAATTTTATATAATTTATAATACCGAAATCGTAATCAAATTCGTAAAATTTTATGATTTCTTTTCAGTTCTTAATTTTTTATCTTTATCCTTATTCTTAATCTTTGTTCTGCCCGTTTCTTCGTTCAAATCACCAATGTTCAATCCAGTATTATCATCGCCAGCTCTTTTAACCAGAATGTAAATACCTCCAACACTTCATACGATATAAGAAATCTGGCAGAATCGCGAACATACTATATTTAATGTCAACTTTTTTTAAGATACTAGCATTTTTTTTATTTAGATCTTTCTCACTAATATGTTGCAAGAATTTATTTTAAGTCATGCAATTCTAAATCATGCGTCTAGTAGAAGATTCTCTATTGAACGGTTGAACACTCTCTCTCTCTCTCTCTCTCTCTCTCTCTCTCTCTCTCTCTCTCTCTCTCTCTCTCTCTCTCTCTTTCTTTCTCCTCCCTTTCCTCCTCCTTCTTCTTAATCGAACAAATTTAAAGAATAAATAAAGCAAGTAAGTAGAACCGAAAAAACCGTAATTTTTACGGTTTCGGTTTACTTTACTACTAAAAAAAAACTGAAATTGATATCGGAACATTTATTTGATATTTTATTAAACTGGAACCGGAATCGAAAAAATCTTTCAGTCTGGGTCTCTGCTTCTGGGGTCCAATCCTTTATGCCGGAGGCCTCCCAAGTCTTCCTCCCTTCTGAGCAGGACCCCTCTTCAATTCCTCCTCGGAGGGTAGTTAATTCTCCGAAGAACGGAATCCGTTCGAGCATCCCCTCATCTTTACGAAGGGAACTTTAGGATCCTTTTGCTTCTTTTCTTGAGGCTTTGCGTTTTTGTTTCTTGTTTTTTCGAAAAGAGGGGGGGGAGGGAGAGTCTAGTTTTGCCGCAGAATCCGCTCCCCCCAATCTCTGCCTCGATATCTGCCCTCCGTTCCGCAAAAAAACCGCGAGCGAAACGATCTTCTTAAAAAAAAGACCTCTTCGTCGGACTCTTCTCTGATGTTTCTCCATCCGTTGGATTCCTCGCCGATATCACATCCTCAGATGGACTTCCCGTACCTTGTTGACATCCGTGGCATGTGCAAGCGAAGGCGTTGCTGAGACAACCAGCAAGTAAATTGTCTAACAAGATAGATTTGGATATGAGCTGTCGCGTTTGAATATATCTCTCGATTGCTCCATCTTACATCTTTCGCGGTCTTCTGCATTCTTGATCAATAAATGCTTCTTGTTCTTCTGTTATTTATTTCGGCGGTTCGGGAGTGCATGCGCGTCCGCGAGTGGAACCTGGTAAATCGATCGCGCAGGCGCAATAATATGTATAGTAGAGATCTAGTTCCAATCAGAGTCTAGTCATAAGATAGTATAGTAATCAATCTGTATAGTATGATCGGTCCAACTTTTTTTGTCATTAATCAGAGTGAAAAAATGTGTGTGTGTGTGTGTGTGTGTGTGTGTGTGTGTGTAAGATATATATATATATACACACACACACACACATAAAGATATATATATATGTGTGTGTATATATATATATATATATATATATATCCGCATATATATCTTTTTCTCTCTTGCATCACTGCAAAGCGAGATAAAACTGATCTTTTCTCAATTTTGAAAATTGTCGGTGGCCTGAATCTGATTAGAGGGATTCTAACTTGCATTCTAATAAATAGTATATGATATAATGTCGGATACATGCACATATTTCGTTACTAAATTTAGTTCAATTGTATCATTTGAAAGCTACATTCAAGACCAACTGCTGAAGTTACAAAATTAATCATAGGTTTGTTTTCTATGGCTTAGTGTACACTTTGGGAATTTAAAGTGAGATTGGTATATGTTTGATATTTGACGAAGAAAGTGCATAATGCAGGAACAGAAAACATATATATATCGAACTATATATCGACTTCTATTAACCTGGATACCCCACCATTGCAAATCAACAAGTTAGGACAAAAATTTAATGCTATTTTGTTGTTAATTTGTTGTTCTAGAACGAATTTTATTGCTCAAACCATTTGACATCTAGCAGGAAATAAAAAATGAAATAGATATGTCTAGGTTAATGATAAGCTGAATATCTATAATAAAAAAAAATATATTTATATAATATTTTTTTTATACAGTACATTTTAAAGAAAAATGTTTCAGACAAAAGATTTGTGACTCCGAGGGAGATATAAAATGATACCATTGGTTTGACTTTGGATGGCATTATAAAGACAAGATCACTTTGAATTTTTTAAATGGAACTCCCCATTTTTCATTACATATTCTTTTCAAAACACTATATAATTGAGTTTATTTTCATTAAGAACTTTTCGAGTTGTAAAGTTAGCAGGTTACAGCATCGCCGGCATTAGCATTACCCAAGATGTCTGAGCGATGGCTACAACCTCTTGTTGTTTATCAGGATCCATGACTTGGATAACATTTAAGAGATTATAGCCGTCGATCGGACTGCCGACTCAATGTGATAGAAAGAAATAAACTTGATTCCGAGCTGTTCTTGTTTCAGTTTCCATATGTGTATGTATATATATACATATATATATATATATATATATATATATATATATATATGTACGTCCTGTCTATGAGTATCGTGTGAATTTATCCGTGTAAATAGGTTTGTTCGCATAAGCTGACACTTTTTGCACTCGGCATTTTCGCTTTCTTTCTTTTCAAAGCCAAATATGTATCTATCTCATTTTAAGAGCAAAAATATTTGGAGATTTCATGCAACGCGAACAGACCTATTTATATATGTATAAATGAGAAAACTCAAATATGGTGTTTCTCAGGGCTGTCTTCAAACATGGAGGCGAAGTTGGCAGTCTAGTTATAGAAGTCTGTGGATAATGCTAATGCCAACGGTATTGTAACTTCCAAGCCTTATAACTCGCAAAGTATTTAATGAAAAAATATTATTTATTTTAATAACTATTAGTTATTATAGTATTTATATTTTGAAAAGTTTTCGAAGTAAGCTACAAGAAAATAATGAAAAATAAGTTTCATTTAAAACATTCAAAATGACCTTGCTTTGACCTTGATAATGCCACCCAAGGTCAAACCAATGATACCATCTTATGTCCCCCTCGAAGTTTTGTCTGAAACATTTTTTTCTAAAATGCACTATTCAAGAGAAATTTGAGATTGTCATTTAAAATGAGATATCCTGTATATAAAAATGTGACATTAAAAAAATAGATATATTAGATTTTGTTGCTTTTTGCTGCTCCAAGATGCAAAAACATGTTAAAAATATAAGATTGTTAAACAAAAATCTATAAACAATCAGAACTGCACCGTCACGCGTCGCAGCGTCGTGACTGAAAGCTACGTTATAGAATTTATTGCTCGCATGAATTTAGTACCAAAATATTGTAGACATTATATTAAAATATATCGATATTTGAATTTGTTGTTAACTATAATACATGAAAATTGAATTGAAGATTGAATTGAAAAAATGATTAGTTTATCGCGGTCGTTTCCGCGCCGTGTATTAAGATCCTTTAAATCTTATATGTCAGTATTCTAATTTGTTGTTCACTCTGTCGCAAATATGTACTAGCAACAGATTAATTAATCAATGTTTAAAAGCACTTATATGCAGAGAGAGCGTAAACTGACAATTTTCATCCTAATAAAGTGTTAAAATAGTTGAATTCATTGTTGTCTCTTTTCTACGATGCAAATTGCTTGTCTAGAGCTCGATCGCATTACGTAATTACGTGTAATTTCATATCTTGAGCGGATGTGCGATATTTTAACTGTTTATCGATTTTTAGATCCTTATTTAATAATTTTATAACTTTTATTAATGATTAACAACACATTAGTAACGATGTATCGTTGCTGCGCAGGTTTTTTTATCATATATAAAACCTGCACATCGACAATGTAACGATATCGCTACTGTCGTTACAGTTACAGAATAAAAGTCTTATTAATTCGAATTGAGGTTACTTAAAGTTTAAAATTAAGTAGGTTAAGTTCACCATTATAACTTTATTTGTTAAAGATGAATTCGATATCAAAATTATATTACAAAATTTGTATACTCATACGTTTTTAAAGTTCAATAATTACAGAAATTAAAGAATTTTACTTTGTTTATAAGCTCTGGATATAATATATGTTTATGCTCTGTGTGAACATGAACTTTGAATTTATATGAAAACAATTTCATATATGAACATTAGATAAGAAAAAAAAATTTTTTTTTTAATCAGCCTCAGTTCAAAAGCTTTATTAAAAAATATTAAGATTTAGAAGTCGCTAGTAAACAATTTTTAAATCAAAGTTTTGATTTTCTTTAAGTCTTCGTAGTCCTCCTTATAGATCAATGAATCGAGCATCATCTTTTATACTAGATTTCATAACCCTTCATGGTGTTGAAATGACGCATATCTGCCACCGACTGGAGGTTTGGAGCTTCAACTATTCTTCAGTAGAGATGCTTAGCTTTTTAATTAGACTGTCAGTATGCGTCTAGTTACAGTTAGAGGCCACTGATTTTGTTACTTGTAGCGACGAGTGTGGGAAGTGAGTAACCTATTGTTTTATGTAAAACATAAAAATACATATACATTTAAGCCCGGTCGCAGTCGCTTGAAGAGGACTTTTTAAAATGTTGCAGATTTTGATTTTTTTTACTTAAAGGCAAGGTTGAATGTTGTTGCAATCGATAGTTAATACCCTTATTCCAAGGCTGACTCTCATATCCCTCAGAAGGAATCGCCTTACAAAAATTGTAAATTACATTCCTGGCTACCACCTCAAATAACATGCTCGCCAAAATGAAAATTTTAAGAGAATTTCTTCAGGAAAACATTTAGTTATCTTGAAAATGATGTCTTATAATGATCATTTATCAGAGACATCTACTAGGAGAATTCTTTCTGATATTTTATTTCAGAGATTTCTTGAAATTTTTATCTTTATGATATCATGCTAAATGATATTAATTTGTTCTCTCATGGAAGATTTCATTACGTTATATGATTTTTTAGCCTGCATGCGCCGCTATTATTTGATTCAGAAACTAGACATAATTATGATATTTTTTTGAATGAGAAATCCATTTGTTGACATTTTAAAAAATATCATAAAGATATTTTTAAAAGAAGTAGATTCATAACTTAATCTATAAAATTTAAGATAGCACAAAATACATAAAGGATAAATACATAACGAAAAGATGTCTAAAAGATGACAAAAATGTGATCGTTTTTAAATTGTTTTTTCAGCAAGACTCTTTTAGTTTTGTTGAAAAGACAATTTAAAAAAAAAAGACATCTTTTCGTCATATCTTTCTCTGGTTGTCTTTTCGGTAAAACGGAAAGTCGACTAAAAGATATCTTTTCGTATTACCGAAAAGATAATGAAAAAATATTTTTCCGTTATTTTGATATTTTTCATTTGTTCATACGCGGGAATGCCAGACGGACGTGGTGGAGTTCGGGTTCTCGTGTTTAAAAATTATACGGAATAGAATAAAAGGTGCAGCATTATGAGAAATATTACCCGTGTTCTAACGAACTTTAATGAAATATTTTTTAAAAGCGAGTCCCCTCAAAGGGGACTATGATGAAAGATAATAGCTCTCGCACACAGGACACAGCAAGCATTGCAGATTACATAAATGGGATGTATAGTATATTGACAGTCATAAAATTTCGTTTAGATTTGTATAAAAATTAATTTAGATATATAAGGTTAATAAACATTAAATGTGCCAAAATATAAAAACTAAAAGAAGCCTTAAAGACGACTAAAGAATGGTTACAGAAGTCATCTTTTAGTTATCTTTCAGACAAATTTGTGTTCTCTGAATATATAACAGACTTCTTTTAGACATCATAAGTACAAACTCTATATGTTAATATACTTTAGGTATTATAAAGGCATGCAAATTTAAAAAAATTTTTAGGTATCATTTTTGTGATATTTTTTTGTTTCTCAAAAAATAGCGCATTAGATAACATTCAAATATCTTTATGTGATTTTTTAGAAATTTCTCTAAGTTATCACATTCAGAAATGAGATATCTTTTAGAAGCCTTTTTTGTAACATTGTATGACGGGATGTAGGTTGTTTCTTCATATATATATATATATATATATATATATGTGTGTGTGTGTGTGTGTATATAAATTCGAGTATATACCTAAAAAGTACTTTCCCATATTTAAACAATTTACAAGAATATCATGAGATTTTCAAAGTATGACTTTGAAGCTCCCTATACAGTACTGATTGTTGCGGAAAATTTTCAGAAATATTTCAATCTTTCATATGTGTAACAATTCTAAAAGGATTCTGCAATATGTTATAAGAAAAGTTTCAACAGAAACGTTTCTAAAATTTAATAGATGCGATTTAATTAAAAAACATATCCAAACAAAATAAAAAATCATCATGATATTAAAATAACTCTAAAATGTTTACTAAAAAATTATTTTTTGATCAAACAGATTTAGTTCAACGTGATTTTATTGTGATTTTGTCTACTTTAATTGCGAAAAACTTTTGTATATAAATGACTTGTTCTGCTTTAATTGCAAAATAACTTTTTGTTGAAAATGACAAAAAAAAATACCTGCACGTAAAATATTCTTTTTTATTCCTCGTTTATACTCACTTAATGGCGGGAAGAACTACGATGACTATGATTACTGCATAAAACTTTTAGTAATGTAAGGGGAATAGCCTATCTAACCAAGTGGAAAGTATAAACAAGACTAAGAGACAGAAGATGTATATTTCTGTCCTGCTTAGTAATTTTTCTTCTTTTTGTGCATGTGCCAAAAGAGGATAGAAGAGGATAGAAAGATATTTCTGTCCTTTAGGTCTTGTTCACGTCCTTATTCTCCTTCCATTACTATAAGTTCTATGAATTACTCACTCGACTCGCGCTTCCGCTTCACTTCTCGAGACAACGCCCTCTCTATTTAGCCACAGGAATCGCTTTTCGCAGGAACACATTTTCGCGAAAAAACTCTAACGCGCAATATTTAAACGTACTTAAAGACTAAAACAAAAGATGGAGCTAACACTTTTGTACATGAATAATGATATTGTATGGAAACTGCACGTGTGATTTTTTAATAGTGATTATATATATTGATATATATGTATTATTTTGATTATATTGATATATATGTGCTTTATACACATATAATCAATTAATCAAAATAATTGGAGGTATAATTACTATTTTTGAGAAATAGTTTAAGTTTATTTCAATAAGTAATCTGTAAACAAATCATACAATTCTTAATAAATTTAAAGTACTTCAGAACTTTGATATTTGAACATACGCAATTGTTTAATCCTTTCTTTACCGGGTACGCGTCCGCGAGTAAGCTTTCTCTGTACCGGAGATTCCGCCACAAGTGACCACTTTGGCTTTGTTCTGATATACACTGCCAGTACTGGAAATCTATAATATACGTAACGTGCTCTATAGATTTTCAGTACTTGCAGTGCATAACAAAACACAGTCTTTAAAGATAGAGCATCACCTCGAAATTAGTGTACAATACCGAACACTATCTGTAACTGTATGGACACTATCATTTGTTATGTGGATACCTATTATAGTCAGCGTTGATATCCACCGCTCGTTATGCGGATGCTGACAAAAGTCGGCGTTGAAAAGGTTAATTGATACTTAAACGACATTTAAATTATAACGACATAATAAATTTAAATATTATTTAAGTATCAATTGAATATATATTTAAATATCATTTTTGAAGTAAGAAATAGCTGAAGTAAGAAATAGCTTTTTGGTAATATTTAAAAAAAGAGGTGTAGATTCTATCTGTAACATTTCAACAACTTTTCAACAGGGTTTTATGTGCAAAAATCGCGAACATTTTTATTCCAGAGCTGTTTCAGAAATGTTGCAAACATTTTTCGCAACTTTTTCAGAAATGTTTCTTTTGAGTATAAATTATTCTGAGATAATACTGAAAAACTTTCGGTGCTAATAGGGGTTACAAGAGAAATGATAGGAAAAATACAATTTGAATGTTCATAACCACGTATTTGTGCGGAATGTATGAAATATGAAAGCAAAGCAAGAAATGTACATAATGTTTTATCTAATGTATGTAACGTTTTCTTGATGTATGTAATATTTTATTTGGCATTAAAAATCTGTTTTATCGACATCGATCAAATCGATTCAGTCGTTGCTCCAACATTCTCTCAAAGGAACCTAATGTCCGGCGCAGGAACCGATCCTCATAAATTAATTATTTTTCATGCGTTAGAGTGAGCAACAAATTCGGTTATTGACATATTTTAATAGTACGTGTTACGGGGTACCAAAGACTCGGACCGGAGCGAAACTGAAACCATAATCGGATCGAAACTGTTTTTCGGTTAGGTTTCAGTTCAGTTTTTGGTTCGGATTTTTTAACCTTTTCGGTATGTATGATCGACTACAGTCTACAGCCACCAAGCATACATAATGTAATCATACATATACCTACGGCTGAGCGTCGGTTATGATGAACAACAAGTGAACAATGCGTTCCCTTTTTCAGTCGAAAAAGAGAGGAATACTCGCCTGTGGTTGGTCGGTTGCAACATTTGTAAAAATGTTGGATGAAGACTATCCTTAACTCCCATGATAGTCAGTAAATAATTGTAAAAGGCATGAGAAGACCGAGAAGTTTATCAAAATTTATTCAATGCGCATGCGTAGCCTATTTTCATATCACGTTTCTCTCTTTCTTTTGCCTATTTACTGACTCAGAAGGGGTCAAGGGAGAAGTAAGGATTGTCACCCATTTTTACAAGTGTTTTAAAGCAATCTCGTTATTTGATTTTACCTAAATTCTCTTTATTTACAAATGTTATGCAAGAAACTTTAACGTGTCATTTCTCATTTATGACGTCATGATCCAATGTTACTACTGCCACAGCGACTATAGAAGAGGAAAAGGATTTTAAATAGCAATATTACAGTGTCCACGGAGTATTACTTTCTTATTTCTTTGCTTGATTATGATAATTTATGTAAGAATAATATGTTATTTTATAGAAAATTATCAAAAAGCTGTAAACGACCATTCGCGATGCTACAAATCGCTAACGTAATCGACGTATAGATGATGTCGCAAAAAGATAATAAAAATGAAACAGCAGCAAAGAAAGAAAAAAAATGATCTGTTTACTTTACACTGGTTTAGAGTGTTTATGCCTGTTTCTATCAATACAGTTTAACTTTAATCTCGGTTCAACTTTTCATTTTTTTCTAATTTTTTTAAGAATTAGAAAAAGATGAAGAACAAGGGTCTTAGCAGGTTGATTTATAATCCTAAGACAGTATTTTATGATTAAGATTCAGTTCCACAATTCATAATTAATCGTGGTTCAACTTATTCCTCATCTCTTTTCAATTCTAAAATTGGAAAGAAGTACAGAATAAGTTGAACTTCGATTAAGAAGTAACCGTGAGTTGTGGAATTGGGCCTAAGTCTCATATCTTTAGTAATGCACAAGAACTGTCTTAAGATTAGCTGTTTTAAGTCAGCCTTCTGCTAAGGCCCTAAGTTGAACCGAGATTAAAGTTAAACTGCATTGGTAGAAACGGGCTTTACACTGCTTACATATCTCCAATTCAATATTGTCTTAAAATAAATACGAATTTCCTTAAATATGCAATTTATGCTTGTTGTATTATCTTTCTCTACAGTAGATAATCATATACCGTAACCGAAAAAACTTAAATCCAAATGGTTATGGTCACCGTTATCGGTAAAAGAACCAAAATCGTTTAGATTTCAGACTTTTTCGATTCGAAACCGAAAAAGACCGAAACCGTTATCGGTAAAAGGATCGGAACCGATACCGAAACCAAAAATTGGGTGCAACCTCTGACCGTAATCGTAATCGGACTGAAATTTTATTTCAGTCCAAGTCCTTGCGAGGAACATTCTAATACTAAAAACATGTGAGCAACAAATTCGAATATCGATATATTTCGATAGTATATGATGTCTAAAACATTTTAGTACCAAATTTATGCGAACAACAAATTCTATGCATGTAACTTTTAGTCACGACGCTGCGACACATGACGATGCAGTTTTGATTATATAAATATTTATTTAACAATGTTATATTTTCAATATAGTTTGCACTATCTTGGAGCAATAAAAAAACAACAAAATCTGGTGCCTGTTTTTTTAAGATCGCACTTCTATATATTTTTATTTATTAAAAGGTGTCCAATTTAAATTGTCAACTGTTGAAAATTATTAACTGGAATCGACCCATTATATTTTTTTCCTGTTAAACGATTGCAGAAACAAAATTCGCTCTAGAGCAAAAAATTAATAATAAAATAGCACTAACATTATAAAAATAAAAGTCTTAAACGATTTAATTGGATATTAAATGCTTGTATGATTCTTGCGTGAATTTATATACTATGTAGTATGTAGTCCTCAGAAACGTGCGCTAAAATGTTTTTTCAGTCTTTGAAAACGATAACTTTACTAAACTACCGCAATATTATCACGAGTTAAATTGACTAGCAGTTTAACAAATATTTGATGTAATTCGCATCTTTGAAACGATTTTAATAATGAAAAATCATTTCGGCGCGCGTTTCTGGGGACTACATACGTAGTATAATATAATATAAATTCACATAAGAATCATACAAGCATTTAAGGTCCAGCTAAACCGTTTAAGGCTTTGATTTCTATAGTTTGTGCTATCACATAAAAATATAATCCTACAATAACATAATATAAAAATATAATAATATAATAATAAAAATATATATCCTATAATATGTTATATTATAAAATGATACTAAATTTTTTACCAATTGTCCCAACTCAATTTGCGATGGGGGGAAGGAGAGTTTAGGTTAATAGGAGTTCATATCCTTTTCAAAACTATGTAGAGTACACTTATATAAAACTGTTATTACTTACAGAACTGAAATATAGCTTTTACGACAACGCACAATAAACACTATAATGATTAGTGTGATCATGTCATAACGTTTGAGCAGATTGTGAAGAAATAATTTTAACGATTGCCCCCAAAATGCAGCGTAAACTATATCTACAAGATATCGTAAACTACACAACAGCTCACCATAATCGTCTCGTTTATTGTTTACAAAGATTTAAATTAATTAGTCAATATCTTTCGTGGAACATATAACAAGTAGAATGTAATTAACAAAGATCTGATTAATAATTGCAAAAAAACATAACAGAATATGCATGCAATTGTCTATGTTAACTTTACTATTTCTGTAGGCAAAATTCCAAGTTGGAAATTGGTCGTTTGATTCGCGCATGCATCCCCTCGCTTTAGTCAAAATGGCTCGATCAAAAGGATTTATGAACCAGGCGCAGTAGCATGTAGGACCACAGAACCTGTTTTACAGAGAGACATTTACGAGAATATCGAACGAGCAGGATATCGAATCGTTGCGATTTCCCACGAGCGAAATGTGAAAATAGACGACACAAAAAAGCGTATCCCGACAGAAATCTGGTGCTACTAACGAAACAGATCGATTTTACGGACGAATTATACATTCCGAAACTCTCACGACAAACTGAATTAATTTATCTCTCGTCGTAAAAATTATTGAGTTTTAAGTAAGTTTTGCTACCAACTTTCTTCAACATAATTTTAATGGACACCGAGTACAACTGATTAATATATGTAAGTCTTTAGACATTTCAACAAACATATTTAATATCTCCTCGTACCGGATAACAATTTTCGGAGCACAAGCATCGGTTTTGTATTTGTATATATGTATACGTAAAATTCTTTAGAACACAACTAATAGGAAATAATGCTTTTAACGATGCGATTTAACTGGATCTTAAGTGCTTATATAATTATATGATTTTGTGTGAAATCTTTATCTAAAGATTTAGAACACTCATGGAATGCTAGAGATCCGAGTTCGACTCCCGGCCGAGGTAATATTTTTCACAATAAGAAATAATTATTTACAGATTTTAACATGTCATTCAGCATTATTATGATCGTTCTGCATAAGAGCATCAAATTGTTAAATTGTTAGTCAATTTAATTTGTGATATTACTGCGGTAGTTTAGTTTAATTTGCGTTTCAAGACCAAAAAATCGTTTCGGCGCGCAAATTTAAAAGTCTACATACGTATATCAATTCACACAAAATTAGCAGGCAAGCATTTAAGATCCAGTTAGACCGTTAAAGACATTATTTTCTCGATTATGTACATGTTCTCATATGTAAGGTCCTATGAGATTTAAGACTAAAATTCTTTAGATTATTGATGCGCAATCTGCGACTCATAACCAAAAATACAAAAAACGTCTATAAAATATAATGCTTACAACAGCCAATACTAGATATTCAAGTGTACTTTAACTTTATTTTGATCCATAAACGTTTCGATCTTACTTACAACAGTATCTATAAAGATCACGAACCTCTGCAGAATAAGTGACAGAGAGTTCATTGTCAAGAAGGGCAGTCGCATTTTTTCAAGAAAAGTGTGACGTCTGTTTCTTAAACACGATTTGCAAATTTTTATGTCGACTTCGCGCTATGATTCTGTCTGATTCTACATTTGCACAAAAAATTCTTACACTTAGCTTTTATTAGAACCGTACAAAGCAAGATGAAATACTTCGATATCATTTTCATATTAAAGTTAATAATAATTAATGTAGATAACTGAGTGAGTTAGTGAGTGCGTAAGAATGAGAGAGAGAGGAGAGAGAGAGAGAGAGAGAAAAGAGATTTGCTAGATAAACAATAGGTTTAATAAATGTATGCGTGAAGTGCTGCGCCCCGTAAAGTGGCGACACTTCTAAAAACTTAACTCAACCCATATTTTAATTTTGGGTAATCCTCGCTTTACACACAACACATGCCCTAGACTGGGGAAGAGTTGATGGAACTTGTTTTGCGTGGAAAGTCATATTCCCTTAATTGGTCCATACCACACTTACCTCTCTCCCTGTCTAGAGTTAATCTGATTCTTCATATAAAGTAGAAAAATAATTATTAACTTTGACTGTCAATAATTTTTTTACGAATGACGAGCAATGACTAAAACTTGTTGAATGTCACTCAGAGTCATAACTTTGACTCATTTGACAACGTATGTCAAGGTCGAAGTAATTGGGAGGGTACCATAATAATTACCATAATATTTTGGTAAATAATTACCAAAATAAAATGTCATTTCTCAAACTTTTTTGTCAATAACTTTTTTAACGATAACGAGCGCTGACTCGTTGAAGGTCAATAGTTATGACCTTGACAACGTATGTCAAGGTCAAGCTCATCGAAATCGGATCCGCTATGTACAATTATCAAAATTGTTTATTTTCTCCTAATAGAGCTCTATTATTAACTTTTTAATACTAAATTTTCTTATTGGCAACTATTTTTACTGACACGAGAAAATGCGGTACTAAAAAATTTTTTAAAAATTCTCAGAATTATATGAGAAGATCGAAAAATGTCAATGGGCGATGTGGTTTATGAGAAGAAAATAAACAATTTTTATCATTTGCTATTTTTTTGTATTTTTTTTTGTAATATTTTACAGTAGAAAAAGATTTTTGTATTAAGCTGCATATCAACTTTCTCATTATAGGAATTTTTGACAAATTGAGACTGAACTAGGATTTGCTCTAAAGCCAAACTACTAAAAAGTATAAATAAGTATAAATAAAGTCGTAACAGCGTTTGAACTATACTACAAGTATGCTATAAGTTATGTTAACATCTTTTCTATGTACGTACTACATATATACATGATACACTTATATAATAAATTGTGAACTACATTCGGGAATACCACGAATTCAGAAATGGCTACGTCGGTTCCTTAATTTGCATACAGGTACATTTTTTCTATTGAACAATGTAACGAAAAATATGTAAAGTTAAATACAAAATAATTTTTCATGAAAATGTTTCCATTCATTGATCCCACACGTCTGATTTTAAGATTATCTGAAGATCTGGCATAGTAATATAGCAGAGCATAGAATTTGTCTTGACATCAGTTACAATATTATGAACTAAAAAATACATTGTGCCATACATTTAAAAAAATTAGGGTAATCTTGACTTTTTTTCTAAAACAGAATATTTTGCAAATTTTTAATATTGCAATTTGTATTCAATTAAAAACTGACTAACTTTTATTCAAAATAATTTTTGTCAGATTATTGGAAGTGCCGGAAAAATCGTAATTACAGTTACATGGAACATCCTATATATACGTATATATAAGGTGTCTGATAATTAACAAGAATGGATTAAACTGAGTCAAAAAGTCCTCTATCATTTTACAATTTTCGCAATGGTTAACGATATTAATGTATGAAAATAGTCAAATTCTCCCGACCTACCACTAAATGCAAGCGCACATCGAAATAAGACCGCTCAGAGAAATGCACATACTTCGTCGCTAGGCAAGTTGTTTACAAGCGACATTGACGTTGATTGTGCCTAGCAATGGCAAACACGCGCCTCTCAAAACTGGGCGGTTTTATCTTACTTCCCGCTTGCATTTGGCAGTAGGCCGGGCGAATTTGACTATCTTCATAAATTACTATCTCGTTAACCATTTCAAAATTTGCAAAATGGTACAGGACTTCTCGACTCAATTTAGTTCGCTTTATCGACACAAAAGCGCTTTGCCAAAAATTGCGGGACACCCTGTATATGTACACAATTATATAACAAATTATATACTATATATTGTATATATGCAGTATACAATTTTTTTTATACGAAAACAGATATACGCAAGACTGCCTATTTCTGAGAATGATCCTCATTGTCAGTGTATAAAAAGTTGAACATCACTATCGTGAATTTCTTTACCAATTCGTTTCTTTCCTTTTCTTTATTATCTACTTCTGCTGCAGCTCAAAACAAGATCACACAATTGAGGATTTCGTAATTTTTTTCTTGAAAGCGTACCAAATTAAGTTAATACCGGCAACATGTGGAGACTCTCGGTGACGAGATAAAACATCATATTATGGAAAAAAAGCGTCCTCGTTCACATTCAGAGCGCATTCTCCGAAATCGCGAAACAACTCACCGGAGAGGGTTTACGCGCGCCGCAACCAACTGCCTAAAAATAAACATAATCCGTTTTGTACGAATACGTGCGGGCGAGTATCGAGCGTCGGGATCGTCGATTCGCCCGCGATTTCCCACGAGGAGGTGCATAACGCAGAGTAGAATGGTGGTGAGAAAGGGGTGTAGCGAAGAAAAGATCGATCGCCCCGCAGATTTAGCAGATCCATCGCCAGGGATATGCAAAGCAGTCGCGAGACATGCCGTCGACCCTCGTTTCACCGGCATCTCCGTCTCTCTTTCTCTCTTTCTCTCTCTGCCTCCTCGAAAATTCTTCCTTGCTCTCCCGCGACATTTCGTTACTGCGTGGGCGGGCAGCAAATAGGTGCACTCCTGGCGGCGATTTTTGCGCGGCGGAAACCGCTATTTCAGCCCAGGCTAAGTTGAATTGCCGCTCCCGCGGGGAAGAATGAATGGCGGCCCCGGGACCGTCGCGACAGAGTTGCGAGAAGGAGGACGACGGCAAGAAACGCCGTGAAAACGTATTGCCCCATGACGGAGATTCCGTCGCGTCCGCGCCGGTGCAGTAGTGAGAGAAATCGCGCCGCCGCCGTGGCAGAAGTAGCCTTGAACTTTACCCGGAATCGTCGTCGATCTCGTGTGTATTCTAAACCATGTATAATTCTAGTTGTATCGATCAGTCGTGCGTTTGTCACTATGTATTATCGACATAAGTGTATTGCCGCATCACGTAGTCGTAATCGTTAGTTGAGGATGGAAAGCAAGAAATGAGAACAGGGATAAGAAACATACAGACATGCCATGAAGAATTTATATGTAACATCGCTGTAACCGATCGCGACTCAAACTTGTGCAACGCAAATCACATGAACTCGATCTACGGCGGGATATAACACTCTCTCTCTCTCTCAATAACTCAAATGTATGCTTAGATAACTAACAATTACGTAGATAAAGATAAGATAATTGCACTTAAACATATCTTAGATAAGATAAAGATGATTTCATTTTATATAAATTTATTTAAATCAAATATAAAATTATAAATCGATCGTTTCATTTAGATAATTTTAAGATAATAATCTTGCTTTTAAACAAAACAATTTAGAATATAGAAACAGTGTATTCATATTTTTACTTATTTGTATAAATCTTTATTTCTTAATTGGAGTTCTTCAAATATTCCACCATATCATATTTTATATGATATATACCTACATATATATATATATATATATATATATATATATATATATATATAAGTGATAACGCTGATATACATCAAATAAATACTCAGAATTACATGTCCTGGACAACATCGCAAATATTAAACATAAACATTCGATTTATAAAAAAAGGTTTTAAAATTATGACGATTGCATATTAAACTCGCTACACATCAAAATAATTTAAAGAAAATAACACTTCTTCTATTTAAAATAAAGATAGACATAATATGTATTTTAATAATTAAGAGAAAGATTAAATAAAACCATTTTTTATCTAGATAATTGTATAAAGAAAACATTGTGAACTTCTCAATAAGCTTAAACGAGAGAGAGAGAGAGAGAGAGAGAGAGAGAGAGAGAGAGAGAGAGATGGATTTTTATTAAATACACCGAATATCAATTATCGAAGAATGATTCGTATCATAAACGATATATGTTCTTAATTATTTTTTTATACTAACAGAATATGATACGACCAAATAAAATGTATGCAAAATACGTTGATCTGTTCACCGCAGCGCTATTTAATTTTTATGCATATACGAATTGTCAAATGAAAATTGGAAATATCACTCTCTATTTTACAGAAAGAGGATTAAACTTTGATAATGTATACACGAAATTCTTTCTTTCCGGGTTCAAAGCGCACCGGCGTGATTAATTTAAATATTGAATCAATCAACCGACGATGTGAAGTGCGCATTTCGTTCCAGCTTGATTAATAAAAATAGCCGAAGGAATCGATTTAATTTCATGACGAGAATATTCAAAATGCCAAAAACAACAGAGTATTTTTTCAAGGAAAGGTATTAGTCACGCAATTCTGAATTTTACGATTAAACATAGCATTTGATATCATAATTATAATACCAATGTCATAAGTCATTTTTTGCATTTCCAACCATAATTGTGATGATACTAATAATACGATGTAAAGTTGGTAGATATAAAAAAATGATATTAATGAAATTGAATTGTTTATATACAGAGTAACGCTTAAGTATTTTGAAAAATTTTAAGGAATGATTCCTCATATTAATTCAAGGCGATAACTCTATATGACTATATATCCGAAATGGTTTACAAAGGAAAGCTCAGAAGTGACCCTCCCCCTCATTTCAATGAAACTTCACAGGGTTATAGAATATATTTTCCTAAATATAACCATACCTTTATTTGAAGGCTGGTCAGATCAATCGATTCCGAGATATTTTAATATTAAATTTAGTAATATTAATTTATTAGAATTTATACTCTAATATCTATAGCATAGTGATGGAAACTCTTCAAAGCTTCATTGACAATTCTATTTACATATTTTATATACATTCTCATATTTCTAACATTTTATATCAATAGTTATAATATTTTATATCAAATGATAACATGAAATTTATTTTAAAGAAGTTTATGTTATGTTGAATTATATTATTTTAATAAAAATATTACTTTAAAATTATAAAAGTTAATAAAAGACGGTTGAACATCGCTAAATAGGAGTATAATAATAGGCAATATCTTACACCATGATACTTTGCTTGTCTTAGAGTCGAGACACTACTATGTCTTCAGATACTATGTCTTCAGATACTATGTCTGAGGAACATACTCTATATAATCTTGCCAAGTTTCATTGAAATCGATGAGGGCCACTTCTGAGCCTTCCCTTATTCAATTCAGTGATATAGGATGCCAAATTTTAAGGAAAAATTTCTTTTCTTTCAAAAATTTCAAAAACCATTTGAGTTATTTTGATGAAGCTTTGTGTATGTTTTAAAGAAATAAAGGCTTATCTTTTAGAGCTATACATTAATTATTTTTTATCCAACTAAGATACGCGGATATCTTTGAAACTAAGCCATTTGGGTTATATAGTGCCATATAATATTTTTATCTTGAATTAGGGCCATCACTCATGCGAAATGTCATAAGTTGCATACACATAATACAACAATGGACTAATATCTTATGTAAGTCAATATGGGGGTTTTTATGTTGGATGCTCACTGATCTAAGGACTTTATGCTATGCTTATGTCATTTTGTATGTGATGACCATTAATATGAAAAATTCTCCCTTAAAATCTATTGAAGTATTATATTTTTCGCAGTAAACTCTCCCCAAATTAATTTAGAGGGAGATTATTTCATATATAGGAATGTTTCGGTTTCTCATCATATTTACATTATTAGCGTCTCAGATCGAGTGTGATAATGCCCGAATGTTTCGGCGCACAGTCACATCTGAAATAATTAAATTTAAATTAAGAATATATATTGTATTTGTAACATCTAACTTTGACCGATCATTGGCGCTTTCTACTATATGTACGTTGTACATTTACACAGTTTGATCTTATCTTTTATCTTTTAAAGTACTTAATTGTCCACATATTAAGTATCGTCCATACATCTCTTTTAGAATAAAGAAAAATGACTTTCTTTTTGAAAAATAATTATAAAAAAATTTTGATAAATAAATCGAGCACGTTCTATTAAATAGTCATATTTTCAACTTTCGATCGAAATGATGTATTCGAACGAAATATTGAATTTTTTAAACGTAATGTAGTACTTTATATTGTGGATTCGGATTATATTTCAAAAAATAAAACACTTTTTTCTTAAACTTTGTTTTCAGAAAATATAATTAAAGTTTATTTTTTTCATCATAAAGAAGTGCATTTTTCATTTACTTTCAAGATTATTTCAAGATCAATGGAAGTATTTTTCAGAAAAAATGTTTAAGATAGATAAATATTTCTTTTTTTTACAATCTAAAATTACAATAAAAATGTTACGTTTAAAAAATTCAACATCTGAGCAGAATATTCCATCCAAATCAAAAATTGAAAATGTTATACCATTCGATGGAGAATTTTCGATCATCAAAATTTGAGATTCTTTATAAAAACCACTTTCCTTTATTTTGAAAGAGATATATTCAGACACACTTTGTATATTAAAAAATAATAAAATACATCGTTATACAAAATACACATACCACACACACACACACACACACACACACACACACACACACACACACACACACACACACACACACACACACAAGATTAACAAGAAAAAAAAATTTTTTTATCGGTCTTTCAACTCAACAACTTTCATATAACAAAAGCACCTCTAAAAATTTTTATCAAAAAATTTTAAAATTTAGAGGTCGCTAGTAAAAACGATTTTTAAATCAAAGTTCAATTTTTGTTTAATACATGTTTGATTTGATGCAAAAATGGTTTAATCCGGATTTTAAATATGATACTGTATGTTTTATTGGTTGCTGAACATGATATAATAATTTATTTAGTTTCTATGATATACACCTTAAAAATACAGTCCGATTAATGTAAAAAAAATAACCAAATTTTACGTTCAAGATCGATGTAACAAGGTTCCAAGCATTCAAATAGATCATTACTCTCTTCAAATTGTAGGTTTGTTCATCCAGAATAAGATCCAGTTAGAATTTTTCCGGGTCTCCTATAGGGCCTTAAAAGTTGCATTTAATTGGATTAAAGATATTTTAAAGATAGAAAAAATTTTTTTTACAAGTTTTAAAATATATCGCTGGTTGACATCCTCAAATCAAATGCTTCGATTTGATAATAAAAAACTCTTTAGAAAATAAAATAAGTACAAAAAAATTTTGATTTAAGTAATTGAAATAAATTACATATATCAATAAAGACAAAAAAGGAATGAAATTTTAATAGAATCAGAATTGGCGATCCAAATAAATTATTATACTCGTATAATACAGAGTGTGTCACCAAAATCCGAACAAAGCGAACAATTTCTTTAAATAAAATGTTTTGTAAAATGAAAAATATTAAATACAAAAAATCCTTTTACATGGCACTTAGGAAATCCCTGTAGAGCACAATTATTTGATATATCCTCCGTTAGCTTGAATGGCCTCTATTCTCGGTCTGAAGCTTTCCCACGCTGTAATGTAGCGCTGTCCATGCCGAATGCTGCCTTAATAGCGGTCCTTATGACGTCACATTGGGTTGCCGAGATTTGTTTGTGACCCTTTCAACTACGCTCCATACGTAGTCCAAGGGATTTAAATCTGAGCTGTTGGGAGGCCAGAATGGGAGCCGAGGCGAGCAATTCGACTTGTCCTGGCAGTAGAGAGCATCTGTCGTATCTTTAACGTGTATGATTTGTATCGAAGGTCCTCCTCGGCAATTCGACGCATTGTTGGCTCGCTTACACCAACAATCGATGCTAATTTTCGCAACGATTGCCCTGGGTTTTCCGAAATCAGCGCTTGAGCCCATTTAACGACTGCGAGGGTCCTCGCGATGCGTTCTTTCGAGTGACTCTTCCTCGCTGGCATACTGGAACCTTCATTGGACTATTCTAAAGCCTATATTTTGTCATAATGTCATAAACAGTTGATCTCGAGTATCCAAAGAACGGAATTATATCCGCAAAAGGCCTTTGATGATCGCGGCTCTTCGATTATACTCTGCACTTGGTTTCAACACCGCGACCATTTTAAGAATATGACTGTTTACTAGAAGCATCAAGTTTTCTCGGACGCCAACAACAACCTTTGGGAGGCACAATATAGAAAATTTAAATTGAAATTTATCCGGATTTTGATGATGCATCCTATTCGAAAATGTTAATAATATAAACAAAATTTCAGACGACACATTAATGTATTAAATCTTACAAATTTTTGTATTAAACTTTGCGAATTATTCCAATATTTGCTGTTCTATTTTAAATATGATAAGGACAACTATATATAGTTTATTTCAATTAATTAATATTAAATCACTTTTTTGTATTATGTACTCATTTCATTTTCTAATTTCAGTTTCTTATTATCAAAACTACAAAGCGATATACTTTGGAATTTGTAAAAAAAATGTTTTCTATTGTTAAAAATGTTTTATAATCCAGTTAAATAAAACTTTTAAAGGTCCTGTAGGAGATTCCGGGAAAATTTCAACTGGATCTTTTTCTAGGTGAACAGACTTATAATTTGAGGGAAGTAACAACCCAGAAGTATTCTTTTGACCTGAAATGAGAGCCTTTAAGTTGAGACCAATTAAAGAAAAATTTTTTTCCTTGTTAGTCTAATGTCTAATATATACATATCTATGTATACAGTATAATATAGCTGTATAAATAAGAATATAGAAATAATAATATTGTTATACATACATATTGTATATATAAAAACGACGGCAAAAATTAGCAAATTAATATTAGATTTTGTAAAAATCTGTAGTTTGATAAGTGATAAAAAAATACTTATGTGAAAAAACGGCTGTTTATTGATCGAGCAAAACAAGAATAGAGTAAACAGCCCGATCAGAGAATCTCGAGTCAAAACTCAGTCGCGCGAGAGAGCACGTCGGTCGCGATAAAGAATTAGCTACGCCGATTCGAGTTTTACGGCCGAACGCCCGATGATATATCCATACGAAAAGCAGAGTGCTAAGAGCGCTGCAGTTACAACTCTATGCATCGATATCCGATATATGTCCAAAATGTCGGATCATAGGTCAGTTACCGAAGAGCACCGATCAATCCTCCCACCAATAATCTCATACACGATAGAATTTTCAAACATGCTGCGTGATTCGTTCGTATTAACTTGTATTACATATATTTATATATTCAGGCTTAATACTTTTTTATTAATATATCTGTAGGTTTAACTAAATCGTGATAACATTATCGAGATATTGTAATCGCGCATTATGACGAATATCAGAGAATGAGATTGAGATTGAATTTGATTAATCAAAGCAAAGTTACTAAATTTGATATTGGTTTTCTTTCTTTCGATTAACCCCAATTTCAATCTCTAATCTGATGCGGGCACTATGAGTAAGTATTCACATTATGAAATAGCCATTGTTCGTCATAATTCACATTCTGCGTGTTTTAACTTACTATTTAACTTAATCTTAAATGTCAACTGACAGAAACTATGTTAATTATAGCATCATAGAAATATATATTGCTATTGTTTTTATGATTTTATATAAATAATTCCATGTCAATTGCCATTCAATTAAACGTCTATTATCACCCACAATCCACATTATCAGAGTTTGCCATTTCCTTCACAGAAAAGAAGCATCTCTTATCTTAGCATCTAAAGTAAGAAAACATATAAAAGCAAGGGATGATTATAAGCAAGGGAAACAAGGTGGCGATAGAGGATTGGAAGTCTGCCATCGCAGAGAAGGCAGATGAGATGGAGAATAGTAGTCGGTTATACGTGACTACGGTAAACGTGGTGTGTCCATGGAAGGTCGGTGTACCGCACCTAGGCGCTGCTACTCGGAAAGTACAGTGGCAGTAATGGTCTAGTAAATCACATTATATATTGTTTCTTGAGGGGCAGAGGAAGCCGTGGCGAGAGGTCCGTTGTAAGAGAACACGAAGGGACCGGAGCTTTCCCTTCTCTCTCTCTCTCACCCCCTTTCCCCTCCCCCTCTTCTCCCCCCCCCCTCTCGCTCTTTCTCTGGGAGTTGGAAAGTGGCAGCATCTTCCTCACTAGCCGTCACGGAGATTGCGAAATAAACACACATACATTCTTATAAATATACATTCTCGTTTTGATAAACACGGATTGTTGTCAGAATGGCATATATTAACTGGGATGTATACATATTGTGCTTCCGTTCTTTTGTGTATTATTAATATTTTCTAAACACGATATCTTTATCTTTCATTTTACCTATGAATAAGTAATTTAATTAAGAAATATTAAATAGTGAATGTATAATTAAATTAAAATAAATTATCATTCTAAAGAATAAACTATTATCTTTTCGCAATAATAATATATGTCAAGATAACTTTTATTGCATTTAGGTATCAATTTTGTCTGATTGTTAATATCAAAGTACTACAGTTCCTTTAAATAAAAGGCAATACATAATTGCCTTTTATTTTCCAAAGGACTAGTATTTAACGACATGTTATATCTTATTTTCGAAAAGAAACGTGACGAAACGTTTTGAAAAGATCCTACAGTTGTCACCGTGAGTGACTCAATACAAACGCTGTGTGCAGTCTAGTATAAAAGAAGACTACTTGCTAACCGTGAACGTTTCCCAAGGTAAAACTACGTTGTGCACCATCTTTTAAAGCAGGCTGCTACTTACTCCTCCTTCTTTTGGCATCGAGTGGTGAGCAGATTGTACTGGAAAGGGACACCTCGTGTAAAAGAAGAATTGCCAGAAACGCGAAGAAAAAAATAGAAAGACCGGAAGGTGAGATGCAATAAAAAATAATAATCAAGAGAGAGGAGATCTGGATGGAGAGAGAAGAAAATTTTCATACAATTACTACGATTGTACAAAGAAACAAGACATTAAGGTATTTATCTTTTCACTTTAATTAAACAACTTACATTTTTCTCTCTTTTTTTATTATAAATTATTTTGAAAATTATAAGAAACATACAATAATATATTTCTAAGTATATTCTTGAAGAGAAAAAACAACATTAAAATAATTATAATAATCAGTTATTAAAATAAATAAATGTATAAATAAATACAAATGCACTAAAGAATCATAAGTTGCGCTGAAAGCCATGTTTTTGGAGAATTTTGATTATTGCCGAAGTATTGATAATTGTAATTTTGAAAAAAAGCATACAGATATAACAGAAACCTATCTCTCCGGTGATAGCGGAAACCGTACTCGTTTACCAAGATGAAGGGATTCGCTGTATACCTATTCTCACGTAGGATAACCGGTACACGTTACCTTCCTGAAAAGTAGTGAGCAGATTTCAAAAGAAAAGGATACCGTCGTCGTGTCCAAAAGCCGCGCAAGTCGACAGAGATAACAGCAAAAAGAGAACGAACAACGGACGGAACTGAAAGGGGTGCAGATAAGGAGGTGAAAAGGAGGAAATGTCCACCAACAAGTGGAAACGGCAAAAGGAACGAAAAACGATTGCGAAAACCGCAAGGATAGGAAATAGAGGCAAAGAAGAGAACAAGATCTTGAGCAGGGATATATCCCGAAAAAGGGAAAAAAAGATAAGATCCAGTGACGTTTATCGAACGAAATGTGTGAGAGAGAGAGAGAGAGAGAGAGTGTAAATAGGTTTGCTAGAAGATAAAACAGATTTCATCCTCACGATCTTTTCTGAACTCTCATTTCATAAGAGCGAAAATATTCTGCGGAGGCGTTACTTTGGTATCGCCGGTAATAAAACGCAAAATGCCTTTGAAACAGCACCGGCCGACTCTTCCCGCGCCGCCGCGCCGCGTCGGAGTACTTGGCACCGAGTGAAAGAGAACGGCAATTCCTCGATGCAATGGGGCAATCGTAAACGTTTACCAGGGTAAAGGCTTTCGTTGTAGAATTTTCTCTCGACGGCAGCGGCTACGGAACGCGTCCAGTTGCCCCGTTGAGCCAAAGCAAACGCGCGCATCTCAGACAAAACGTAAGAAAGGAAGAAATAACACAGGATATGGATCTAATGAAAGAAGTGAGGATAAGAGGGAACACTAAGAGGCGAACATTTAGAAATGGTATAAAAGGACAGAGAGACGGATGAGAGAGAAGAAAGACAAACTTGAACGTAAATAGCATAGAGGAAATTGGAATTTAAAAAATATCGTAAACATGAGAAAAAATTAAGGATAAAAAAGGAAAGCAAGAAATAACACAATATGAATTTAATAATAGAAGCCAAAGAGAGAGAGAGCGACAGAGAGAGAGAGAGAGAGAAAGAGAGAGAGAAACGTCATTTATTAAGCACTCTGGAACAAATCCCCTTAAGAGCACAGATTGTTTTGCAAATTAAAACTAATGGTAAGAATGTAAAGAATTGACCATACATAAAATAAAATATAGGAACTGAAGTAAAATAAAAATAAAAATTTAAAAATATTTGCGTGCAAATGTATATTTGTATTTGATGTGTGAATGTATGGTTGCGTCTGCACACACCCATGAATAAGCTATTAGTCATATATAATGCATGTACGAATATACGTAAAAACATACTACTTTAAATATTATTACTTGTTTCATGAATTTCAAAAGTCACCCCCAAATCTATCACAGGGTTCATCATAAGCATCATAATTTATTTAAGATTTATTTTGAATTCTAAATTTGACACTTTAATCAAGATTATTAACTTAAAACAAATTCGATTGCTTGATTAGTTGCCACTTTGACAAAATTTTACAATATTCTTAAAAAAATAAATTCTTAATTTAAGTACATATAATGAATTTCTTTTAATCTGTAACAAGTATATTTTGACTATTATTAAGAAAGTATTCTTCGTTAAAGATCATTGTTAAAAGAAAAAAAGTAAATAGAGTAATCACTTTTCTAAGTAATAAAATATTTTCCTATGTGTAGTATAATTCACAAGAGAGAGAGAGAGAGAGAGAGAGGGGAGAGAGAGAGCTAAAGGATGATACATGATTCTCTCCATAGTTGGGGACAATCCTTCTGAAAATTGAGGTACCTATTACACAAGCCTACTCCTCTATCTCGCTCTCTCGTTTCCTGGTTATTATCTCATTACGTAACACGCGTAATGTCTATCTGAAGCGGTATACATGACCTCGCGTGTGACACACTGTTGGCTGATAGCGGAACGCTTTCCCTTCATGGCTAGATCGTAAATGTCTCGTAGCATTTACAAGAGCTGTCTAGCTGTAAAGATTGTAACCGTGACTTAGATTGAGTACCATAGATTCGCTAAGCTTTGGACGGAAAATGGAAAGGAGGTGCAAAATCACAGCGAAAAATGGAAATCCGCCACGATGATTAAAAAATAACTTTGGAGGATAAAAGTGATCTGGGTACTCTCGTCCCAATTCAGCCCGCAAGAAATAGAAATATCCGACAATATTTGATTCTGACCCAGAAACGATATCCAGTCGTCTGATTACGTTGAAAGTAGTATTGCAAAGTCGCGCATGTCCAATATTAACAGAAATGTCGAAGAAAGGAGAACGCGATGTAATACGGTGCGCGTGTGCGTGTGTACATATGTATAAGCATTTATTCGGAAACCTGTATAAAACGGTTATCTTGACGAAAATATTTCGTGATGATGTAACTGTAACCGAAAAATGTCACGATACGGAAATAATTTAAAATAGAAATAAGATATTAACTCCTTTACAATATGATATTAAATAAAACAGATATCGTTTCCTTATTTTAAAAATAACAAAACTAAAAAAATTAAGTTTTTTTTTTAAAAAGACAAATGCTTGTTTTCTGTTAAATTTTGTGTAACTTCAAATTATTGACTAATTAAATAATATCGACAAAAAATGTACACTTATTTAAAAACACCGTCAAATATTTGTCATTTTAATTTTCACACTCTTAAAGAAAAGCTCTTTTCGAATTGTGACAATTTTTAAATCCTACGAAACTATAACAAATTCGAAATAATTCATCAAAAGTGACATAATTTGAAATATCACCAACAGTTATATTTATCTTGATCAGACAAAATGACTGAATTATTCAAAATAAAACAATTTCTTCTTCACATTTTGATCATCAAGACTATCTTAATTCCAAATGTGCTCTGTAAAATGTGTCTCTCCTTTTTATATACAAAAATGACACAATTCAAAATGTATTGTATTACTCTTGTAAAAGATGTTATATAATCTTTTTAAAACGTTAAAAAGATTATATAACGTTAAGAACGATGCAAATGCTATTTGGCGAATTGTGAAATTAAATTAGGTTATTTTTTATGAATGACAGAGTAATCTTTATCTTTTATCTCATTCATGATGATAACTAAAAAATAACATTTTTGGAGTTGCATCACTTTTGAAGTAAAATATATTTCGCTATATATTCTTTAATAATATTCTTATTTGACATAATACTAATGTTATTAAATAAATTAATAAAATAGTTTAATGCATAATATATCGTAATAAAGAGAAAATTTGATAAACATATAATTAGCATTAACTTTTTACGGCGTACGAAATTTCTACACTTTAATCTTTTAATGCGCGTACAACATATTTAATGGATAAAACCATATAGTAAAATTAAAAAAATGCAATGCACAGCAGGGAATACCCTAAGGGTATTATTTTAAAAGATAACTTTGAGTAAACTTTCTAAAGTAACTCACTTAATTATTCAATTTAAAGTGTCTATGAGAAAAAAAGTACAAATACATAAAGTTACTTTCTGAGAAAGAGTAATCTCAAACTTTTTTTAACATGTTAATCAACTTTGCTCATTTATTAGGACTTATTATTTATATCTGAATCTTTCAATTAAAAACCGTGTCTATAAGTTATTCGTGCAAAGTAATAATTTTATTCCCCTTGGCTTCCTGTGCTTGGCTAAGAAATATTATCGTAATAATTTATTCTTGTTCCAGGTTATTTTTACACAATAAAATATTTGATCGAAAAAAAATTACTTCACTGTAAAATGTTTTTGTTAACTGAGAAATATATCAACGTTATATACACTTGTCTGACTACCATTCGTATGAACAATTTATTTTAAGAATGTGTATCTAGTTTTAAAACACGACAAGATCAATACGGAGTTTTAAACGTAGTACAAAATACAAAATATTATGTCGATGTAGTAAAATTTACAAAATTGGTTTTTCATCACTTTCAATATTCTTGATTACTATTTGATATTCTTAATTACCGTACATATAATTATTCAGATTATGCAATAAAATAAGAGAGAAAGAGCGCTCTGTGTATCAATTATTAATTATCACTTATTTCTCTACTTCTTATTATTTTCTTTCGTATCAAATATATATTTATATTCATATGACAGAGTTTTCTTCTTTTATTATCATTATGAAAAGCTGAATCTATACTTCATTTTATAAAATAGAAATACTGTTATACAAAGCGAGAGCCGAGGGCTCAGTCTAATGTCGAGGGTTAGATATTTAATAGTTCCGGTTCGTTGGGGTGATATCTGATATTTAAGATTATTACTCACACTCCTAGCTCATAAATTTTAAACGAGCGTTGCTTCTGCCGCAACTACCGCAGTTACTCTGCAGTGCACCTTTCCCGGTGCACCTAAACAGAAGGACTCTATGACTCCGTTCTCTCGAGTTTCCGGCAGGCCGTGTGATCGGCGACTTGCGGAAACCGAGAGTACTTCCCCAAGTTTGTGGCGTAGTCTTAACGAGGCAAGACCTCCCCGCAGCCGAAACGACTCATCCAGCCATGGCTTTCGAGTTAAGACGCCCTTTACAAACTGGATTTCACACGTGCGAACGTCCGCCGGTTGGTTGAGTCGCCACAGCTGTCCCAAAGTAAATCGACTTACGAGACAATTTGTTTAACTTTAAACTACGTCATACCCTTTTTAATCGATTAACACAATTTAAACTTATGATTGGTATTCCAACATCAACAAATCTTGTAAATACTTTAGCCTAACGATAATTTACAACATACTGTAAATAAATTATAATCTTGGTAATAAAATAAAAAAATCAATTTACCAGCCGAATATGAGATGTTATTGATTAAATTAATAAATTTTTAGTATAATTTTTAGTACGATACCGCTATAATGTTAATATAATTAGACATACAAAGTGTCTCATTTTAATTGCCAAGTAAATATCTTAAAAAATACATAAGATATGAATGTTTCAGATGAAATTGAAAAAGTCACCTTCACTTTTTTAGGAATTGTATGATTTTTTTTACATAATATGATTTCTCTAATTATTCTGCATGTAAAAGTATTAAGGTAGAGATATAAAAAACTAATTGTTTATGTTTATGAAATGTGTCAAAAGATCAATTGTTTTATATCTTAGTTTGGTGTGTATTGACATAAAATGTTAAATAACTCGTAAAAACTGTTAATTTTTTGGAAATCGTACATTAATATTTTTATTAACAGAATAATGAGATGAAAGAAAACACATAGTTGCTTACTTAAAAAATTATTCATTTTGCATATATGCATATTTTTTTTAAATACTTATGTATTTCCTTTACACCAATTGATTCAACTCATTAGTATGTTTATGAAAGTATTAAAGTACAATTGTAAAAAAAATTAATAGTTTACGAGTTATTTAACATTTTATATATGTCAATATGTGTCAAAATAAATTATATAATAAAATATCTCGTAAACTATTGTTTTTTTATATCATGCAAACTTTTATATGGAATAATTAAAGGAATTACAATGTGTAAAAAAATCATACAATTCCATTTAAAAAAGTGAAATTGCTTTCATATTCTTTTGATGCCTCCACCTAGAAGAAAAACAACATGAATCGAAATACGTTCTTCTTGAAATCGTTTCATTTCCATCTGAAACATTTTTTCATACTTTTTCGTATTTTTTAAGATATTTTCCTGGAGCGACTATAATGAGGCATATACCATATAGTTTTATTGCCATATAGTTTTATTGCATTGATATAGTTGCCCCAAAAACTATAAATTATAAGATTATCGTAATATATAATTATAATTATAAGAACCAAAAATTTTTCTCTCACAATCAGTGTGGACATTGTAACAATTATTTCACTATTTTAAATATGTATATCTATCAGTATATTGTCACAAATCCAAATTTTCTAGCTATAAATTTATATTGAAAATATTCTAAATTCTATCCTTTTTTAGAATATCTATGTAAAAAAAAAATCTCTCTAACAAATAATTATGTTTTAGATTATAAAGCATCATGTATTTCTAACAGAAGTATCAGCATTAATTGTCATTATATGTACAGGGTGTTTCAAATTTAAATGACCAAACTTCGGAAATCATTAAATTAAGAAAAAAAGACTCTTTAGAGATATACTCGTTTTTGCTTCGTTTTGAAATTTCACCATTAAAAGAATGAAACATCTTTTAGAGTCTTTCTTTTTTTTTTAAATTACGTGTAAAGGTTATAAAATATAATAAGCCCTCTCTTTATAACATCGCACCTACTGTTATTTTACTAGCCGTTAGCAGTGAAACTTTCTTCTTTCAATATTACCTTCCAATATCGCCTTCTTCGATATCGCTTCATTTAAACGCGCGTGCCGTACGGCCATTATGGGATGTTTAATTAAAAAGCCATAAGTACACACACGGCGCTACATCATTGCACATTTGCGCAATAGGATTATAAAGGGTTTTGCAAAAATGCCATTTCGCATGCATCAAGGTAGAATTAATTACAAAACGGACGAGGAGTATACGTGTCCTCTTATCTCGAAATTCGCAATTTACAGCGCGAGAAGAGTTAATTCAGTTTACTTTTAATATCTCACACACGAGCTCGCACTCGCGTATAATCTAAAAATATTTCGAATTCTATACGCGCGCGAATCTCGACTTTATGATATGATCGTCCAACAAAGCGGTTGCGTTTTTATTTACTTAGAGCGTTCAACGTTTTCTCCCTCCTCTTAGTCTTTTATTATCTAGTCTTCACCATTGCGCCTCGTAATATCATTGACATAACGAGAGAATGGAAAGCACACACTAATTGTCATCAGAATACACGAGAGTTCTGTTGTAGATACGTACATAACATTCCGCATTAAAATTTACCTCGACGTCGTATATTATTTTGCATCGCGCGTGTTTTTATTCGAAGGATAATTTAAAACCGCACGGTGTGTGTGTTCACGATCGGACGAATTCTGTTTCCAATTACAATCGGAATTGCGCGTGTAAGCGCACGTAAAGCGGAAGGATATCGGTTGCCTCCTCTAGAAACTCGCCAGGAACTCGCGAATAGAAACTGATTTCACGCTCGTGTTCGCAGGCAATTCACAAACGCACAAACGCAATCCGCAGTTCGCGTACAAAGGAAGATTTGAAATCTCGCGACTTTGCGCGATGGTATTTAGTTTAGCGGAACCGCCAGGCTTCCGATATTCTCGTCCGCAAATCCGACCGAGAAACTTGAAATTTTCTCCCGAGCGCTTCGCGGTACGCAGCAACGCAGAGTAGAGGCATTCCTGAGATTCCTGCTTACCTCGCGATCGTTCGACAGGTATTTGACGGGCCGTATTTCGTATGTCGGAATAGCTCAACCATGGTGATCATCATTCACGTTTCATTGCCGCACGTTGATTCGCGCAATTGAAACCGAGACTTCGTTCCGAGCCAGAATCGAAAGAGAGCAGCTATTACCGGTGAAATTGAGATGGTGTAATTAAGCGGCGATCGCGAACCGCACTGGATAATAACAAAAACCACAAATCCGAATGCACCCGCGATGCACTATTGAAACGTACGAAATGCACTAGAAATATTGTCATTTACTTCTGTATTCTTAACCGGCGCGAATTAGGTGGTAAAGTACTCAAAAGTATTTAAAAATCTTTTTAGGTGTACAAATAAGTTTCCGCCGTTTGACAAAAGACGGCGCCACTAGCAAGCTATGGTTAAAATTGTCTGATGTAAAACGTTATATCGTAAGGTTGGACATCTGTCAACAACATAACCTTGAAATACTAGCGATTTTGTATCAGCATCATATATTCTTTTTTTGTGCGAAAATGCCGAGTTTTGAGCCGAATAAGTGTCATTTGCGGGAACTTTTGATTTACTTCTTTAATTTGAAGAAATCTGCTGAGGTTCATCGATTGCTTGTAGAAGCATATGGTGAGGCTGCCTTAAGTGAGAGAAGTTGTCGTGAATGGTTTCAAAAATTTAAGAACGGTGAATTTGACGTCGAAGACAAAGAACGTAGCGGAAGGCCGAAAGTGTACGAAGACGCGGAATTGGAACCATTATTGAATGAAGATTCGTGCCAAACGCAAAAAGTAGTGGCTAGCGATGGACTTTCAATAAAACATTATGTATCGTTCTTTCACAATAAATGCTTAATTTTTTATTAAAAACAGCGGAAACTTATTTGTACACTTAATATAAAAGTACTTCATAAGGCACAACGGATCTCTCACTAAATAAAGATTACAAATAAAATATTCAGAATTATAAGAAATTTATTAAAATTTTAATCAAATTAACAATTTTTAACGTTAAAGAGACCAATGTGTCGAGTGTGACATGCCCGATCTAGCTCACACCGAGTTAAGATCGACCTCTCTCACAACTTTTTCATTTTATTTCATTTTATAGTTTCGACATATTTGGAACTAAATACATATATCCTCTTGAAATAAAGATCTCTCTTACGGGTTAAAATAATTTCTTTTTTCAATTTTTGTAGTGTTTCTAACTAGAGGAAATCCTAAAGTCATCCGTCATTGACACATTACTTCTATAACACTGTTCAACATGGATTTTAGATCATAAACAGAACTAAATGATTCTTATAGATTTTTAACGCTGAAAACAAATCCACAAATGAAATTGTACTATACGTCAAATTTTCGAAACAATTAAACCTAGGTGCGAAAAATGACATTTTTGGCACTTTTGAGCTAAAAAATATAATATGATAGAGCAATTTTATTTATGAATTCGTTTTTAACAACAAAAAATTTATAAAAGAACTTGACATATTTTTGACTCATTTTTGACATATTTAGAATCAATTTTCACAAAAACCTGACGTGATAAAGTAATTTTATTTAAGGACTGTTTTCAGCGATCAAAAATCTATCAGAATTATTTGATCTCGTTCGTGATCTAGAAAAAAATTTAAATTTGTCAGATAATGTGATAGATTACCTACAATAACTTTGACTCCTCAAAGTGATTTAGGGAAGCATTTTTAGTGAGAAATATGAAAAAAATAGTAAAAAATTCTCTAATCAACAGATATCAAAATAACTAACAGTTACAGATAGAAAAAATGGAATAGACCTTCGCGTGGAAAGTCGTACGTTCTTTCTGTGTAACTATAATCTTTCATATTAGGTAGCTTAAGTATTCTAAACTTATTCTAAACTAAGTCTAAGAACTCAACATTATTCATGTAATTCTTCATGTAATTCTTCATGTAATTCTAGTTCAAATCAAGATTGTTTTATAAATACAAAATATAAAATTTATATATAAAGCAAATATTATTGAGTTGACAGCGACAACAAAATTTTATTTTCTAATTTGTGTTCTTGGCAAAAAATTAACTGACTTGGACTACATTATCGTTTATACTTTAATTGCGTAAGATAGATGACCTTGGATCCCCTTAAAGAGATCTAATCCGTCTATTTTCTAATTGTCTCTATCAGATTTAAAAATCCTTTTCCACACAATTAAAGTATAATAACGCAATGAAAAACCAGTCGATTTTATGTCGGAAACGAAAGAAATGTAAGAAATTTAAATTTGTTTTACCTACTCTTAATTCAAAATAATATTTAGAACTGTTAATTTGTATAAATATTTGTTTCATATAAAAATTCCACAGTGTATTTATACAAAATGAGAACGATTTAGACTGCGAATTACATAAACAAACAATTTTGAGTTCTTAGAATTAGACTTGAACCTATTCATAATCAATTCGGTAAATATTCATAAAAGGTCAGTACTTTCAAAAATCAATGACCTTGATGTATGTTGTCAAGGTTACGACCATGAGTAACCTCCAACAAGTTTTAACCGTCGCTCGTTATTTGTTAAAAAGTTATTAACAAAAAGATTTGAAAAAAAAATGTTATTCTTGCTATATACACTGCTAAAAAAAATCGTGGTATAGAAAAATTGTGAGCAAAAATTGACCAACTTTGACTAATAATAACTTTGTGAAAAATTATCTTAGGATAAAATTTTTTTTTATATTAAAGCTTGAAATCTCTACTTTAAGACGCTATGGACAGATTTAAAGTGTAGTAACTCTCAAAATACAGTATGAGAATGTGTTTGTCATATTAAAAATTACAAAATTTGATGAAATACACCGATTTTGTAAAATTTTTTGGAAGAATGCCATTTGTAGCGGCATAAAGTTGTAAGTTCAAACTTTCCCTTTAATAAAAAAAAACGAGTTGCTGCGATTTTTTTTTTTTTGTAAAATTACAGCACTTTAAAGTTACCCTTGCATTTTTGTCAGATACTACCGACATTACCTGCATTATCGGATATGTACTACAACGAGATTGCTGAATGGATATTGCACATCGTGTTTCTGCATGTATGTAGATTTTGCACATCGTGTTTCTGCGTGTAAATTTCAGTAGCGCGTGTTGCCTCCGCGTTACTCGATTACTGCTTGCAATCGATTCCTCATATTAATACAGGCCCTAATTTCTTCCTGCGGAATGTCATTCTAGATTTGTACTAAAGCTTATGAGTAAGTCTCTGAGATTGACAAGTTGTCTTGCCAAATCTTTTAATCTATGATCCATTATCTAGTACAAAATCTATCAGCAATCTCGTCGTGGTGCATATCCGGTAATACAGGTAATGCCGATAGTGTAAATGCAAGGGTAACTTTAAAGTGCTGTAACTTTGTGAAAAAATGTGCAACAACTCGTTTTTTTTATTTTTTATTTTAGGGGATAGTTCGAATTTTACGTCGCTGCAAATGGAGCATTCTCCAAAAAAATTTTATAACGTCCGTGTTTTCCGCCAAACTATGCAATTTTCAATATGACAAACACACCCTCATATTTTGAAATTTACAGTGGCAGGGGTGCAACAAACTTAAAATCTGGCCATAGTGTCTTAAAGTAAAGATTTCAAGTTTTAATTTAAAATAAAAAACGTTACCCTATGATAATTTTTCGCAAAGTTATCATTCGTTAGTCAAAGTTAGCCAATTTTTGCTCACAACTTTTCTATGCCATAATTTTTTTGAGCAGTGTATAATATTAAAAAACTATTCTATACCCTTCCTTGCTTACATAGTAGTTTTTTATGAGAAGGGAATTCCATCCCATTTTCCCCTCACTTTTTTCTAAAAAGTATTCTCATAAACTGAAGATAAGTTTGTTAATGCTTATATTACATAAATGCTTTTAATAACGTTTTACATGAACAATATTATGCAAATAAATTGCAATTTCTAACTTGTTTATTGCTACGGAAAAACTTTGTTTGTCTTGTATGATGACATGCAGATAATGTGGAATACATCGAAAGTTAAGAATATGGAATAGATTTTGTATTAGCTACTTATTTGTGATCAGGTAAGTTAAATTGTAGGATATATTTCACACATTACTAGCTTATTATTTTTTAGAAATCCTTCCAATTTTCATACTTTTCACTTTTTTATTAATATTGACGTTGGACTTAAATTTTGGCAACTTTCATTTATTGAATGTTGTAGCGAACATAATTCTCAAGAGTTCTGTATAAATTTTAATCTTTATATGTATTTATATAGGAGTAATGTTAATTTAAAAAACTATTCCATATTCTCTGTTTTTACTCTACATGCCCGGAAAAAATAGTTTTGCTGACCTATATAAAAATTTATACCTACAGATTTGAATATAATTTTGTTGGACTCAAAGTAATTACGTAGATATTATAAAGATGATTGACAGAACATCGACATTTTTTTAAATATTGCTCCTCTTGCTTTTCTACATAAATATTTTGATGATCCAACAAAAATTATTTTTATTTATATCAAACAAAATTTTTAGATATTTCAGCAAAATCGTTCTTTTCGTGTAGATATAATTTCGTGTGAATGTATACACCTGATTGTCCGCTACATGTTGAGTTCAGATTTGCTAAACTCAAATGATTACGCGGATCACTCAATTCCTGTGGCCGAAGGGGAGCAATTCGAGGGTAAAATACAGTTATCTATTCGATCTAAAGTTCATTGCGACAAAATAGGTTATATCTCTGCAAATAGATATAGCCTATATATTTTATCAATCAGATGCTCTCTGCGGCCACATGTGCCAGCACTGCAAACTTCAATTTGTCCGCTTTTCTTCTGTATACGGACAAGTAATGAATATTACAGTAGATTAATAGCAATATCGGTCGTTGTTAACTGTATTGTCGTAATTAGAGCCGCGATATTGGTATTCTGAGGAATTCCTGAAGCTTGACGTACCATACCACGCGACATAATTTACGGAAATAGCTTTGTGATCGCGGTTGGCATAGCTTTGATAATGTCATTAAACGTGCATGCTGCGGTTTAAGTACACATCGCGAATTTATTTTGCACCATGATACACTATTTTAACGGAAAATTTTACAAAAATTCAAGAGTCGCAATAATAAAATGACAAACAAATAAAAAAAATTGAGGATTTAATTATTCGGTTTGTGTGTGATACATTCGCAAAGTAGCGTACGGTAAGCCGCGCGCAAATTTCTCAGCAAATAAGTTTTATGTGATCTTTTCTAAGGAATATAAGGTAACACACATCTTTTTCTTTAAAAAGATTTAATGAGGATACAAAGCAGAAGGTAAACAGAAAGATGTGCTCGAGATAATGTAATCAAGTAACCTTCAGCATCAAAACATATTCGAATAATGAGATAAGACAACGTAGTAATACTGACAACTAAGACAGAATTAATAAGATTGAATTTAAAATTTTTTAAAATAATTTTAATAATAAATTTTAATAATAAATCAAATAATTTTAACAAAATGTATTTTAATAACCCGCATAATACAAAATCGAGATACAAGACATCATAAAAAAGTTTTGAAAACATTTTTGCGAGGATCATCTTAAATATGTTTTATGCCCCAATTTTAGACTTTGTGTTGTCTAAAAAATAATTATAAATTAAAATTTTTAATAATAATTTAGAAAATCGTTATATTACTATTTTTATTTTATAGTCTAATAAAAAAAAATTATACCTTTGATCATACATGATCTTTTATGGATAAACTGCCCTATCACATAGAAAAATATTACCTTTATCTTAGAGTTACGCACAGACTTCTACACCTATACATATAGACTGTTGATTCTCATGTGATAGAAATAAATGAACTGCTGAAGAATTGGACAGCTGATTCCGAGTCGTTCTTAAGTCTGTTTCCTGTGGCTGAACTAGAGTGCACTTTTAGAACTTAAAGTGAGATAAATATGCGTTCGATATTTGCCGAAAGCGAGAAAGAAAGTTCTAGTGCAGTCCAGTGCAGGAATAAAAAACAGAACTTCTTGTTTTAGTTCACGTATACACATGTATGCGTCCATGTATATACATATACGTGATATTATGTGATGATCTATACAGGGTGTATCAGCGTAACGATCCGCACGACTTTTCGGATACTTTCGATAGTTTTGAAATAAAAGTTAAAAAATGAATATTTATCTGTTCCATATAGGCTACAATATGCAATAAAAAAATATTAAAAAATTTTTTTTTCATAAAAAAGTCATCTTAAATTTTTTAAATGGACCATACAATTTTTTTCCATGTTATTGTTGGGCTTTTCAAAACGAATTCGAATCACTACCGAAATGTCATCTTTATTGATGTTATATTGATTTTATTGTATATTTTATTTTTTACATAATATATATATATATATATATATATCCATTGGCAAAGAATACTATTATAAACATAAATCAATAAAGAAAAACTGTAACTTATATATGTATGTATGTTTATGTTCTATGTCTAGTCAGAAGTTGTATATAAGCACTGCTGTTACAAATAATGACGCGAATTTGATGTTAAGTATCAATAAAATCAATGAAACATTAATAAAAATGACATTTCGATAGTAATTTGAATCCATTTTGAAGACTTCTATATGAACTGCCTTGAACTATCAAACATGATGAAGTTTAGTCAAGATATAAAATTTTATGGAGCTAAACAAACAGTAGTATAACACTGTCGATTCTATTGGTGCATCGTCGCGTCTCATCATCATTACGTTGCCAAAAAAAGAAGTGTTACCTTACTTTTCGGAGAAAAAGCTCTGATACCTCTCTCACAAAGTGTCCTCTGCGTAAACACTTTTAGTCGCGGGACTCTGGCGAACGTGAGAAGTAAAGCAATGAGTTGCCGGAGGAGACGAAGCGGGCGGAGCGTCTCGAGCGATAAGTATGATAAGCCGTGGTGCAAATCTCACTCACGAATTTTGACTATCGCATATAATTTAACGACCCGAGCCACCATTCGCCGTTATCATCGTCGATTTGCAAAAGAGTCGTTGACGATGACTGGGAGGGCAGGCGACTGCGACAACGACGCCGTCACTGTATTTGCGTTCTCGACTTACACCAACATGCGACTCGATAGCGATTTGAGAAAATGAAATCTCCACTCCAAAAAAAAAATCACTGTTATCCGTCCTTCTCCCTGCGGAACGCATACCGCCACTCGCATCTTCGTTCCACGTGACCTCGTTTCCCAAAGCGATTTGAACCATATTGCGAGCGGATAGCATTGTTTCGCTATATATAAGCTCACACCAAGAAAGATTGCCCTTCCTTCCGTTACTACACTAACAGGATTACGTTCGAAATAAGGGGCCACGTTCTCGTACGTGCTTATCCAATTCTCGCGACGTTTTCAGTGAGTACACAGCGGTCATTCCCGTTGCAGTGGTCATTACCACTTTCTAAGCGTTGGAGATATTAAACAGCTCGTACCGAATCGCACCAACTGATCCAGATTTGTTCGCAGCTGAGTACATATCGTTTCGTGTAAACAGAGGAACACGTATACGTAACTTTGCCAAATGTTTGAATCGTACGGTCAACAATGGCAATTAAATGTCAGACATAGTAGATTGATTGAGTTAAATCCAGTGAATATAAAACTAGGATATAACTATAAAGAATCACAAAAATCCAAATTATAATTAGGGATGTACCGGATATCCAAGAAATATCTGGCATCCCTTTTATTATTCGACTGGATATCATGGATTAGTATCCGGCAATATATATTTGGTTAAAATTTTATATTAAAAAATCGCGTCATACAGAATTTTATTCTTTTTAGCTGAATTTCTTGGACAGTTCATTTTTCCTCTTTTTCTTTTCACGTTTCGAAAATAAAGAAAATTATTATCGCTGTTTTTTCTTGCTTTCCTTTTTGTTTTTTTGTTTTTTTTAGATAATTGTTCTACCGCATAATTCCAGTGTCATATTCTATCTATTGTACTATCCGATATCCAGCTATTTTACGATACATCCCTAATTACAACAATATTAAGATTTGAAAACGGAACTGCTTATATGAATACGTCACTAATACTAAATAAGATAATAAAAAAAACATTAATTACGGTTAAAATTAGATGTTGAAATAATCATCGATCTATATGTATTTAAATAAATTTCTCAGATATAATCGCGTTTCAAATTATACTTTTGTACTTGCAATACAATCGAACTGAAATAATATTTTCATATACTGTTAAATCTATAGTGTCAAATTTAACCTAATGCGAGTCGTCACTGCTCCTAACTAAATACATCGTTATTTTTTTACTAAAACGAATTAAATTTGACTCTATATCGTAATCAAATATAACCATTGTTTTAGTATAAAATGATATGATTGAATAGGAACAGTGGCGACTCACATTATACTGTATTAAATTTGACACTGTAGATTTAACAATGCACCACCATACTACGATAAGATTTCTCTGTATATTCCATTGCGTTTTTATTGGATTGCGATCCTTCAAGATGCATTTCGTTTAATTTTGTATTGAAAATTATTCAAAACGTTTATATACATTTTGTTTATGTAATACATTTCAATTAACACACAAACATCCAGTGTATGTCTCATAAAGGCATTATATTTTGATTGAAATAATAATGAATTCCCTGAGATGAAAAATTAAATTAGATTAATTTGATGCTACTAATATCTTAATCCAAATTATAACATTATCTATATAATGACATACGAATAACATGATTGTGTTATTACATAATTATGATATTAGCGTAATGTAAATTAGTGTAAAGAGTAAGATAAAACAAGATTGTAATATGTAGAATAAGAAACATGTAGATAAATAGATAAAAATAATTAAGAGTAGAATCTAATTAATAATTATAAGGTATAAATGAACGTTCGTAATTAAGTAAAATTATAAACTAAGTCTCTTCTTAAATACGTAAGCTAGTAACGTAAGAAGTAATAAAATTTCTTTTTATAATGCTATTAAGTATAATTATTATTAAGTTTGCGCGATTATCTAAATAACAATATTAAAAAAAAAATATAATATCATAAAGTTAATTTTAAAACAATCTCTTACTGCATATAAAATATGCCGAGAGTAAGACTATTTAAAAATTGACGAAGACTAAAGTAGTAGTTGGCGTTTAATTAAGCTAAAATAGAAGATCAACCAGTACGAATGAATTGGAGCAGAGAGAAGCAATATCTTCGCCGACTCGGCTTACGGAGCACGTAGTGTCGCAGTCAAGGCTGACCTATATATAGGCTGCACCACTGTCTGATCCTATGCAGACCTGCTCCACTAGTGCTGGCTTAACGGCGACTGTCAGAGCTCGCGCATTATGCAGCTGGTATTTTATGCTGGTCCTCAAACATCTTTCCAATGAGTATTCGCGCAGATCAAACTATGAAAAAATTCAATCGAAAGATTCAAAAATGCTTATCTTGTATCGATGAAGAAACATGTCTTTATGTGTTATTTTAAAGAATATTACGAGATCAATCATATAATCGGGAAACATGCGGAAATAGCAAACTATACGCATATATATTATGTTAATTGCAATTAATATAATGTAATATATATATATATATATATATATATATATAAAATGTATAATATGTAATATGTATAATTTGTATATTAAAACATTAACTGATGTTTAAAGTTAAAACAAATATAATATGTAAACTTCATATTTAGTTTACAATTTTTTCTACACAACTATATGTGGTATATAAGTGAATTAATCTACAGTTAATGAATGGATTCATTTGTATTTACATTAAAATCAACAATTACAGTCATTTGCGCCAAAAGTAAAATTTCTCTTAAAAAAATTAAAACATTCGATATCCTATTTATATAATATTACAGCTACGCAGGTATATATTGAAGAAATATATTCAAATGAGAGATTGGAAAGAGAATAAAATTGTTGCGACTCGTTGTCACGTTTTTACGATAACTCCGATGGGAATCTCGGCGATTGGCCAATCTCCAAAGACAGTCGACAGCGCGTGACTGTCGCTTATCGGATGAAAATCGTGCGAACAAAGAAATCGACATTATATGACGTTCGAGCTCAGCGAACGTTCTATCGGAGGTCTCCGAGGAATTTAATGCGAATGATCCTCGGTATCGCTGCCAGTTGGAAGGCGTCGTGTCGAGAAATAAGGCGCTTCTGATCGATATCTTACTTTTTTCTGCCGTCATAAATCGGACGTGAACTACTCCCCGGAGAGCAACTCGATGATCGAGAAAGTTTTGCAGATTGCTCTGACGTATTTGTCCCAGTTGCTCTACAAAGTTACTCGTATCTCTTCCGTGCGTTCTCATATGAGACAAAAGATTTAGAGAAATCACATGTGAATTGCTGCCATTGCACTTTTATTCGCAATAAAGTGGATTTTATTTAAGCGATTGTTGTGAATTCACAATTCATTTCAAGATTATAAATTTCATAATTTTCCGACGATGAAAAAGATTTATGTTTAGAGACTTTTTTTTTTTTAGAGAAAGGGGAATAGACGCGGAATATTAAGTGCATTTAGTAGAAGGGGTTGAAGTATTCAAACTCCCCAAAATGTATTATGTATTTATTCATTTTTAATTACAAAAGAATACAACTTTACTTTACTCATTGTCAGAGTATATTTTTTGTTACACAAAATTCTTTTCTTTTCCGTTACAATCATATACTTCTGTAGTAATTTCTGGAATTTCTGTTGATTCTATGATAAAAGATCGTCTAAATAGCGTGGCTCTTATAACGACTCACAGAGGCACTATCAGTAGTGCGTTAATTGGATTGGCTATTGCTTACGTTATGGCCTTACAGACTCTACTGTGATTGATCAATTCGCTTACTGCTTACGTTTTACTGCTAAAGTTTTTTGTGGCCCTAACTTATGGGCTTTTGGGACTTGAGCTCTTGAGTATCGAAGTGCCAGGAGCAGTTGAGGACGCTACAATTTAAAAAATAAAAAAATATTGAGTTATTATATTTAAACAAGAGTACTTGTAATTTTACGATTTTATAAAAAAATCGTTGAATCATAGATAAGTAGCGACTGTTGTTAACAATATACGTACATATTCGGCCTATGTACATTTTTAAAAACAATTTAATAAAAAAAAAAATAAGATAATTAGGTTCTTCGCAATAAATTCTTTACGGGTTTTAAGATGCTTTTAAATTGGGGGGGAGGGTAGTATTAATATTTCAGCTTGATTGTGATAAAAGAAAAATAATCAGCGCAAATAATCATATTTCTGAGATAAATTCATTTAAAATACATATACATATATGTAATAAAATTAGAAACATACATATATAAATATGCATTAGTTTAACATCTAATTTTGATTGTACACGGTGCTTCTTGCATTGAGTTTATGTATAAATATTCTTTTGTAATACACACTTAAAATATACACCGATAATAAAGATATGAGTAATGCAAGAGAAGAAAGTACGGATAATAAAACTATTATTGAAAAAGAAAGGTTGTTAAAAATACTGCCCTTATTAGAGCGAGAGAGGAGTCGAAGATCACAAGTCCATGAGCGCAAATTTTCTAAAGGCGGCGCTATGCGTATGTGCGTGTCAATCCTGAAGTTGTATAAATCACTTTGGAAAAAAATTGTTGCATAATTCTTTAATTTTGTAAATTTTATATTGAACGATGTACTTTAAAATATCATATTTTTAATAGTATTTACTAATATTTCTCATACAGGCTTTTTTATATTTTTTCTAAATTTTTTTTCTAAATTTCTTATCCTAGGAAAATGATTATTACGAATACTTTATACATAAAAATAATAACGATAACAATATTAAAGAATTACAAATATGATATACCTATTTAGAATAATTTAGGCATCAACTGTGTGAGCTTGAGTTCTCATTGCCACTCAGCTTTCTAATTTTGTATGTGACTTACCTCACAACAGTGAACGGTTTAATTTTTTTTGAGAGGAAAAACGTTCAAGGTCAAGGTTCATATATTTAATATTAAGAAGAATTGCGCGAATTGATAACCAGCGTTGACTCTTATCACCTGTAGTTTATGTTATCATATTTCTAAATTGTTCAATTAAAGGAGTCTATAAAAAACTTATTGGTTTTGTGTTAGTTTGTAATTTCTCATGATATACATACATGTACAAATTTACATTGAATATTATTTAAACATTAAAAGATCCAGTTTTGACCGTTACGGCCGTTTCCTATTTCCTATTTGTTGAGTTTTTTAATAAACACAAGTAAAAATTTCATCCGAAAATTAAGGGGGAACAACAAGATACGACTAAAAATTTCTTCTCACGGAGTTCCATTGTTACGCGCGATGAAAACGTATAACGAGTAAACGCATCCCCCGTGTATAAAGTTGGCATACGCATCGATTATCGTGGCCACCGTGTCGTGGTGCGGCAATGCGAAAGTACCTCTTGCCCCGCGACAATAACGTAAATCGTCGAAACTGTCGTAATCCCCGCGCACGAGCGAACTTTAACAATTATATTTAATACGATATAGGTCCGGCAGAGACATGGTACCGAGTGAACCGCGTTTCCCCGGATGGCGAGAGAGCGAGAATCAGCACAGCAGCAACGGCGTAGCGCGGCGTCATAAGCCATAGATACTACCGACAGTACCTATGCCAGTTCGAAACTCATACCGGCCGCGCCGGCGTTTCTCGCGGTGCGACCACCAACCCCAGGTGAAATCTACTCCTCCACCTTCCGTCCCTCTTGGCCGGCCCAGGTTCCCGTTCCATTCTCGTCCTACGCCAACCTCACCTTCCCTATCCATGTTTCTGTACCGCTATGCGGCAAAGTCTAATCAAATTTAATAACTTTTGTGCTGCCCGCGCTTTGCCCACCCCTACGAAGCCAACCTCCCTCCTCCTCCTCCTCCTCCTCCTCCTCCTTCTCCCGCTCTTCGCGATCTTCTCCTCTCATCGTCTGCCTCTCGTTCTTGTTACTCTATTTCTCATTGTCCGGCTGTCTATCTCCGTTCCACTGTCGTGTCTCCGCTATCTACTTCCCTATTTCGGTCTCTTCGTCACGTTATAAACTTACACCTCTCACAGCGGAACCACTGAGTACCGCAGATTTATGACGGCGACATGCCAGACCTACTGAAACGACCTCGATCTACTCGCGACTCCATTTTCAACGACACGCTCGCTCGTCTATTCGCATTTTCCCTCCCTTTTTATTTTGGCCGTCCGTCGTTTCGTAAATTTTCCCGATAACGCTGACCGCAACGAACGGAATGTTTCCAAAATTATTCGTCGATATGCTCGTTTTAGTAATCAAATAACAATTTATTCGAATAATATCATTGATCCTTATCGCCATTTTATTTTTGTACTGTTAACATCCAATAACAATATGCAATTTGAATTTTAACGCGATATCCTTTCCCAGTAAACACCAACTAACAGTAATATATAGCATCAATGTTATAATTTCACATTTATATTGTTGAGTGTAAAATTATAACATTGATGCTATAATATATTACTATATTATTGATGTTTACTGGGTCACTTATTCGAACTAAAATTCTAAAAAATACGATCAAATTTATAACATTAGACTGTCCGTCCTAATATAACATCATTAGTGATTTGTTAATTATATTTATTATCATTGCTTATTTCTGCATACAAAGTATAGAACATTTCTGATCAGAATCGTAAAATTATTTACGGTTCGAATCAGAAATGCAATTTCACTATTAACAAGATTCCGATTCCATGTCTATGTCCTGGTAAAATAAAAATGTATGCGGTATTCCTAGACATCTATCCAATTATCTGTCTAGTATTACTCGTTCATTAGTTGCAGTAATAACAATGTGACATTGAAAAGGGATAAGAACTTGATAAGCTTTTTATTTAATATTTGGCTTTGAAGCAGTTTTTCTAAAAATATGTATAATATAACTTGCGTAAAGACTTATTTAATTATTATAAGTAATTATTGTAAGTTTTAATAATCAAAATTATTAGTCAAAATACTGCACTCCATTGTCCTGTTTTTGTTCATTAAAGAATTTTTAGATTTTGCGCATTTCATATAGCATCTCAGATCTCCAACAAATATTTTAAAGATTTCCAAAGGACATTCTCAGGATGTTCTTCAGATAAAAACAGTTCACTTGATGCTACAAATGCTTCGAAATATTTGATTGAATAATCGCAAGACAAAATTTCACTAATTGATCAATCGAAAAATGTTTTAAAACATTAAGCGAATCGTAGCCGAAATGTGTTTTGTAGGATTTTCTGTGCGCAATAATGGTTAGCAAAGCGTTACATTTTGATTGGGATTTTAAGTAGTTAAACAGAATTAAAATATAATTTTTCAGTAATTGCTCAAAAATGCATGAAATTTCTCCTAGGGTAAGTTAACGTAAATTTTTTTCAAAATCAATCTGCCGTAACGCGTCGAAATAGTTTTTTTTTAAATCATAACGTAAGAATTTCACATTTGCGTTTAGATTACAATCGACTTTCTCGTGTATTCATAAAAAATATTGGAAATCTTTTTAAATTACACATAAAGAAATAATTGATAAAAAACAGAATTTTTCGAATAGAACTTTCTTGCTATCGCACAAAGGACAGGCAATCTGACCACGGAATAAGGCGAAAAGCTTTGTTATCAAAAAATACAATAGCGCGTATAATATTCAATCTCTAAAAAAAATATTTTAAAAAGACCGGCAGTTTTTTATTAAATAATAATCCTATTAATTATTAGACTTTGGAGTAGTATATGAAAAAAGTGAGTAAACTCGTATCATTCATTCGTATTTATATGCGTATGCTACATCGCTTGGAATCGAAAGCCGTATGGAGAATAGCAACATTAAACCCGAAAGCAGAATAGCCGTATCTGTATTTCAAACGCGACCACACGCCTATTTTGTAACAGTTAGATCAGCGGCCAATCCCTCGTTCCCTCCCTTCCTCCATCTACCCTTTCTCTTCTAGCTATTCTCAACCCGATCCCTGTGTTCTGTCGCTGTTTTCGCCCAACCCACGAACCGCTCGGTGCTCTGTACGACTCTGTCGCATGGATTTACCAATAATGTTACACTGCTACACTAACATATACCAACATGTACGAAGATATGGGTAGCTAAATCGACCTATCGTCCAATAACTACAGATTAGTGTTATCAGAGCGTTACAACGTGAAAGCGTGGTTTACCTTGACACTGGGCGAAATACAAGATCGATGGCAGCCAAGGCTTACAAAAGTCGTTTGCGATTGATTTATCATTCACTAACAACTATTCCTTCGACAAAATATTTATATGAGTTACCATATTAATCCTTCTACTATCCAGCGTAATATATACTATATAAAGCAAAATTGATAGTAGAAAAATTAGCAACACGTTTACTGTTCATCGATCAAGAATACGTCGATGTAAAGAAGAGTAAGTGCATGATTATCATGTATGCATATATTGCAATATCTATGCGGAATATTTTTTGGATATCCTCTACGTCATCAATCATCGGACGTTGTTGTCTTTGGCACCATTCATGCTTCTAAATCATGCTGACGCATTTACTTCTATCGCAGATAAAATCAAGGGAAGCAGTGGAATATTCTGTTACTAATATCGATGCTGGTTTTTTAATGCGATATGTGAATGCAAAAATTCTGTAATGTCTAGTAAAGAAATAGAATCTGTGCAGAAGTACAAAAAAAAATAGGAACTTGTAAAAAATAACTCATTAAGCGGTAGCAAGTCTCAACATTCTGATAACGAGGAACAGAATATGAGAAGGTAGTATTCATAAATGCTCATTATGCGAAGAGAAAAAGAAAGAAAAAGCACAATCGAAAAAACTTTACTATGTTAGTATAACTACAATGAACTAACTACACGCGACAAAAACTAACATGATACAAATTTTGATTAACTTTTTGTTTCTCAACGAGTATAGGCATTTCTTGTAGAACTTTTTATATTGAAAGAGGATATGCTTTACAAAAATTCTATTATTTTCTTCAATTTTTAAAAATTCCGCTTTGAATTTGTTATGTGATGACGCAAATATGATGACTACAATTATAAGTGATATATTAAAATAATAAAGTTCAACACAATATAATATCTTACAGGATCGTATATGTGAGAACACAGCCTATAGAATGTCTTTAAAGTCTAGTTCGATCTTAAATGCATGTATGATTCTATGTGAATTTATACTTATACTACGTAAATATATAGTCTTTTAAAATGCGCGCCGAAATGATTTTTCGGTCTTGAAATGCAAACTGTATTAAATTACCGTAGTAATATCGCAAGTTAAATTGACTAGCAATTTAACAATTTAATGTTTTCTCGCATTTTAGAACGATCTTAATAATGCTGAGTGACATATTAAAATCTGTAAATAATGAATTCTTCTTACATTGATGTCCTGTTTCATATATACGTATGTTATATACGTATATTTTCACATATATGGTCTTATAAAATATTATATTGTTGATTTACGTTGTTCCTTCATATGCCAATTATTGTGAAGAATATTACTAAAGTTTCATCATATACATGTAATGTGTTTTACAATGTGTTATTTATAAAAATTTTTGATACATCATTTTTTATATATCATATTACAGTTCTTGCATTTACAATTAATGACTCTTATATGCCCTACCTAGTGAGAAATGACAATGGAATTGATGTCGAATCGACATCGATTCGATATCGATTCCATTGTCATTTCTCACTGGGTATACTTCTTTGTATTGTTTTTTAAGAATTAATTATTTACTAATTATTTAGAATTAATTATTTATTAATTATTTAGATTTTAATATGTCACTCAGCATAATTAAGATCGTTCCATGTTCTGATGCAAAAAAGTATCAAATCGTTAAATTGCTAGTCAATTTAACTCATGATATTACTGCGGTAGTTTAGCAGAGTTTGCGTTTCAAAACCGAAAAATCATTTCGACGCCCATTTTAAAGGACTACATACGTAGTATATAAATTCACATACATAGAATCATACAAGCATTTCAGCTAGACCGTTTACGGTATTGATTTCTAAAAATTCAATATTTTATGTTAAAAAATAACATGGCTTTATAAGGTTTCCGTTTCTCAACACCTGAATAGTGATTTTTATCTATTATTATAGTATTTTACTCTAAAAAAAATTTTAGTCATTTTTTTATAAAGTTTTTTTAAAAATAAAATCGTTTATTTCTTAAAATCCGATAATGGATAATAAAAATTTTTAATCCTATATTTTTTTCAGCAGTTAGAAATACATAAGAATCATCATTTATGCATTGAGGAAAGAAAGCTTGTAGTACATTAATTAGACTTGTCAAATATTATTAAATATACTATTCTGCGTATTGTAAAATGCATTGCTTCAAACAATCTTTTGCTACATAAAATATCTAATTTCCTTCGTGCTTTTTTTTTAGTCTATCTACTGTATAACGTTGTACAAAATCTCCAAACTGAATTGTAGCAGTATTTTTTTTTCTTTTTCAGAAATTCCGATCATATAAATTTCGATAGCACAATATATATGTACACACCTATCCAATATGTTATCGAAAATCTAGCGTGCGCGCGCGCGCACGTATGTGTGTATGTATGGATGACGGAGTTATAATTGGGTTAACATGCAACCTGTAAACACATTATTAACCAAATGCTTCGTTGCGATATTCGTTGAGAATCTACAATTGCGTTTCAGCTTGATATCGTATTTTTGTTATGACAACCATCAGATTTCATCCATGAGAATAATAAATAGAGTAAAATAAAATAAAATAGGGATAAGAATGATTAAACATTCATCAAAGTGTAATAAGTTTTGACGAATTGGAGACTATCCGCAGAGCCTATTAGCACCAGAGACTGATCTAATTTCTAAATTTCTAAGAAATAGTAACTTTTTTATTAGACGTGAATGGTAGAGAAAATTGTCCTTCGATCGACGATCACTAGATTCGAGTCGGGATTTTGTAATCTTCGTGTCGATTTTGTTCTACCAGAGAGAAATTTGAGAAAAATTTTGCTTTTTTCAATATATACATAGAACGAAATGAGAATTCTTACAAGAAAATCCTTTTTTTTGTTGTTTGTCGTGAACACAAGTTTGGAACATCTCAGTTTGAGGATTATGGGCGGTAACGATTCAAATGCCTACAGACGGCAGAAATCTTAATCCGACCCTGACTATTCATTGTAAACACGGAGCAGACTGCTATGTATAGATTTTACGCTCCTCCGAGTAAGTATAGCTTGTTGCGGAACACCACAGTTTAATTACTATGCCACGAACATTTAAATACAAGAATTTTCTTGCTCGATAGTAGATATTACGGTGAATTGATAATTTCAAATTATTCGTCATGTAAGTATTATCAATAAATAAATAATACATATAACGTGCTTAAATCAAAAGATTTGCAATCATTCCACCAATAAAATAGCTATTTATCATCAGTGAAATTATAGAATCTGGAAATGAAACAGCTATTTTCCCAATATAGCTATTCATCATTATTAATATACTATTCGTCATCATTAAAAGGGCGTTCGCCAATAGGATTTATTGATGTCGCGTCAATATTCAAACAGTGATATTTCAAATATACTAAATATCGTAGCTGCCAATCGCAATAATCTCGGAGAGTATCTGTAATAGACCGAAACCTAAAGCGGCAGGCCCGAATACAGATTGGATATTTCCAAGGACTTCGAGCTTATACGAGCAAATTGACAGTAAATCTGTCCCCGATGGGCATTGATGGCGTCCCAACTGCGCAGCGCAAATTCATTAGTCGATCCGATTTTGACACGGAGAAATGATACGAGTGGACGCCAACGGGAGAGTTATCTTGAGAATAAATAGATTGGAAATCCTTGTATAGATTGGAAACATAACAGTTTCCACGTCCATGAATGGACATTCACCGAACATGTTGCATTTTTTATACTAATGAATAAGATAAAAGCAATGTAATGTACTCATATAATACAAAAATCGTTTATAAAATTTTCTTTATACACTTGAAAGAATTTGATAATTGAAGGAGAAAAAGAATTTTATTGTTATTTTCAGTATTAAGATTAAAATTAGATCGTTTATATGAATACATTAACCATAATTGTAAATAAGAGAAGTACCAATTGCGGTGAAAATTATAGCGTTTTCCAATGGTAAACTAATGCAATAATGGTGTACATATTCAGTGCAATTGAATGCAAATCAATTCATACATTTTCAGTATTAATCAATAATTTAATTCTTTTAATTACATATTCTTTGCTATCACGCTAACTTCATAATCTTAAAAAGATTAAATTATTTATTAACACTGAAAAAATACTGTAAACCAATTTGCACACAACTGCATCAGTGTTGCATTAATTTTCTTAGTGGGAAATGGCGCTTCTCTTATTTAGTCTTCTTAGTGGGAAATGGCGCTTCTTATACTTAGTTGATTATTATTTTCTATCTGTGAAATGAAGAGATATTACTATTTATATTAATAAAGGTAATAGATTAGACAAAAACAATTTTTAAAAAACAAAAAAGAAAATCAAGAATTTGATAGTGTTCTAAAAATAACGATAACCAAAAATGCAATGGATAGAAGCAAAAATTCTATAAGATAACTCCGGCAAATATGCCGTGCTGGGATTTATGCCGCAGAAGTAAAAAAAAAAAAATAAAAAGAGTGGAGGTAATTTTCCTGCAACTCCTCTGTTACATGCCTTTATGTTATATTAGTATTGTTATGATTTCAGTTTCTTACTGTTAGTATCAATGAAATTATTGCGATTTGTTCACAGTATTAAGTAGCGCCATCATAAATTATAATCTACATAAAATGATTGCTGTACATGCAAAAGACTTAGTGGTTACGTGATACATGAGTGTAGAGGAATTGTAAAGTATTATATAACAAAATATAAATCCTTTGTTCCTGTATTCTTTGTTTAATTTGTTGTCTTGTATATCCCACCTGTTTGAGATGTATGGCATTTTTAATAGGCAGGATTTATGTCCAAAACATACAAAGTGTGCAGATTGAATTCAGTGCACTAAATACAATAAACGCATTACATGAAATATGTACCTCATGTCATAACACTTGTAATGCAAGAGAAGATTGTAATTATTATTTATTTATTACTTCATAAATACTTATTTATCATTCTTATTTCTTAATAAAATTTCATTAACGCATTTTATAAGTTATTGTGTCGTTTTACATTTTATTTATATGCATTATTCGTAAATTTTTTATGAACTATATATATCTCCTCGCCTCCCCCCATGAGTAGTCGTATATTTCACCCCTATGGGATATACGGCAAAAATACAAGTTCATTTTTTAATACGAAATATAAATTTTTCTGATTTCTAATTTTTTTCATAGTGGTAGACAATACAAAATTTTTACTGATATAGTTCGTTTACTTTAAACATAATAAATAATACTTAATAAATTAAGTTTTTGATAGGTGTAGTGTATATACCAGAGTTACCCTATATAAAAATATAAATCAGATATCGAAAATCAGAAACAAAAGGTTAAATCAATTATAAACGGATTTAATAGCAGAACTATACTCTTGGATAGCTTTCCATACAGTTATTTTACTATTAAACTAACGATTTTTTGTGTATCAAATCGCATTGCATTGCTCGAAAATAACATTCCTTCGATACACTTGTAAATGGATAAATATATGTTTTTGTGAAAAATAGAATAGATTTATATGTACACAGCCGTGGTCAAAATTATTAAATACCCTTATTTTCATATTAGTATATAATAAATAAATAAAATCAAAATAAATAAAATAAATTTAACAGTTTTGTTTATTAATAGGTTATCAATATTTAATATTTTATTAATCTTCCTTTTTGTTTCATAATTTCTGCAGTTCTTTTTGATAAACTCTCAAGAAAAATTCAAAGAAACTTGCACAAATAGAAATTACTCGATCACTAGTAACTTTGTACGACAAAGGTTAATTCAATTTTTTTTTAACCATGCCATACTATACATAAAGTATGGCATTTATATACACGATTTATAAACACGATTATACACGACAATAAATTTCAAAAATCTATACACGCATAATTTACAAATAATTCATCACTAAAAAGTCATTAATAGAAAACATTACTGTCATTTTTTAGATAATTAAATGCTTAATAATTTTGAACATAGTTATATATATTTTTTAATATTAGAAATTTCATAAATTAGACGGAAATTGTGGCGCGTCGATTAAACGTTTAGAAACTCATTACGTTCGTAAATAGCATAAATATTTTAAAAATTTTACGCCCAATAATTGTGTATATTTTTTAATTATTCTGTTAAAGTAATCACATAAGTAAGTTTTTAATGTAAGTTTTTACGTGGCGTAAGTTTTAACATTACGAGAAATACGCTTTATGTCGCGAAAAATGCAACTGTGAGCGACATATCCAATGAAGTAGGGAGCAGATGCTTTTTTACCGTACTGTTCTAAACAAATGCCAGGAAAACTGACATGAATCAGAGGACTTAACGCGGGGACGAAAAAAGGGCGGTTTCGTTTGGCATACTTTTCATTCACGATTGCACCGCGAGGAGTGGCTTTTTCTCGCAGCAACCGTTTAAACGGTCGATGCTCCGCATATACGTGAGAATAATATTTTACATACAAAAGAGAAAAGTAAAAAAGGAAGTAAGACGTAGATGCAGTCGACGATATTGACGTCTACGTTATATCCACACGCGCAACTTTCAGCGTCGCCTGATGTTCCCCGTTGGGAACGACACGGGAGTATCTACTTATTCAGGATTCTACCGACTGTATCTATCGTATCTCTCGTGTTACTCTCTCCTCGATAAACATTTCCTTTAACCTAGGAATTTCTCCCGATGTTACTGCGAACGTATTTTCTATCGTTATCGAGGGAGCGAATTCTTTTTTACGAAAGTAAACCTTTCCGAATTTTTCAAAAGTCTGCGTTATCCTAAAATCGTGATATCGTGATACATTGTAAGATTACTATATTAAAAATGTTTCTTTTCCATTTAGCAGGATTAGTGATATTTTTTTCTGAAGAAAATTTCATCGACAGCTTTCGAGTAAAAAGAAATAAAACAGTAAACTAGGCAGTAACCAAGATAAAAAAGTGGTAAAAAAATTAGCGCAGAGCCGGAAATTGAAAAACTTTTCACTAACATAAAGTTGTTTCTCATAAAGTCACCTTCAAGAAACTACAGTGTTTAAAAATAGAAAACGATTCGCATGCTGTATGATATAGAATGTTGCAATGTTGCAATTCAACGTTTCTGAGATGTTGATTCAACATTAATGTACTATATGAGTCAATGGTTAGTTTAAAACTAGATATTTCCAAACAAATTAAATAAAAAATAATTTAAGTTGTGATATTTAATTGCGTAATTTCAAATGACTACATATTTAGTATATAAATACAAATAGAAATTATTTAAAAAGCATCTAAGATTCAGTTTCGACCGTAAAAGGCATTAAACTCTTACTGTGTATTCACATATACGATCTTAATAAAGCGTTTATTATTAAATAAAAAATAATTTAAAAAGTAATTTGATCTATTATTTAATCAAAACTGTATTTTTGGATTATCTGGCGTCCTACATTGCTATAAACTCCCATCAAATGTCAATTAATTAATTATTCGATTTTATACGACCACACAATTTCGTTTGAACAGAAACCAGGAACTTCAGAGCGTTGGTTTAATGTCAAATTAACTTATTAAATTGTATGTTCCAGACGCACAGTAGAACTTGGATGTTAGAAAAGCCTACAAGATATATTCGGTTACTCTAACTAGATAATTGATGTACGCAAATGTTTAAGTCATAAGATAACACTATTATAATATTAAAATATAAATTATCTTCTTTTACTACAATAAAAAATATTTTCCAAAACTAATTACAATTTCAAATTGAGTTAATTGTCGTCGCTAATTTCAAAACGTATATAAAAACTTTTATAATCAATTGTACATTTTAAAGACTTACATTTAAATACGAAAGATTGTAAAATTGCAATGAGAACGGATAATCTAGCTTTCTACAGCAGCAAAAACTATAATACGTACTACATCGAAAAAGTAAAATGTATTCGCGGGGAAAAAAAAAATGAAAGATTGAAGCGCTTGTACGAGTTGATATTCCGCGTATCATTCGAATTGAGTTCCATCAATTTGCGGCAAATACAACTGCTAGGTACATGCGTCTCACATTTGACGTATTACAACTAAATTCTACTGGATCCTGTTCTATCACGAGCCGTTAACACTGCGAGAACGAAGCGGACTCGGCAGCGGCGCCCCGATATATCGAATAGGTTTTCGATTTCCGCGCGATTGCTCGACGTACCTGTGTCGGTGGCTTGATTCGCCACTGGCGTTCGCCAGTGGCCCGATACTACAAAAATCCCCGAATAAAAGTCGTAGGGTTGGTTTGATTCGGTAAATATACAGCACCGCGAATCCCCCTCAGTGTCAGCCAGCCGGTTGGCTAACGCGGAAACACGCCGTGTTCAACCGCGTGTGAACCTGTCGGTGTGTACGAGGAAGGAAAAGCCAACGATCGTACCTCACAATGCGGAAGGAACATAACGGGAAATGAGAGGAGGAATACCGCGAGAATAAACGGAACCGCGCACAAACACGTTGAGGAAAGTGAGTGGGAGTGCTAGGAAGTAAAAGGCTCTCTCTCTCTCTCTCTCTCTCTCTCTCTATTTGCGCAAAAGTTAATCTTGCATGAAAAGTGCACGTCTATAATCTCCATTTTATGTAACTTAGATCACATCGAAAATGTTTCTCCAAATGTTCTTCTATCAATAAATGGAATACAGATACTGTAAACGTCACGCGCTTATATTAGGTGCGCAACTAAGTTCTCGCTGTTATTTTGATGAAAATGCATCAAAATAACAGCGAGAACTTAGTTGCGAAAGTACACGAAAGGAATGATTTTGCTAAACCATTAAAATAATTGTGTAGAATGCTTAAATGTTGATGACAAGAAATTTTATACTGCAAAGAATTTTAATAAATTATTTTGACGGTCCAAACAAAATTATTTTACACAGATCTACATTTAGTCAAATTTTTAGATACAACAAAATTCTTCCTTCCGCAAAATTGATCATTATCATAGCAATAACGATTAAATTGCATCCCTGTTAGAATAAATTTAAAATGATCACTTCAAAACTATACATTCCGAATAAGTTCATCTATTCACGGTTACGTAATCCATATTTCGCTTGGCAATCTTTTCTTTAATTGCTATCACAGCAGACTCGGAAGTGTTTAATGTAAAGTAATGTATGTACACACAGACTCACCCGACAGACGTTGAGCACTTTAAAGCTCGTGGCCTGACGATAACCGCATAATGCGTTAAGTGGAAGTAGTGTAACTTTCCACTTTCCCGTCAGCTTGAATACCATCAAAGTTACATAGCGAGTCGCGCGTGTACGTTAACCGAATACAAGTTCGTCAAATTTATTGCACCTGGTAGCTACCGCTTACAGAAAGGCCACGTGTAATGGCACGGAGAAAGATTGTATAAATTCATTTATCCAATCTCCAAATACAATTCGTGGAAATTCTAACCGTGTTCGACCATTCGCTAAATATTATTAACGTCAGTTTTTTTTATTGGTAACTTAATGAATTTATTAATTTATCGACAACAACAAATTCTGTTTAATAATTAACGTCTGTATATGATATTAGTTAAGACAAAAAATGCAAATGTAATCAACAAACATCTTCGAAATGTAACAAAGGCAAAGTACATAAATAACGTATTCTATTTTTATTTTTTTCTATTTTCATGATAAAAGGACATACATATTCATAAAAAAATTCATCTAATCAATAATATTTAAACGACATTAAACAAAGAACGTTTTAGGACCTTACATGTGAATACACAACTTACAAATAAGAAATGAACGCCTCTAACGATTTGGATCTTAAGCATTCTTACATAATTAAGTCAATTTATGTAATCGTTTAAATTACATGCCGAATTGATTTTTCAGTCTTCAACTCAAAAGTGCAAACCCTTAAAAGTTTATCATAACTGCGAGAAAATGTAAGATATCAGCGGTTAATTGTGCCTCCTTGAAGAATTCTATTCCGATCGTATACAAACATATATTTGCTAAACTCCGATAAAAATTATGCAAACTTTTTTATACTCTTGTATTTTTTATTGCAACTAATAAAGACTCTGTGAGTACGAAACGTTTTGCGAATATTATTCGTTTTTACATGGACCTTGTAGTTTGCACTATTTATACATTACCTTATTAATTTAAAAGAAAAAGTTCTTTGCTCGTTTATTGACCGTTAATCAGCTCATGTTAATCACAAATTAAACTGACTAGTAACTTAATAATTTGATGCTCATATTTGATCTTCAAAAGATAATGTAAAATCAATGATATTTGAATAAAAAAGCTTTCGAAAAAAATATTTTAAATTTAATACAATTATTTACCTGTATTAAAACCAACAATTTTAATATTTATATTTCCTTTAACTTTTTCTTTAACACTTTTCGCATTAAAAAAATAAATAGCTATCTTCAATCGTAAAATATTTAAATTATTTTCTGAGAGAAAAATATTCTTATTTCTGAGAGGAATGAGAAATAAAAGATAAAAGACGTCAATCGATATTACAGAAACGGAAATGCTTAAATTAGTATCCCGCGGCAACAAACTAGCTCAGCATCTCAATCTGAACAAAGAGGAAACTTCGTGAACGGCGAAAAGCTAAGATATTTTCAAAGGAGATATCGATGTCTTCGCGAAACACGGATCGATGCTAGTATATACACTTACTCGCCTGGTTCGCCTGGAGAAATCTAAAAATACTCTCGTTACGAGTTACTTCCAACCCGTGACGATGAAGATTCCTGGCTCTTTAATTCGTTTACCGACCATTACAAGTAAAAGGAGGCACAGTGTGAAACTTTTCCATTTCATTACTTCCTCTTTCTTTTTCTTCGTCATTCGCTCCCTTCCTTCCTTTCTCAGTCGCTACCATCAACTTTATTACTTTGTCCTCTTTTGGCGGTGTAACCATAGCGAAGCGTCTGCCTTTCCAGTCGGTGTTCTGGAGTACTCCTTAACTTTGGGGTTAAATCTTTTTCTTACCAGATCGACGTTGCCCAGACACGGGAGAATCTTTATTTAGCTTTCTTTTACATCGTATTTACCATTTTACAAACTAAAGCTATAAAAAAGCTCTTCGGGCTCTGAAAGAGCAATTTAAAGCGTTTTACTCTCGTCTATCGTCTCGTTAATTAAATTTGAATAATGTATCAAGTATGATAAGTTAAGTAATACAATAGATTTATTTAATTTACTAGCATAAATCCAATTTATTATTTAAACGCAATAAAAAGAAAATGGATAGATTACGTTCCATACTGCTATGTTGAAAAACATTCTCAACTTTCTATATTTTATCACTCATACCATCATACCATCATAGATAAAAGAAATAGCCACAAATAAAATTATAAAGATGACAAGACGACAACTAGAGCTAAAATAGAATTGTATATTTCCATAAAGTTTTATATTTACAATATATTTTTCCATAAACTTTTATTTCTACAAAGTTGATACTTTAATAAAGTAAAAAATGTACAGTAACAACATTTTTATCACAATCCCACAACTTCGTGCAATATCGACTGCGGCTCACACAGAGAATGAATCAAATTTAAGAGGATAATCGTAAAACCGAGCATGCAGATTATTATACGTATATTCTGCCAAAATGCTGTTAACAATTAACAATGCGAATCTAAGCTAGTCCCACGCAACCAAAATGAAGGATTAACGCTTATGCTCGTTATTACACTACAGGTAGGCGCGCATCTGTCCGTGCGTGCACTTGCGCCCTGTTGAGCCTGTGTACGTGAATGACGCTTCCCATAAAATATTCAAAGCGCAGCGCGATAATGGCTGTGCGTCCAAGCATATTAAACATACAGACACGTAACCGGCCAGTGTATACAGGCACACATAGGTGGTGGATTCAACACTCGCAGCGAAGTTCCAACTGCGGAGATATATATACCCTGAGGTGTGAATTTCACAAAATCGCACGCAAATTCAACTTTCCTCGTATATATAATCTGAGATGCATCAATCAGACGGTAACTAAAACAATATGAACTGTACTCGTCATATTGGAATCGTATATATTTGTTACGAGACGTTTTTTGTCGAAATATATGTTACAGTCTCGCAAAAAATAATACGTTTCCTCTAAGAAACATAGGTCTGATCCTATACTCGGAATATACTTGGAATATACCAGGAATATACTAGGAATATACGGTTCAATTTATAAAGAATATGTAACGTCAAAAATTTATTCGAAGCTTAATTAAGGTTTCTGTAATCCTCCAAATACAAAAAATTATATTAAAATAATATCACACTTTCATATAAGTGGGAAATAATACATTACTATCTATATCTGAGTATCAGACATCATAGTCGTGCACGATCATCCATATTACTCGGAATCGGTAAGTCGGATATTTCAAAGATCTATAAAAAAGCGTTCACGTCATCGGCCAATCAAAGACGAATACGAAAGAGATCGGGAAAGGCGAATTTTGAGTCAGTCAGTCTATCGATAGATTCCGAAGAAGAAACTTGGTTCCTTCGATCGAATGTAAAAGTAAAATTCTGTCCGCAACGCGAATATAGAGACTTATCTTGTAGTATTCATATCAAACAGTGCTGGTTACCTTAGACGTTGTCGCGAGATTATCATGACCCAGTTAGAGTCCTTAGACCTCTAGGTGTTGTCGAGAAGTGTCCGACCAATTATAAGTGTCCGTAATTAGGGCAACAGTCCCTAAGCGTTGTCACAATATATAAAGGTGTCAAAGAATGTCATTCTTCAAAAAAAAAAATGTATATAAACAATTATAAATGAAATAAACGGGGCCTTGATAAACTAAAATACGAAACTACGATGTCGATATCAGTATCACATACGAATATTGAATACAGAACAAAATATGATATAAAATTATAAATTTTTCCACGATCTTTTTTTGTTAGAATTTGACTTGAAATTTAACCGCAAATTTAACAAGGTATTTATTTTTATTGCTCATGTATTCACTTATATTTAATTTTACTTCTAAATAGCTATAAGGCATTAAAAGAAGAATTTTATATGCATCAGTCGACAAAAGTTGCAACTAAAATTTGAATAATAAAGAAGTTAGATATTCGAATAGCACACTAGCGAGCGAGCCTGGGCCTGGTAATGAAACTCTTGTAACAAAATTTCATACACGCGATGCTCGGTTAGACCGAGCAATCGCTTGTAAAATTACTAGCGCTTGTTAGCTGCGCAACAATCTTGTTAAACAAAAGGTAAATTTTTCAGCGGATCCAATTAACCGCGAATGTATTATGCAAATCGTACCCTACGCGTCAACAGGAAAGAAATTGCTTCCTGAATTTAAATAATTTAGTCAAAAAGAGATTAAATATTCCATTACGTTGTTACGTCTCCTCCATCGTTACGGAGTAGCCTCCGCTGCGCGGCGCGGCGGAGCAAGTTCACGCGATAATTCAACTCTCGCAACAAAGTTTCACCGTGCACGCTATATCCCGCACACAGCACGGACTCTCCAAAATTGCGCTTTATCCGACTGCACTGTTACGCGCTTATAATTTAGGTACCGATCGTGGATCGCGAAATAAAAAAGAAAACAGGCCACAAGACGGCAACTAGATGGAAGTATTATGGGTGACGAGCGGCACTATTCTCAACGAGTCAGATATGCTGCGGTAATTAGACGCAGACTCTGTTTCCTTTCTTTCTTTTTCTTTTCTTTCCTTCTCTCTTTTCCTCTCTATATACTTTTTTCATCACTGCAGATGATAACCTTCAGTATAACCATTAAAATCTATTACGTATACATTCATCATAGATATTGTTGAATAGCGCAGAATCATACTGAGATGTTTCAATGTCTTCGGGCAGCAATTTCATGGCCAAAAATAATAAAAACGTATTCTGGCAAAATGAATCGTTACTTTCTCTTCAATGATGGAAAATATATCAATTTCAAAAATTTAAATAATATTTATTAAATAAAAATAAACCGATGTGTGAATAATATAAATAAATCAAAGGAGTCTTATTTAGTCAAAACGGAGACTAGTGTCTAATAATATTTATGCGTAAATTTGTATAGAAAAAGGACAATTTTGCTGAAGTATCTTCTAAAAATTTAATTAAATACAAATCTGAAAATAATTGTATTGGACGTCAAAATAATTAAGAAAGACGCAAAATTGTTGATCTCTTGGAATGTCAAAACTTTTTGCGACATTGCTCATGTTTTATTTAATTATTTTAATTATCGACACAATTATTTTCAAGTTCTATACTTAGCTAAATATGTTTAGATACTCTGGTAAAATTGTTTTTTCTCTGTACACTTTTTTGATCAAATACAATTAACAGGACACTAGGAATTGGCGCCAGAAATGTAAATTGCGCAATATAATTAATGTGTCATATATAATAAAATTAAGAAAACCTGTACGTTTCAGCTTTTATTTGAGCCTTATTTGAGTCTTCAGCAGAAAAAAATATTAAGTAAAAATGTTTAAGGCTAATACAGATCTGTATCAATTCACATGTATGTCGGAATTACATATCGCAGAATTAAAATTTAACAAAGTTATGTTGCATATCTGCAACTAGGATACTACTGCGAGTCAACATTGATCAATGTTGTCCAATGCAGTTGCGTAGCTGAGTGGTAACGGAATAAACCTCAAGCAAAAAAATTTTTTATTAAAAAATTGCAACGAAATTAATCAATTGTATAATCTAAATTGCTCACCTCACAGTGATCGTAACAGCATCAAGTCCAAAAATGTGAAAGTCAGTATAATAGATAACTCAATTCCAGTCACGGTCACATTATTAAAACTGCAAGAAACAAATCGAAACGTGTCATGTCCGTTAAACGTACAATAAACTATAGTGAGTCAAGAACAAGTAAGAAGAAAGAACGTTCCGATTAATTTAAAAAATAAACACGTATTAATTTATACTTTGTTGAGTATCTCTATTTAAGCATGGTTTAAACTTTCGGTATCTGTTTTCATATTTAACTCATTAAATTGACGATTTATATATAGTATCTCACAAGTAAACTTACCCTTCCGTGACTCGCCGAATTTAATAAAACTTAGTTTCCGCAAAAAACACCGAGCGTTTAAATACCCTTACTTTTTAGAATATTTTAATTGTTAATTCTATTAAGCCGTTTTTAAGTTTTATTTTCAATTATTAATGAAACTGATAGTTTTGATACATTTGTAGTGCAGATGAAAATAATACAAATAAATTTAAGTTTAAAATATATTGAGTTCCTACACTATGGCTTATCTCAACATTTTAAACAAGATTTGATTCAATATAATATTTTGTATTAATTGACTACCTATATACATTTTTAGCTTATGACTTTTACTGACTCTGTAAGAGCAATCTGTTTGTTATTTTACAATGCTTCTCATTTATGTTTTATGTCGTAACTGTCATTTTAACGTTGATCCTCTTAACGATTCTTATTTATCCATTTTTCCATTTTATTTATCCATTTTTAATTTATTTGATGTATAGTTCATTGTTTGCAGCTGGTGATGCAGCCTTTGATTAGTTCTACATATCTTTATCACTGTTTATCATTTCCAATTCACTACGTTAATCTTTAATGCTCATTTAACTATACAACTAAACGAGGGATTACTTACCTACGAAATCAACGAAGAATTTAGTAAATTACAGTTACTTCTGAATTTTAAAGATGGTAAGAGACTTTCATGTTCCTGAAAGCAAATCCGGTATAAAAAATATAGGATTTGGCATGCCAATATGACGACCTGCTGAAAGAGAACAATCTTATCTCTTTCTTTACCGTACTTAGGAATAATCGACGAGAAGATAGCGAGAGCCCGCATTTCGTTTTTTTGCTTTTATTTTTTATTATTTTTGTATTTTTATAATACTTATATTTTTACAATTTTTTCATTTTTTGTTTACAGTTACGCCACTTCTTACCTGTATCTATTTTTTTAATTTTTATTCTATGTACTCTTTACAGAAATGATATTAAAACAAAAATTTTGTATGCACAAAGATTTTGTACACTTTTGTACCAAGCGCACTTTATGACTGCTGTATTATCACACATTAATACCAATAGGAACATAAAAAAGAACATAAAATAAAAATTAAAAAAATAGACATAGGTAAGAAGCTGCGTAACTGTATACAAAAAATGAAAAAATTGTAAAAATATAAAAAAATTATAAAAACAAAAAAAATATAAAAATACAATGAAAAATAAAAACAAAAAAAAAAACAAAATGGAGATAGACTCTTGTCACCTCCTCGTCGGTTATTCCTGGGCAGAGTCAAATAAGATTGTTCCTCTTTCAGCAGGTCGCCATATTGGATTTGCCATTTTAAATTCTACATTTTTTACACTAGATTTGCTTTCAGGAAACATGAAAGTTCCGTCTTTAAAATTCAAAAGTAGTTGTAATAGAGTGAGCTAAAATATGAGAAATTAGATACTCGCTTATCACTATAATGCCTATTCTACAATAGCCGTAAGCACAGCGGTAAGTGACTATAGTTGTATGAATTGATCAATCACAGTCAAATATTCTTCTCACATGCGACTTGATTGGTTAATATTGTATTTACACGTATTCTACAATAAGCCATTATTAATCATAAATCAGAAGTTAGAAGCTGGAAATTGACCAATCACAGTCGTCAATTTCCAACTTCTAACTTCTGATTTATGAAATGGCTTATTGTAGAATGACCATTACAACTACAACCATTTACAACTAGGTTTATGACTATTGTAGAATAGTCTTAAGGATAGTTTGCATCCTTAAACCTGCATTATTGCCGATATAAAAAAAATACGTGTCTATTATTTTCGTCTGCTCTACAAATGTTTCTCTACAAGTTTCATTAAATTCGGTGAGTCAAAGAAAAGTAGGTTTACTTCTCAGACATTGAGCGTTTATTTTATAATTATAGAATCTCTCAATATATCCAAAACTTGTAATTTTTCAAGTCAAACTCGTGATTATGATGCATCCTTATGATTCATAATTATATTTAATCTTTATTATTATATTAATTGTAAGAAGTTTATAAGATATATGTTTATACTTTATTTTATTAATTTTAACACATATTCTTTTCCAGCCTATATTTCATATTTAAATATTGAAACGTAACGTGAATGAAAAATTTTATGAAAACAATTCAATTTTTTCTGAATTACATATTGAATTTTCATTACAATGAAATTACATTCAGAATTATCGTTCAAATATATTACGTTTTTGATATTTCAATAGCACGTGGCCACAGGCTCCGTTAATTTATATTGTGATCCAATCTTGAAATGGTAGTTTCCTTAAAAGAATATGCGCTTCCTAATTTAACGTACCATAACGTGAGCTAATGACTGGAAAGGTAACGAATTCACTGCAGCGCAACAAATATTTCGCGACTGAAAAGGACTATAGATAGCGAAGTCGAATCGTTATCGTTATACTGTGTAACATGCGCTTCACGATCGACGGTCATATCTGTATGAACTTTTTAACGCTTTCTCGATACGCTGCAGATCGTTAATCCGTCGTGTTCGTGAAACGAGTATCCGAGGAACAGATTTATGGACCGATTAATTCTCTCTTCCACACGTCTTCTAATTCAGGATTCGTAGATGGAACATGATCGATGTATTGCCTTGGTATCTCAATTTACGAGATGGATTAGGATTACTACTATACTAAGATACTATAACCGTTACAATACTAGATACAATTTGGTGCCTCATCCGTACAAACTGGGTCACTAGAATCCGTCCGGTTTTTTCACTTAATCAGAATGGTTAAAAAAAATCTCTAAAAGAAACTTCATTTTGGAAAATATAACTAAATTTGTATAATATAATGTATAAACTGCGATTAACATTTTTGACGCCGAGATTATTTATATGAAAGACAAAGTAATATTCAGAATAGATTAGAAATTTTCATACGATTTCGTTTGCATTCATACTTAGAATATTAGTAAATTATTTATTTTTACTACAGAGAATATATTAATATTGACAATTTAAAATGACTTCTCGTATTAAAGGGATCTTAAAGTTGTCTCTTTTAGCGATAAAAATACCATTTTTGTATTACATAAAACATATTCCATATTGAATTATAACATTAAAATTCCTAAACAATAGAATAAATAATGAGATTATATAAATGAGCAATATAATATCTAATATTTATTAGTATATTTCTACTATATTCGTTTGGTTTGATATCTAAATAGATAAAGAGCCAGAAGAAAATATAATAATGCAACTGTCATTATCTTACAAAAAAAAACGGATGTATAAATTAGGAAAACAATTGACTCATAAAAAATTCCACCACTAATCGAAAAATTTATTTTTTATATTTCAACCACATGACATAAATATATAGATACTATTTGAATACTCGGTCTTCACTCCACCCTGACATACAAGTTTGAAAATTCAGATGCACATATGGTCTTGGTAAGCACATGAGGTCGATAATAATGGCGATTATCATCAAAAATAAAATAACGTTCATAAAAGCATAATCAATTAATATTCAATAATTAATTAGTATAGTTATACGATAGGAAAACATTCTATGTTAGATCACATAACTGAAGAAGATTAAATAAAAGTCTAAACATTTTAGATATCAAATCGAATGTAATAGAAATATAGTAATATTAGATACTATATTGCTCGTTTACATAGCCTCATTATTTAATTTATTGTTTAGCAAATTATACGAGCTTTTTGTTATATTTATTTATATTAAAATCCTTTTTCACCATTAAAATACACATGCTAATGTTTACGATGTTGGTCTATTTTGTATCAAAAATAGAAAAAAATAAAAAATTATAAATTTTCTTATCGATTTTTCCACTTTAATATAGCAATTAAAATTCAATTTATAGAAACATTTTCTTCGTGAAAAAATTATGCAGGTCACATGAGCGAAACGAAAACAGAGTCATAAAATATATAATTATGTTTAATCGTTACAACTTGTAAGCCTAATTTGAAAAAATATGTTATGTAAAAAATTATGTAAATGCGATAAAATGTAGTAGTAGAGGAGACCTAATAGATTCATTTTTTAGTTTCGAATTTTTACAGACAAAATTAAGAAATTTATCGAAAAAATGAATTCTACATCAGTTACTACATACAATTTGACTACCTAATAATATTTTAATAATAAGGGGAAACTGAAAACTAATATGAAAAAAAATGTATTTTTCTAATTCATTCCATCTGATTCAACTATTCCCGGGATTGGGGTAATTCGACTAAGATTATTAAAATAAAGATTAATGTGTTTTAAGCTACATCTTTGGCTACATATTAATAAAACTTTTATAAAAATATATTTTAAACACAAACATTCGCTTCGCAAGGCAAAACAATATTTCTTTTTGCAAAATTTGTTTATTTCGTGCAAAAATACGTTAAATAAGCCTAGTTTTCGAGATTGGACATGAGGGACATGAGACTAAACTTATAACATTTACCACTGAGAAAAATCTCTTTAAAGGAATAAAATTTTGAGTATAAGTATAAGAGTCGTCACTAAATGAGTCATATAGTTCCATGCTGTGATTAGTCTACCATCCGTTCATTTTTTAAAAACATTAACAATATACGATAACAAAGACACATAACAAAAAATCTGTTGGACTTTATTAAGTAAGAACTAACTTACTATCTAAGTAGAAATTAAATATCTCAGACAATCGAATATACGATAGTAAAACAAAAACTTTAAGAACAAAAATATTTATTTAGGTGTAAGATTTTTTAAAATTGTGGCATAACTTCTATCATAGATGTGTTCGCAATAAGATGTTACAGCAGACTTAGCGGCAGTCGCTGCTGCGTATTCAGACACGTTTACGCATGTCTCATGTGCTTTGTTTTTAATGTAGCCTCGATTCTACTTATCCCTATATTCAATTGACCCAGGTCTCCCCTATATACATTGTAAATCGTATGCATGTAAGTCGCGTTTAATCAGTAAAATACTAATTTCGTCTTTCAATTAAAGATTGAAGATTGAGAACGTGTTCGACCTTAATTTACTCTCTAAATTTCTTGGAATGAAATATCACTCCAAAAGAGTTAAAATTCCGCCATTCCTCAGAAAAAAGTATATCTAATATATTTTCATTCTTTTAGAGTGAGATTCAGTCTAAAAAAAAACAGAAAAAATTTTACTCCTTTTTTGAAGTAAATCTCACTCCAAAAAAAGGAGTGAAAATCTGTCACTTTTATTAAACAGTGCAAATTTTTCACTTTTTTCTCTATTTTTTTTAATAAAGACAGTATTTTTATTCTTTTGGAATGAGATTTTACTCTAAAAAATTTGGAGAGTAGAATTTTTACTCCGTTTTTTAAATAAAAATTATTATAGTTTTTAAATATTTAAAAACTATCGAAGTTAAAACAAATAGACATGATCTTTGTTTCCAATTTTTAACACTTAAATTTAATATAATATCAATATATAAATTTCAATAAAGTTGGAAAACATCACACTCAGATAATCGTAACCTGCAGAACGCATAATTTTCAATTTTAAACTTTTCATTCCTGTATATTAATATAAAAATTTTATTATAGTAAAGCGAGTGAAAATTTATAAAATATTCAATTTTTTATTGTAAAATTTATTTTATAGACATAAAAGAATATATAAGTAACGCTAAAAAATTTTTTTTTTGGAACCTAGTGAAACAGAAAGTATTTTTAACAAACTTTTGAATACTAAAAATGATCCCGTAGATCAAATTTCACTAGCACATCACATATCCGAAATAATTGGTTTTATATACAATATTGGAAAAAATAATTTTTTCCAATATTTATCATTTTGTTAACATTATCTTGAAATTTTAATTAGAAATTACTAATGTATTGTTCATCCCCTATAAAATGCATTTCTTTTATTTCAATATCTCACTTTTTAGCCATGTTATAAAAGATCTTTCCGCTTATGAAATTAAAAATAATGTTAACGGTGAAATTTAAAATAATCTTCTTTGCAAAAAAAGTATCAAATTTCATCAGAAAATTTTTGAATATTATATCTCACTTAGGTATCTTGGAAACCTGACTGGAAAACTATAGTGTCACATTTACTTTCAATTAAATGTCAAATACAGAAAATAAAGAAAAAATAGTATCTATAATACCAAAATTAAATACTTATAATGCAAAAAATAATAAAAATAATATCTCAATATATAAAGAATCTGAAATGATACTTTAACACACACACACAAATGCGCGCGCGCGCACGCACACATATACAGGGCGTTCCAGAAATAAATGGCCAAACTTTAATATTGTATTCTACTGTCCATAAAGATAGAAAAATGTTATATATAAAGGTCCGGAAATTCTTTCTTTTTAAGATCTGAACACTTTTTATTTATTTCAAAAGTTTACATGAACAGGTTTACATCACACGAAGTAAATATTGTGTAGAATAAGTATACTGTCATCAAAGGCAGCTTATCGTAATAAATTACTCTTTATTTAAACGTTGCATTATTAAGATAGTGTTATCAAGATAATTTATTCAAATATTGAGGCAACAGTTATATTCGTTTCATATGAATCGTATGAATGAGCTAATGGAAACTTCAGAGAAGCTCAGCATCTGTATCGTGAAACATAAGGTAGTCATTTTCAACAATATCTTCAAGTAAATTAAATCTTAAAAATATTCTCTCATAAACAAAACGTTTTTCAAAAAGAAAGAATTTCCGGACCTGTGTTCATATGACCTTTTTCAACCTTAGGGACAGAATACAATATCGAAGTTTGGCTATTTCTAAAACACCCTGTATATCACTTTTATCACAATGAAATGAAATTACATTCAACTCATCGATTTGAATACACTAATATATTCGGAGTAGGCAAATAACATACATGATCTCCTGTCATTTCCATATTGCATCAAACGGTTGCTGTTATATCCTAACTATTGCTTGTCTTTCGATTTCCATTATCCATTTTACATATCCAGTTTCTATTGACCCGCGATACGCATCAGTTCATATTCAACTGTAAAATAATAGCCGCAAATATTCAAGAAACTAATTCACACACACACGTACACACACGTGCATATGCTTTAAAAAGAATCATAATCAAATATGTCATTTTACAGCTCTTATCTGTATTCCTATAAAGAGCTTTTGGTATTTCTTTACATTAGGGGATATTCTTCGATGATCTTAACCTTAACATATGTTATAGAGATGAGAATATTGATTAACTTTCCTTTACAAATTCATCGGCAGTCTTTTATAGTTTGCGAGATATATTTACATAAAACTCATTTTCAAAATTTCATTATTTTTTGTATATAACACCTTGTATATGATGGATACAGTACACAAACATATTATATATAGAATCACAGAGTTATTTCAAGGTAATATTTATATTTTGATACTATTAGGTGTACAAATAAGTTTCCGCCGTTTTTATCAAAAATTAAGCATTTATTGTGAAAGAACGATACATAATGTTTCATTGATATAAGTCAAAATGTGAGTGCAAGTTCTTTTTGCGTTTGGCACGAATCTTCATTCAATAATGCTTCCAATTCCGCGTCTTCGTACACTTTCGACCTTCCGCTACATTCTGTCTCCGACGTCAAATTCACCGTTCTTAATTTTTGAAACCATTCACGACAACTTCTCTCACTTAAGGCAGCCTCACCATATGCTTCTACAAGCAATCGATGAGCCTCAGCTGTAGATTTCTTCAAATTAAAGAAGTAAAGCAAAAGTTCCTGCAAATGACACTTATTCGGCTCAAAACTCGGCATTTTCGCACAAAAAAAAATATATGATGCTGATACAAAATCGCTAGTATTTCAAGGTTATGTTGTTGATAGATGTCCAACCTTACGATATAATGTTTTACATCAGACAATTTTATCCATAGCTTGCTAGTGACGCCGTCTTTTGTCAAATGGCGGAAACTTATTTGTACATCTAATATTATTGGTCTTGTTTGTCAGGTATTAGAAACGACTCTCACCCTATCTCCTCCCCTGCTCTCCTAATGTAAAGATTTACCGAGTTACTATATATTATACCTTTTATTCTTTTATTTTAAAAGTGTAAAATGTAAAACGTGCCCAGTAAGCAAGAACAACGTTACAATGTTGCTACAACGTTGCTGAAATGTTTCAAAATGTTTTTTGCTTACTGGATGAGTAACTATGCCTTCCTTTAGCTACAAATTTAAATCGATTTTTCATTAGAAAATGCAAACTAAATGATTTGCATGTGTTTATTATGTACACCGCAATCATCTTTGTCGTATACAATACCTGTAGAGAAATCTATTCATATATACAGGGTGGGCCATCTATTGGTACGTTTTTGAATTTCGTCGTATGGCAACACCGAACGAGCTACAGACCCGAAATTTTGACAGTTTATTAGTCATACCGTCCGCGGCACGAAACAACATGTTTTCTCTTGAAGAGCGTTTTGAAATTTTAAAAACTTATTTTCAAAGTCAGTGCTGTGTCGCCGAAACTGTACGAATTTTGAAAAGAAATATGGGTCGTGATAGAGCACCCACCGAAGGAGCTATACGCAAATTGGTGAGGAAAGTTCATGAGAAAGGGATGTTAGTGGATGACAGAAGTGGTCCCAGAGCTCGGACAGTGCGCACACCCGAGAATATTGAGGCTGTGGCCCAAAGTGTGAGACAATTCCAGCTTTGAAAAACAATATTACGACTGTTTTGAGTGAAATTGGCGCCGAGGTAGTCCAAAATGTCATTAATAATTGGGGTGACCGAATGGCATACTGTAAGGCCAGTAGAGGGAGCCACATGAACGAAATCGTTTTTCATTCTTGACGCGGATACTTTTAGCTTCACAACAAAAAAAAAATTAATAAAAAATATCAATGTATGCTCATTTGATCGCATTTTTAAAAACGTACCAATAGATGGCCCACCCTGTATAATAAATACTCGAGAATCATGTCTTGAATAGTTGCCCGGATTAATAGAAATATTTTCACCTTTCACATAAAAACTTGACAGGACATTCAAAATCTGTAGCCGCAAAATAGTACGTCAGAGATCATCCTGTTCCGCTGGGACCGATACTATTTTTCAGAATGATTTCACAACCTATTAAACTTGTCGGCGATCGGCAGGGGGGCACTCTGGCACAATTTGTCGCGTGGCTCGGCTGTCGATAATTCGAAAATATATGTTCATATGAACGGGTCTGGAGCAAATCGAGTTCGATGAAGTAAAAAAATCGTGTTAAAACGAAGTGGCACCTTAGATAACTGCGATATACTTTATTGAGATTCTTATTCGAATCTCACTGCAGTCTGATGACTGCAGTTCATTGTTGAATATGTAACCTAAATAAAAATTATGAAACATTAATTCAAGAAAGGTTAATGATACGATAGTTTGAGGTACTATATACAAATTTATGCAGACCATCCAAAAGTGTTGGAAAATTTACGTTTGGCAGAAAAAAAGATAATTTTCTAGTTATATGAGAGAAGTGTCACATGCACAAATTCATGACTATGTTAAGCATAACAACCTATCTTAAATTCATTATTTTAATTATTTGAAGAAGAATTTAATTATAGAAGTAATTTGCTAAAGTGGCAAATAGGTGTTCACAAGAATTTTATAATTGCAAAAAAGCCTATCTATCTCAATAAGTATAACAAAATTCTTTTTCTATGTATATAATTTTTTAATTGTATGGTCGTTATTCGTTTCTCAAGAATAATAATATTTTAAAGCTTATAATATATTTATATATTATTTATATGTTTATATATATGGGTAAGTAGTAAACTTATTTATTCTGTTTCAACCAGTTTAAATTTGTCTTACGGATAAGTTTACTACTATTTCTATTTCGTTAGATTATGTAGATCTAAAGCAATATCCTGATTGGCTCATCGGCTTATGTTTACGTTTTATGATTACTGTTACAGAATACAGGTTACAGATACAAAAATTTTGTCTGCGGTAGCCCTTATTGTTTAAGTTTTACGTCTTAAGTTTTTCTACGTTCCATGATCTTTAATCCTCTTCAACTATATGAAATAAATAAACAAATTAAAAATGAAAACATAGAATAAAAGAATTCATGATGTCAAACTAACCTAAGTGATCAATTTAAACTAAAAGAACTCGGAAGGATTTCATTTTATCATCATTTAATAATAATTAGAATATTCATGAAAACGCAGAGAAATCGAAATGCTCTTGACTGATGTAAATCCACAATATGAACCGATAAAATTGATGTTCAGATTCAGAATTAACTCTTTGGTTGATATCGAGAACAGGTAGAATTAGTATAATTAAGAAACGAGAGAAAAAATCCCATTAAATCCAGTTAAATACAATATGAATGTACATAATGTCCAGAATCATAACATTTTTATATTAATAAATTACTGAAAGATAATGGAAATAATAATTGATATCTAAAATCTGTATCTATGGATAATTTTTTAATTGTATTATTGACAATCGTTTTTCAAAAACATGTATATTTTAAAATGTTAAAGTTTCGGAGACATTTTAATATATCAATTTATAACAGAGAGAAAAGACGATATATTAATAAATTACTGAAAAACAAATGCATCATCATAATTTCAATATTGCTATATGTTAGGTTTCTGACACAAATAAATTATTTTCACTACGTATAAGATTATTAAGAATGTATAGTTTTTAATTTAATTTAATTTAACTTAATTACTATTTAAGTATCGCCAGAGTAATGCTTAAAAGTGTCAATAAATGCTGTCATTTGCAAAAAAAAACACAAACTAATTGATTGCTAAATGCATTTATCTATTGTGTTGATTCTTTTTATATTTAAAACAAAGAAGTGTAGTTGACTATATTTAATTTAGTGTTTGTGCAAAGAAATAAAGAAAAAAGTAAGGAAATTTAAAACAGATACTAGTAGCAAATATTTAATCAAAATTGTAAGCAACAAACACATATTCTGTTCTACAACTATCATGTATCGGTTGTGTAAGAAGAAGTGGAAAAAACAATCACAATCTACAAAAACAAGCTAATGGTCAAATAAATATTTTGATTAAATAACACTCTAATTAGCGTTAATTCATTGTGTTGCAAATTTTGATTCAATTCTGATGCAAGTTCAAATATTACATCTTATTTTTTAATAATGTACAGAAAGTATTAGTCTGAGTTAATAAATAATTAAGTGAATAAATTCATACCGAAAATATTATCAGTTGTGTATTCACATTTGCAGTTTTAAGACATTTTGTACAATAATACTTGATGTAGAAACTATTTTTTGTCTATTTGTTTTGCAAATTTGGTTGAAATTTTTTAGCAGCACTGTACTTTTCTCGTCCCCAAAAATATGTATTGATTTTACAATATATGTATATACATATTACGCGTCATTAGTTGAGAATTTGTTTTAGCATTATTTATATTTATTTCACGTATTATTATCAACCTTTTCTCTCTGTTTCTCCTACGAGAACATATAACATCGCTTTGATCTTAGAGGAAAACTTGAGCTTGGAACAGCAACAACAGCAGCATCCCTAGATTAATCTAAGACTCTCTTGCGTTCCCGCTAAGGTTTCGCAGCTTCGTGCGCTACTGAAACTCCCACTATCAGCAAGCGTAACTTGCCACCATCGCGCGAACAGCCGAAATTAGTATTTACTGCTCTGTTATTCAAATTACCGTGTAAAAGTTCTAAAACATCAATGTTGACTTCTTTCTCGTCTCGTACTCTTAAACACGACGACTTCCCTGAGACTTAGCCCGTTTGACGCAATTTCCGGAGGTTTCACAACTCTCACAAACTCTTACAAACATACTTTACGCTAAATATTGTAAATACAAATCTTATAGTACGCACCAACGATTTATATTAATTATTCATATCGATCGAAAAGTTATCTTAGCGTTTATATGAACATTGTTCTTTTAACATGACGTACTTAGTATCAAGATTGATTGTGTGCTGTATTATTAAATCGGTATCTTTACTCCAATAACTGTCACAACTGTCACGCTATGAAAGCTATCTATTTTACTTTTTGTTAGAACATTTTATTAAAGTCACCGAATTTTCACAAAGCGAAACTGTGTATTACGTATATTTATTGTTCATTATTACCTACATAATTTTATTCCAACAATTTCCACGCCTACGTTTGTACAACGCCATTAACTGATGTTCATTTCGCTAATCGAATATAACATGTGAATACACAAATTCTTACATATTGTTTTATAAATAATAATGTATTACGTCAAAGCAGAAAATAGATTGCATTTAAATAAAGTCATAATTAATACTGTTTAAATCTAATTCAGGAAGAACTCCCTTTATCATAAAATACGTCCGAATAATGACGCACGCAGTGCATTTTCGGCAGTACGAGCTCGCGCAAAAAGCCCTTTTACAGTGTCGATCCGGCTGACCAGCCGGTATGCCAATATAATGTGCGCGGTCAAAGAATCATATACGGTATTATTGGCACAAAGGCTGCTGTTACATGTTACAAATTACCCGCGAGCATCGCACCAGAGGCAGCGGCCAAAGTAATAGTGCCACGGTATTCGACAGTAAGCCGGCTTAGAGGACCCTCTGCCACGATCCACGATACCGGCGCACCTTCGGCGTTATGCTAACTGACACTATGAGCTACTTTGCATTAATCGTCCCAGAGAAGTTGCCGCGAATACGGGGCATTAAGCTCGGCTTTCCCCGTGAGGCCACGCCGTTCAGTCAAACGCAAATGCCGCCACAGTGCTGCAGTGGAAAAGGATGCTTACCGAATCGTCTTTTATCCAATCCAACGAGACAAATTGAAAATTTAGGAAATTTAGAAATTTCTATATCAAGATATATTGTTACTCTAGAATTCTATCAATATTGTGTAACATAATATGGTTATTATATTATATGTACATTTTACGTACAATATAATAGAAATACATTTTACGAAGAAGTAATTAGCTACTCTTAATTATACAATAATATAACACAAAATTTTCATACATTTCACACTTTTAACGACAAATATTTATAATCTAGATAATCTAGACTTCTATAAACACAAATAATTTAATACCTAACTGAAAAGGAAAGAAAAAATAAGCACACTATCAAATTCCATTCTGTTTGACCACTGAAAAGACAGCACTCGATCACTTGCATGCTGATCTCACCATACAACACAATTCCGAGGGAACATTCTTAGAACGTAGTGATATCTTCTGGATGTTTTTAGTCCTTCGAAGATCTATGAAACTAATAGTGTTTTAGCATTAAGTATATTGTATTATGTTGGACATTCTGTAAAAAATATGAATACACTCGAAATTGTATTCATAGCTCTCCAATAATATTTAGAAATTCAGAAGAAATTTTTGCTTTTTAATATCTTTGTTGATAAGTTTAACAAATTATTCAAAACTGGGACATTTATTCTAATTTTAATGACATTCAGAATTTTTTAATGTAATAAAATATCAAATCCTGCCTAAACAAATATTTTCTAAATTATTTAATTGTAAAAAAATGACTAATTGACACGTAAAATAAGGCGAAGAACGGATTGCCACAATCGGAAATATAATGATAGAATTTTCGCGCATTAATTAATTATTGGTTCCGAATCATAAAATGGACATATTTTAACAGCTGTAGCTATTGAGATATATTAATCTTATTATTACAATCGTATTATAGTTTATTACAATATTATAGTTTTCATAATCAAAAAAATGTATGGGTGACTTTTGATCATTAACTATAACCGTTTTTCTATGAGCGGAATCAGTTCCTACCCTTACTTGGTTTTCATCAGTCGCAGTATAATCAATCAAATTACATCTGTGACTGTCATAATTTAGAATCGAAACAGAATTACAAATTGTTCATAACTATATAACTAAAATATTTACGTAATATAGAAATCGTTATGACAAACTATGATAGAGTCCAATATGACACAATGTCAAATAATAATATTTAATTGTATTTTAACTTGGTAAAATTAATTTTGCTAACAAATATTGTATGTTCACGAATATGTTGACGAATATGTTCGCACACAATTTTTCCGTTTTATTTCAATGGATAAACCTTTGGATATCGCTGGCGCGGTTGGATAGATTCCGCGAAGAAATCAATGGAGAGATCTATGGAAATTCTTCTTTTCTTGACTCGACTCCGTGGGAATGGGAAGAACAATGTGCGCCGGCCTGGGAACATCTTTTATACAATTATAGTTTTTACGCGACGCGATCCGCCCGGAAATATGGACGCAAAAGGGGATGGAGACGAGCTCGTGGCAGAGGTAGCGCAAGGAAGCGATAAAGGAGCGACAGAGAAGAAACGAAGGAAGAGAGCGAAAGAAAGTAGATAATAGCCAGGATAGAATTGTTCCAAGAGCAAAAAATCCGATCCATCCCGAAGTGTTATCGGATGGTAGAGACGCTCGCGAGCCGAGTGCTGCTTCGCACTCTTTCTAAAAATGTCTCTAGGAGAAAAGTGCTTTATTCACGTGGCGTTCACATGGCAGTACCAACTGCTGCACCTCGATTTCTGTGATAAGCATCGTACACAATTAATCCGTTAATAATGAAAATTATTTTTATAAACTAAAATTAAAACTTTTATTTTTATCTTTAGAACAGTAAAAAAAAATTATAACCAAAATATTTTTCTTTAATTTAAATATAATAATCGTAACATATTTGTACTTTAATTTACTAGTTTGATTCTACGTTAAAGATTCTACGAAGTGAGTACAAATACATATATATGATCGTTGTATCAATATAACACTTGATATAGCTTGTCCAAAAGGAATCATAATTCATTCAATGGAAGACGCTTCTGAAAATATGACAAATGCAAGTAGCTTCAGATAGGGAACTGTAATCACGTCTAATTCCAAGAATAATAATCACAAAGCTGGCATTATGGTGCTTTCAAATCAGAGACAAATGCTTTTTCGTCCCGTTCCCAAGAGACAAGAATTCTTCGCGAAAGTAATATTCAGTTGGATAAGTATAGGCGAAAGGAGCAGAGGAGAATAGGATAAAACGGCAATTAAACACTGTGTGTCCCTTTTTCATCCCTTATAACTATGAATCGATTCGATATGTAACGAATATACTTTCCCTTTCGAGACTTTCGCCATTACTTCTTCACAATTTATCATATAAAGACATCGGCAGGTATTGGCAAAGTATATGATATCGTTTAAGAAATAAATAAATATAATATTTGAAATATATCTTGAATATTTTGAAACCATTTGTGGCATATGAAATCTCAAACCGTAATTGAATTTTATCAATGCAATATATAATTATATATGTGTGTGTGTGTACGATATATTATTAATAAAATATATTTTACGATATGTCGACCATTATCAATCCTTTATGTGTTTCAAAAATATTTATTTTTCTTATTAAGAAAATTACTTACTTATTATAGTTAATCAGATGATGTAATGTAATAAAATATGACATTAAATAATCAAATAATTTTCTACATATTGCGTACGTGTGAGTAAAATTACCAATTGATTGTCCGAAAACAAGGGACTGATGAAGTGATCAGTCCAGCTTTGGAAATAGTTGGGAAATGTTGGAAATACTTTGCGTGCAGAGTCTTTTTGCTGCGATATTGCATTTCAACGTGGAAAGCAGAAAGACGAAATTAGACGCCTTAATGCTCCCGTGCATTAAGGATTTTTTAACCTCACCGACATTTCCAGCATCCGCAATTGACAATAACCATCGTGATTTTTCTCCAACTCTGGAGAAACTTTAAAAAAGATTTTTCACTCTCGCAATGTCAAATAATAATAACGTTTTCTACAACGTATGTACGCACGTACATTGCTGCAATGTAGATACAATAATACGCATAAAAACGGAAATAAAGAATTTTCATTATCATTTCATGCACTATTCACATATAAAATATGAAAATTATTTACTGCGAAAAAACACAGAATGAAAAAAATCGTTCTTGGAAAATGTAATTTCTTGATAAAGAATTAAATAAGTCAAAATTTTTTTATATCCCTGACAGCGAAGCCCGCAGAGACAGAGTTTGAGCTTGCCAGCAATTTTTGATTGCAGAAAGCCAATAAATTGTACACAGAGTTTATATTATCTGACATTGTCAGCAAATTGCTATCAGAAATATGACAAAGCCTGCTAGACCATGCTTCCACTATTTGTTAGATATGCTAAATATGAGCCAGCAGATTAATAGCAGAAACCAAACAAAGTCCTGCATGACTTGAGAGCAGAGTGAAAAAATTTGATTTGAGCAGACTCTGCTCGGTTTCTGTCATCAATCTGATACCAATGTTGGCATAGCCTGTCAGCAAGTTTTGTCGATAAATTCAAATTCAGCCAAATACGGATAGATGGCTACAATTTTGTAGTCAAAATATAATCGAGTTCGCTGCTAATTTGATCCCAAATTACTAATATTTTACTATCAGAGTACGTTAATTAAATCTTAATTTTACAAAATTACTAACCATATGACTGCATCAACATATGAAAAGGCCGAAATTCATAATTCGCTTTTATTTCGCCGTTTTAAAAAATGTCTTATAAGCTTTTTACAATAAGCCGTTAGTATTTAATAAATTAAAACTTAGTAGCGAGTTGTAAGCAAGTCAGTAACGTATCATATGACTTTGTAATATCGTGACGAAGTTCCTTTATTTTGAATGAGAAAAGTTCCCTTTACTTTAGAGGCATAAACGTAGTTAAGAGGGCGATCGGGATGCTTCTGCGCCAAAAAAGGATTCGCATTGTAACTATATGAAATACAGACACGAATGTTCTAAAAAGCGTCTTCTTTCTTGATTATTCCAAGTTCACATTATCACAGACCTTATATAAAATAATGTAGTAAGTCATGACATTATATAAGGCAGTTTAATCAGTGATTGCTTGGAGTTCGAATTGCATTTCTTACGTTTAAAATTGATTATTAGATTACACTACAACTAAACAAAAAGTAATATGTAATATTTGTCACCTAGAGATGTGCGAATAGTTCGAATTTGAAAGATTTGAAATCGAATAAATTCAAATCATCGGTGGTATATTATATTTCGAATCAATGGTCTATTTTATTTGCTTTATTTATGAATGACTCTCGAAATCTAATTATCGAAAATTATTTATTTTCTCATTTATTTAAAAAATTTAGAACGTTGTTAAAAATACTTTATTACTTTTAACCTTTAGTATACTTCTTACTATTAATATTAATGAAATTATTGCGAGTTGAATCGATTTGTCTGTGTTGAGCCATCATTGTAATCTACATAAAATGATTACTGTAGGACGTGCAAAAGACTTGTGGTTATGTCGTGATCATGAGTGTAAAGGAATAATAAAGCATTTGTATAACAAAATACAAGTACTTTGCTTCTTTATTCTTTGTTTAGTTTGTTGCCTTGTATATCCCATCTCTTTATATAGATATACGGCATTTTTAGTGGACGGGATTTATGCCCAAAGTACATAAAGTGGGCAGATTAAATTCAGTACACTAAATGCAATAAATGCATTACATGAAATATCTCATGTCATAACACTTGTAATATATGTAGGAAGATTGTAATTATTATTTATTACTTCATATACATATTTATCATTTTTATTCCTTAATAAAATTTTATAAATTATTAAACACATTTTATAAATTACTGTATTATTTTGCGATTTATTTATATGCATTATTTGTAAATTCTTCATGAGCCGCTCTCTCTCTATGAGTAGCCACATATCCCTCCTCTTTCTACAAGTAGCCATATATCCCACTTCTATGGGATATACGGTAAAAATACAAAGATTTTAAAAAGTTTATTTTTTAATACGAAATATAAATATTTCCAATATTTTTTTCATAACAGTAGATAATACAAAGTTTTTACTGATATAGTTCATTTACTTTAAACATAGTAATACTTAATAAATTAAATTTTTGATAGATGCGGCGTATATATCGAAGTTATCCTACATAAAATTATTAAATGATTTTTACATATATTTTGATATATTTAAAAAGTATTTGTACAGTTATATATTCATAAATGGTAAATAAATTGTTATAACTACATATAATTAACAAAATGAGAAAAATACACTGTTTCATATAAAAATGTAAAACTCGAAAACCAAAATGTTTAAAGAAAAAATGTATTCAATATCTTAAAATTGATATTCCAAAAAAAATAGTTTCAGTTCGGCTGTCCAAAAAGTTTAGTTATTAAGTGATCTGAAAATGATGTTTTTTTGATATGCATGAATGGCATTAAGATTAAAGATATATTGCATTTACATTTTAAACAATGCATTTTATTATTGCTATTGTGTTAAAAAAACTTATAATTTATTAGGCAAATGTTTTTTTACACAACATTACAGACAACATAATATATAATATTATTGACAACATTTAGGGTATCAAAACACAAGGGTATCAAAAATCGCGTTTATTAAAGGCTAATAAATTGTTCAAGGGTTAAATTCTTTTTTTAATAATTCACGAAATATTTCCGCAATACAACCGAGAATTAGTTGAAACAAATATAAATTTTTTTAGCTACACAAAATGTACATTCTGCACACATTGAGTCATTTGTGACCCAGAAGTGAACTTCGGAATTATGCCAGTTAAAGGATACACACGAACTGAGATCGGGAACACACAAAACTTGTTCTCTAGATGCGAAACTTTTTTTAGGAATAGAAAAGAGACCTATATTTAACCAGATGCTCTTAGTATTTCAAAGAAAAGAAATGCGGAGGACACGAATGACCCAAAATGTATTAAGGGTTAAATTAGCCTTTAATGCATTGAGAAAAAATGCTGTTAAATGAATAAAAAGATCAACTAAGTCAATTATATATAAATGCATGTATTATGGTCATAGTCATAAATAGTTAATAAGTTAATTCAACTCTATTTATTATTGATTTGATTTTAATATTTTTATTTGTAACAATAACATATCAATACTTGACTTAAGGACATATAATGATAAATTAAAAGCATGTTGAATTGATGGAACATTTCCTTGTGTTAAATCAATATTAAATTTAGTTGTATATATAAGATATATTTATAAAGTTGACGGAATTATACTATAAACTAAAATAACAGGAACTCAATAAGTTGTTGATAGTAATAATTTCAAAATAAATTAAACATTGACATCGAATCATTATAATTATATTACGAATGTTACATTTTTCAAAAAATAATTGTTTCTAATTTTTACATAACATTCTTACTTCCTTTATTAATCTTATGTAGAATTATTTTATAAGTTTCACATACAATTTATTAATTACAATTACGAATCGAGTATTTTATAATTATTAAAAACGCCTATACGATATCGACGGGATTCGAACCAAAAAGATTTCTAAGGTAGTAATCTAACACATTAACGCTGGGCTATAATCGTACATTTGTCTGAATATTTTATTAGTATTCGATTGTTATTTGACCCGTTCTGGATCTTTATTCTGTGACTTGTTATGCAATCGTTATAAGTTTATAATCAGAGATGACGCTATTTGGCGCCCTTCCGCAAATTTTAAGTTAGGGTTACTAATTAGTTCTACATGTAGGGTTTCTAATTAGTTATCAAATTTCAAACCTACAACTTACAGTTCAAAACTAATGAACATTCTAGAAACTTTTTTTCTCACGATGATACCTGGGGAAAACAACATGATCGTAAGTAAGTCTTCTTTTATTCAGATGTCCAAAACTTTTAAAGCGCGTCGGACTATGCGATTCATGATTCAAAAACAGTTGTGCAAGAGTTACACTGTTTCGAACATTCGACATGATGATCCAATATTTAATAGAAGAATTTATCTCATAGAGATAAAAATGTCTCATAATCACTAAGCATTGTATATATGACTTCACACAGTAATTACTACTTTTTTAATATTTGTTAAATATTAAAAAAAAAATTAAATTAAATTTTTTAATTTAAAAAACTAAACCAAAAAAATACGAAAGTTACATTCGAATATTTACTGACGCGTATATCTTTACCAAAATCTCGTGAAACAATCATTTAAAAAAAAAACAAGATATTATGTAAAGGAAGAACAAAAGAAGAGCGTTGAGGAAAAAATTGCAAGAATCGAAAGATATATATCGATATACACTTGATGTTACTAAAATTGAGATTTTTTTTTTTTTAGGAATTTCGGAATGCATAAAAGAGTCACGAATCATAACTATTTGTTTTATAATGCTGCATAGTTTACGACTTTTATGTATTTCACAATTTATTGAAAAAATGTATTTTAATCTCATTCAATACAATATAGGTACGCGGTGTCAGGCGCCCCTAAAACATGATGCCCTTCCTCTCCTCCCCTTCCTCGACCGTATCGAACAGGCTTATCGTGTTCCATTGTCTCTGTTCATAATAACAGTTGCGCAGCTTTTTTTACTATAAAATATCTGCGGAACTAAAGTTATGAGCACATAATGATTGCATAACAAGTTGCAGAATTTTGTTGCTTGGTACCTATCATGGAACAAGTCGAAATGGATTTCGATTGGAATTATTCCGTTTTCTCTAGAAAATACAATAAAAATCTAGGGAATAATTCCGATCGAAATCTATTCCGACTTTCTGTAGCTACTGAGCGGGCAATGCGTGTATCACACGCAGACGCCTTTTTATGAGGGCGCCAAAATCACAAGTTACAAAAATTTTTTATGCTCGTGAACGCGTTTATTAATATTATCCATATTGCGAACGATCGATGTTAAAAGAAATTTTTTTCACAAATTAAATTTAAGTGAATGCACTCAGATGAGCTGCCATGTACTCATGGGACGTGACGTGTGCGACAGCTGCGATTCGCAAAGCGGCTGAATTTGAGAACGAGACAGCAGATAATCGATTCGATTCGACCGCTCGAAGCAGATCAAAAGTGGAGCAAGCCCCGAATTAGCATCTAGAGATCTAGACTCGTGCGTTAATTTTACACCGGCGGTGGCATTTGAAATTAAATAGCTTAACGGCGGCGGATTTGCTGAAAATTTTAAAGATGAATTCAGCAAGAAAATGTAGCATGGGGGGAGGGGGGAAGGCTACCAAGCTTATATGCAGGCAATTTTATATCCAGACACGACCCTGGATAAATGCCCTGGATTTGGTGGAATTATACAAGGTGTTTCCCGAAGATGCGTAGTAATAAAATAACGGCGTTCACGCATTTTGCCGTCCCTAAATGCAGCTGACATGAATGTAACGTTTAATGATTCGATTTTATTTTTTAGAGTTCTTATATTTGACATATCGTATTAAAACATATATTTGACATATTTTACATCTTAAAAAAATGAAAGTCGTGCTAACATTTAGGGACGATTTTTGATTAGTCGTGCCGCCATATTGCATGCAATAAAACATTTTGTCTAATTCCACCATGAAATTATTTCATTTTTCCTAGAAAACATAGTAGAAATCTAAGAAATAATTAAATAAGTCCGAATCTGAATCCGTTCCAATTTTTCCATTTTTTCTAGATGCTGATCCCTGATCATGTTTCGCGAATCAATATATTGATGATTGTATCAAACAAATATGTAATCAATGGGAAACATTTTCTACTTGCCTATAAATTAAATGCATATGATTCATTTAATATTTAAACATACACAGAAAAAAACTAAATTCCTGATTCACGTATATTTTTATTCTTGAATGCTATTTACTTTCATTAAAATATATAAAGTTCTTTTCAATTATAAATATTCACTGGCATCAATAATAAATAAATTTATGCAAAGTGTACTTTATTTTTAAAATTGTGTTCTTGTTTCTAAAATCATTATATGGTTCCAACAAACACAATCGCATTATTTACAAACTATTTATTCTTGGATTAAAAATTAAAAATTTGAAAATTCGCTGGCAGGCGGCAACAATGTGTATGAAGTAAGTCCCTCAGTAAGTCAATCAAGATGTCGGAAGTGCATGGGTGTAGTGAATGACGATTAACGGTGGTTTAGTGAGTAAACTGTTGCATTCGTGGAACATACCTCTAAATGTAGTTCAATCTTTAAGGGATGATATTCGTCCTAATGTTTTTGTCAGTTATATTATAATACAAATGGAGATGCGCGAGTAGCCGGCCAACTTTGTCACTGCGACGTGACGAAGAGGCGCCTATACATGTGGACGGATTTTCCGCAGCGGATTCGCGGATCTGCTACCCAAAGTTAAATGGGTGAGATGAGCAATGAATCCGTCGCGGCTGATCTGCCTGCCGGCCGGTATATGCAGCCAACGTTCTCTACCATTGTGATGAGGTTGACCGTCTGTTTGCATCCTTATTTGCAATGCGGTTAACGGAGGTTGGTAGAACGGTCTCAGCATTTCACTTGCCTTTGAGCTACATTAGTAGAGGATATAATCCAAGTTTGATTCAGTTTTCCTTGGGAGCTTGTACCCCGTGTACATTAAGAGGCGTGCTCTATAAATGTGGCACTTTATTTACAAAATTATCGTCATTTACTGCAGCATTGATTTCTGTCATCTTGATATTACTAAAAAGCATACTGGGGGTTTGAAATAAGTTGACAAAAAGTATCATTAGAGAGAAGAAAAAATAATGCTAATATAAGCATATTTAATGTTGAACGAGTGCAACTTTATTCTTTTATTGAAATAAAATTTGTTTTGAATTAAGAATAAAATTCATTTTATTTTACGAATAATTTATTATAAATCGGCAATTGTTCATTCTTGGCGCTATTCTAAGCATAAAATATTCTTGGATTAAAGCATTTATGACTTTCTTTAAGAATTCACTTTTGTGTGTGAATATATAACACATGATAAATGATTTATAAAACTGTATAAAAAGATTCTTAGATCGAATAAATTATATTTCAATCAACTACAAGATATATTCGTATTAATTGTAACAAAATTGATTATATTGGTAAATGTATGGATAATTGTATATTTCAATTGTATCGAATATATATTTAATCAATACAAAATAATTTCTATTTGATTGTAAATTAGATGCTGATGATGTATGTAATATACTTAAATTTAACATGACAAATTATTTATAAACTATATAAAAAGATTGTTAAATCATGTAAATTATATTTTAATCAATTTGAAAAAGTTTTTGTATTTTTAATCGTAACGCGCTCGCGCTCAATTGACATCGTTGATTTATATTAATTATTTTATTAATTATTTAATTAAACTAATAGTAGGTTCAATTTAATTGATTAAACTAAATTCAATTGCATTACAAGAGTTTTTTTTATTTATTTCATATGCAATTAAAATAAAAAAGTATTTATTTAATGTAACTACATATAATTGATATAAGAAAACTGTTCAACTACTATATAATTGAGGCAAATACTCGTTTATTCAAACAGAAATATGACATATTTGTTTTATTAATACTGTCATTGAATTAACAAAGTTATTACCAATTAAGATTGATGCTGTTGATTGATTCAACAGCATTTTTTTCTCAGTGTGTAAATTCCAGAAAATTTGATTTAAACTCGTTTCATTTTCGAAAAGATTCGATCAAAATTTAGAATTCGGTTCGATTCGTTTTCGAATACTATCAAAAATTCGATTTGATTTAACTTCACAAATGTTTGATTCGCAAATTTCTATTGTCATTTTTATTGAGAAAACCGGTCAGAATTGACTGATATAATTCAAAACTGAATGATTTAGGGGTCGATTGTATATCTTAAAATAATGTAAGTAAGAGTTACAAAAGTGAACAAATTCACTAGATATTGATTAATGAAATTATAGATATATATTAATGATCTGCTCACTTGTGTAATTTTCACCTTATTTCAAAATACACAGTCGACCTCTTTGTTTCTTAAAGTGGAAAAGTGAAAAGTAAAACTTTTATATACGTATGTTTAATTATTAAGATGTTACTATCGTTCTATGATTTACTTATGATATTTTAAGATTTTATATATATATATACTTAAAAGGTCTTAAAAAATGTAAGAATTATGAATATCGAATCTTATAAAATAAGGTCTTAGAATAAAATTTTAGGATCTTAGAATAGAATCTTATATATATAATCTTAGTATATATTGCATATATCAACACTCGAAATGTCATGACAAGGATATCACGACCATGGTGAAGATACATTCCACCATCACGACGCAATATATCTTTATAGAAATGCGATTCACAAAAGAAACGGCAATCATTAGTGCATTACAAACATCAAAAGCTATAATTTACAAAATTACTGAATTAAAAAGCAATAATATGAATGAGTTTGCGATTCACTCTTCTATGAATATGCGTTGCACATTTAAGCGTGTCGCGCTTTTCTTTTACCTATAGTTCCCTTCAAAATGTATTAATATTTAAAAAATTGCATATTTGCACCAGGCAGCATTATAATCTGTCATGTATGTTAAATCGTTGCTCGCACAAGAGCGAACTGTGTTTCGCTGGATAAAAGGCGTAAAATTTGCGCGCGTAAATAAAGAAGCGAAGAGAATGCCACAACAGAAACACGACTGGGAGGAAGATGAATGACCACATGGTGTGTAACACGTCTGCAACGCCGCCGGACGTTTTTACAGCGTTAGCTTGGTATCGTCAGGGAAGATGAAAATAAGACTAGAGAAGCGGTAAATACGCGAGACAAAACTGCCATGCAGTCGGCGTACTGCAGTAATCATACGGCGCTCACTCTTTTTCTATCTCTCTTTATTATACATATAGACGCATATATTTACAATTAGTCATATGAATCAATAATGTAATTTTTGTAAAAGCAAACAATCAACATTGTTTCTGTTGTCGGTGGACTGTGAAGTTATATTCATTAATAAATTATTGCGATTATATTTACCAATAAATTATTAATGCAAAATTCAATTTCTTTTTTTATAAAAAAATGTTTTCATCCCGCTTCTGATTTCGAGAAATATCAAGTATGAGATTTTATGCAGAAGATGAAAATACACAGTTAGATATCAAAGTAGCAATGATGTTCCAATCTCTTGAGTTAAATAACATTTTGTCAACTCCCATGTGTGTCAAAATGTAAATCATCATTTCTGAGTTTGAAAGTAAACGAAGTCCATATTAATATATGTACTTGATAAATAATAAATTAAACTTGAGTTAAGTTTAATAAATTTTCTTGAGTTAGATGTTAATTGTTTAATTTCATTATTTTACTTAAACATTAAGAATCTTATTGAACCATACATTTAAAAATTCAGCAAATAGGAAATAGGAAATAATGACCATAAAAAAAGTCAAAGCTCTTTTAATACTCAAAAAATTCAATGTAAATTAATAAATACTGTATATATGTACATAAATATATACCATACTTGTAATCACTCGAATTGCACACAGAAATTTTTCGCAATAATCAAATTTGTTTACAGATTTCCAGCATATTAAGATCTATGTAATAAATGCCTATTGAGTATCAAAAATTTAATATGATATTATTTCATTAATTTAGCTGCATCTTTAAGTTTGAGAAAAATTTCGGCGCGCAGTTCAAATGACAACAAATATATATATACAGTAAAAAACATTTTGTATTTGTGTTAGAAACGGTCCGCTCAAATCCTTGTTTTTTGTGTTGAATTTTTGTGTCTTTTAATTTTTATATCTGAGTTTTAATTTAACATAATATTTGTTATTTTAATTTTTTAATGATAGTGTTATTTGTATTATTTGATTGTGAATATTTTGTATTAAATTAAAATTTAATATTATTCAATGTTAAAATAACACAATTTAGGTAAAGCTTTAAGGTAAATAAACAAATAACAAAAAAGTAATGTAGTTTTAAAACATGAATTCTAAGAATAAATGAATAAAATGAATGTGTTTTGATTTAATATATTATGAATGTTAATTTTATTGAAGAAATATGTTCTGTACAACTAATTACATATTTTATATGTAAAAAGGTATAGATATTTTGTGTTATTTTCTCTTTGTAACAGTAAATATCCGTTAAATGTATATATTGCATATGTTAAATATCACAGAAGCATCGTCTAAACTAAAAATATAAAAATTGCGTCTAATTTCAATTAAATTTAACATTATAAGTGTCAATTTAACATAAAATTTGTTTTTAAATTGTGTCAAAGTATTATGCTTCTTGTGTTAATTTTTTACATAATATTTGTATTAATTTCTAACATATTCATCTTGTATTAAATAAATAATATAAAAATTTGAGTGGACCGTTTGGGACATGTGAAATGTGTTAAATTTAACATAAATTTTTCTACTGTGTATATACATATATATATATATATATATATTTGCATTAAATTATTTGAGCAAAGAGAAAAGATCTAGCTTCGACCGTTATGACCATTATTTCCTATTTCATATTTTATTTAAATTAACAACAATTAATTTTATTTAATTACAACATATTGAGTAATGGCCTACAGTAATTATTAAAAATAATTCAAAGTGGGTATAAGTTGGCACTGAATTTGACAACGTAAGATAAACAATCATTTAATATTTATTATGTAATATTAAGAGGATCATAAAGCGAAGCTCGAACTCTGACAAAGTCACCAGAAATCGAGCCGCACGCCGTGCATCGAAATGTCTTTATATACTATCACAGCAATATCTCACGCAACCTGTTACACGCAATTGCACGTTCATTATTAATTTTCATATAACAAATTCGTCGCGATAAAGCGTCTAAGCCTAATTCTAAGAACTCAATGTTATTTGTTCGTGCAAATTATGTTTGTGAATTACTATTTTGTAAGTACAGATTGCAAAACTTTTGTATCAAGCAAATATTGTCACGACTTGACAGCTTGAGACCATGTTATACTATAAAAAATGGTAAAAAATATTTCAAAATTTTTGGTTGACATAAATTCCACCTTGCAGACACGTATTAATGTATACACTTTAATTCTGGAAAAAGATTTTCGAATCTGTAAAAGAGGAAAAAAGTAATTGTTTTATAAAAATTATATGATTTAATCGGTAATACAGACGATTTTAGAATTCCTTTAAAGGTTCAAAAATCCTTTTCCAAGATTAAATATGTGTTTGTGAGGTGGCTGTCCGAGATTCAAAGAAAATATCGTAAAACATCATAGGATATCATAAGATATCCTATTAATATTATTAAAATATCCTACCATATTCAAATCCTTCTTTCGCACGATACAGTTCTCCAAAAAATGGCCTAAGGATGCTTAGAGTACAGCAAAGATTTGAATATGGAGAATGTCACAACTAAAAGATTAGAACATGAAGACCAGAATTGCGTTCGGAAACATCACCCAGGTGTCTCTGTATATCATCTTATCCTATTTATTAGGTGAACAAGGATAAAACGATACGCAGGGACACTTGAATGTTTCCAAATGTAATCCAGGAGAATCCTGTTAGAGAATGTTAGAACCTGTTAGAAAATGTGACCAAAATCAGATTTCTAAATTAGAATCGAAGAAAGATAGTGATATTCGGTCAAATCGTAAAACTCCTCTCATATACGTTTACGCACACACAACCGAACACATAACCAAAAAATAGAGACGTTATTCTTCGATATCATGCTTTGACAATAAAGAAAGTTATAAATTGTTATATTCGTTTAAAAACTAAGCTTCGGGCAAATTTTTGCCAAAGGAAAAATTGTCTCAGACTATGGCTAGGAATATGTCTCTTTAAGAAGGAAAGATTGTTTTGAATCAGCCTATATATATTCGCATATATATTTGTGATATCTTATGAGTTTCTTGGATATCCCAAGGATGCTAAGAGTCTGTGGGATCTAACACAAGCAGATATTTGTACATTCCCTGGATATCCGTTGGATAACAGAGACCATAAACGGATACCACAAGATTGTCGCGATATCTCAAAATGACGTCCGTTCAAGGACATTCCTAGAATAAAGTGTGCTATATGGAAGAGGGAAGGGTTCATCCGTCCTCTTTTTTTTGGGGGGGGGGGGGAGACATTGTCCTTTTTTTTTAAGACGTTCGGGAACGTTTGGGGAGATTTTTCAAAAGCGTCCGGGATAATTATGAGCGTCCAGAATTTTTGGGAACCTTTTTTACTTTAATTCCCCTCCCGCATTAATCTGTGTTAATCTTGATTTACAATAGGTGTAGTAATTCTTAAATCATGAAAAGCTGATTAAAAGCTGATAATTGAATATGAGGAGAATAATTGACTATATAATTGGTCAATTTCTTATTAAATTAATAATATTAATAAATAATATTAATAAATGTGAAATAATTATTTGTTTACTATTCCGATCAATTTTACCTATACGCATCTTTATATGCGTCCGGGGTTTTAAACGAAATGTCCGACATTTTTGATCTGTAAATTCCAGTTTTGAAAATTTTGATATGATAACTCTACGTTGTGATATTTGCTTTATGTATAAAAGCTGTATTTTAGCTGTATTAATTGGTTTTTCGGACTTATAATACAATTAAACTACTGTAATATCACAAATTAAATTAAATTGACAAGCAATTTTAGTAATAATTTAATCAGACATCGTATTAGAAAGATGTTAATGTGCTGAAAAACTGAAACCAATTCGGCGCGCAGTTCGAATGACTACGAATATGGTATATATACATATATGTATAGTATATATAAAATGCACGTTAAATTATTTTAAAGCATTAAAAATCCAGTTTTGACCGTTATAGGCATTTTAATTTCTAATATGGATTGTGTTCTCACATATGCGGTCTAAAATAAAGATTCTTAATATTGTTTATATTATGTGGCCTGAAAGAAAAGACGAATTGTTTCCTTACATATACTGATTATTGCAAAGAATATTATATTTACTAAGACTTCGGTAGTCTAAAGACTTAGGACACTCGTACGAAATAGAAGAGATTATCAAATTAATAAAAATTGCTTGTCAATTTAATTTAATTTGTGATATTATTACAGTAATCTAATTGCGTTTACAAATCCGAAAAACCAATTCGGCGCGCGCAATTGAAATAAGTATAAATATAGTACATATGCATGCACACATATATATAAAATTCACATTGAATTATTTAAGCATTAAAGCTTCAACCCTTATAGGTATTTAATTTCTAGATCAAACGTTAATCTAAAAACTACTTGGCAAGAGCTTTTAAATGGCAATTATTTGTAAATATAACTGTGAAAATATAATGTTTTAAAATAGAACATAAGTACTCGACTATTATAATGTACACGTGCAGATAAAAATGGTCGATCTGTTGACGGAGTTACATTTTTCCTGTTCACAAATGGCACTTTTATTGGTCTTGCAAAGTAGGCTGAAAAGCGGTGGCGTCTTCTGCAGACACTTTTAGAATACGATAGAGTATGCGGATACACGAATTCAACGTCTTGGAATTTAATATTTCCCTTTCTGGGAGCACGGAAATACCATTAAACGGTCCGCGAGAAACCACCAAGTCGTGTTCATCGAATCGAAAGTTTACACAGGCCTATCGATTCTGACGCACATTATATGTACGTGCACGCGTCTCGAATGCGAGATGAAAGTCAGTTTCTATCTAGCGAGGTCGAAGTAAATATGTATGTATGTCATGCAATACGTTTAGCTGTATCTCATGTCTTAAATGTGTGCATACTGATTTATATCGAAAGTGAATTGTTAAGACGGATATTGAAGCAGACATATATACATTGATGTCAACATATCGCTCCCTTAAAAACTGAAACAACTAAAAAAAGAAAAATGTGTTCGAGTTACTATCGTGAATGAGTTCGGCAAATACTATTCTATCAATTATTAAAATAAACTAACCTAGCTTAACAAAAAATCGTCAAAAGTGTCACAATTCAAACGGAATTGTTTTAAAGAAATAATTAAAAATTCATTGTCATAATTAAAAATGGGTGGATTTATTTAAGGATGATGAAACGAAAATGACATTTGTTAAAGAATATATTCTTTTTGCCGATATTATTTGAATAGTCAATAATTTTCAGTTAAATTAAGAAATAATTTCTCTTTTTTGAAAAAAGAAAAATATTGATTTTTTTTAAGTTGTTAACTTTGTGTCAAATAACGGAATGACATCTTGAAGCATAAGTATTGTAAAATCCTAAAACTGCCAAGTACGAACATGCTTGATAAATGTATATGTCTACTTGTTGTATTTTAAAAAAATCACAATAATAATGACTTTGACATAAGTATATATAATTTGTTATGAAACTAACTTACAATAAGTGTAAAAATTCATTATGTCATTAAAAATTACGTATTAAAGATAAATAAATTGAAAGATTATAGAAATGTATATAATAATTCTATAAAGTTAGAATTTTTATTTGCACTTCTTTCTTACATAGAACTGTTAATTAATGACGATTTTAGGAAATAAAGATAAATTTCTATGCTGTAATAACGATACAATTAAAATGTCAAATATATGCTAGAGTTGCAATAATTGCATAAAATCCATGTATGTTTATCTTTTATATAGTGATCATTAAAATTGAAAGTCTCGTTACATTTTTCTTCCCCGTTTCGACGATCGTTTTTTTCAGATTATAAGTGCTGGCATGAATGGATTAACCATCCCGCATCGAAGGAAAAAGTTCAAAAATTGGAAGTCTTCTTTAATTACATTGTCCGACACGAATTTTAGATCACAAACGAAACAGAGTGATTTTTTATAGTTCTTTTGTCTCTGAAAATGAATCCGTAAATGAAATTGTTCTATATCATGTCTATTCGATTTTCGAGAAAATTGAACCTAAAGGTCAAAAATAGCATCAATTTTTGATATCTTTAAGTTAAAATATTTAAAAAATGTGACGTGATAGAACAATTTTATTTATACTATAATAGTTTTATTTATACTATAATAAAGCTCAATAAATTTAAAAAACATAAAGACAAAAGGCTATAAGCCTAAGATTCTTAGGCTTCGTCTTTATATTTTTTAATTTTATTTATGAATTCATTTTCAATAATAAAAAATGTATAAGGGTCACTTTAATGATTGCTTTAATAAAAAAAACTATATAATATAGTTACAAAAAAAAGATAGAACTTAAATCAGTAGATATAAATATTAGAGTAGATATAAATATTAGTCTGACCAAAATTTTCGCAGAAACTGAATCGAAACTGAAACAAACTAAAAAATTTGAATTTTATAAAAGCTATATATGTATAGACATGCCTATATTCATATACTTTTTCTTCATAAATATCATAATTTATTGAAACAATAATTAAATTTTGACCGAAATATAAAACCAAAATTTCGGTTGTGTGTCAATTTTGGCCAAATAATATAAGTACTTCTTCTTCATAAACATCATAATTTAATTATTAAAACAATAATTACACATATTAAAATTAATATTTATGAACAAGAGCTGTATGGTTTAATCGAAACTTATATGTAATGAATGGTCGTTTTCAGTTTTGGTAAAGATTTCAGTCGGACTCTAATAAATGTAACACTTTAAGGATCACTTATGCAATTTGAATGATCACTTGCTGTGTTTGTATTTTTGTTTTACAATAAATGAGATCGCGGAAAATTAATGCAATGCACTTACACGCATTTTTTCCATAGAATCTAATAGTGGCATATTATATATTTTCATTCAAATCAAATTTTTGATAATTGTTTAAACAATAATTGTTTGAACAAATTGTATGTGATAATTTTGATTTTAGATTTGTAATGAACGACTTCATAAACTATTACATGTAAGTGATTGTTCAAATTGCATAAGCAGTCTTCAAAGAATATAAGGAACAAATTTTCAAAATGTCTTTTGTCCAAAATTTATAATTTTTAGAAAACAAGAAAGAAAAAAACTACGCACACAAGAAATCTACGCATTTTACAGAAAATAACAATATGTCAATTAGTAGGATGTGAAATATTAAACAAAATTGCTTAACAATTGCTAAAGCCTATTCTACAATGTGCTTTTTGTTTTCTGTTTCTTGCTTTTTGCTATTTTTTACATCTTGTATTTTTGCTTCTTTCCCAGTTTTTTGTTTTATGTCATCCGAGATAGAAGTTAACAAACTTTGAAAGAAACAAGAAATATGTAGCAAGAAATACAATTGTCGATAAAACGATTGCAAAGGTGGAAGAAACAAGAAGCAAAAAGCAAGAAACAGGAAACAAAGAACATATATAGAACAGGCTTGAAAATATTAAACAAATGCATTTTGTTTGTTTCCAGTTAAAAAACATAATGCACTTCAAAATATTTATGTTTTTTCAGCATATAAATTAACGATGGAAAAATGCTTTCTAAATATCTTAGAGTAGCTTATAATATAAGTCATTCAACACTGAACACTATGCCATCTCTAACTAAAAAAATAAAATTTTGGACAAAACATATTTGGACAAAAACATTTTGAAAGTCTCATGTATTTATCTATCTACGGATTTAAGTCTCTTCTTTATATTGTAACTGTTGTTTCTTATATAAAACTGACAATAAAGCAAATGATTCTTACAGACTTTTTGTCGCTAATAACGAATCTAAAATTGCTTTATCATTATTTTTGAGATATTTCAACTCAAAAAAAACCTATAAATGTCATTTTTTTACACGTTTAGTATTAATTTTCTTAAAAACCTGACGTGATAGAGCAATTTTATTTACGGGCTCGTTTTAAACGACCAAAAATGTATAACAATTATTTGGTATCGTTCGTGATCTAGGAAAAAATGTTATTAACATAGATAAATAGAGATAATGATTATAAAACTTTTGTATAAAACATTTTTTAATATCTTGAATAATTTTCAAAATATTAAAAAAAAATTAAAAATCACTTTATCTATAAAGAGTGATTTCATCCTTTAAATTATTTTTTCGCGCATCAACTTATTTTTAAATTTATTCATTTATTTCTAAATGTATTATACAAAGTTTTATAAAATCAAATTTTGATATTTCGTATAAGATATTTCTTTTGTAAGTAAACATTTGCTCAAAACTTTTTTAGATTCATGAAATACATGATGTACTTCTGTATGGTTTTCGTCTCTATAGAAGCACTCAATAAAAACATTATTTATCCATGTTATTAACATTCTGTTTTTCGATAGTTAATGCGTTCATACTGACACTCATAAACCTAAAGGTACACAATTAAAAGGTACAGATAATATTAAATTTCAACCTGTCAGAGACTAAAATATATGATTTCTGATAGGTTAAAGTATCTGATTTTCTGTCCTTATTCCTTGTTACTTTACAATTGTATCTCAGGCTATAAATTGACTTGAACTACAGTTTAAATGAGTTTGACGAGTTTCAAATATATGATTCTAATCAGAAAAACAATCGTCGAAATGAAGCAGAGCAAATATATAATGACTTATTTCAACATTCTAATAATCACTTTGTATTTAGTTTCTTAGACTTGCATATATACATATAATATACTAAAATTATTAAGTTGTATAGATGAAACACGAGCATGTGTAATTATCTTATTAAATAATTCTTAACTAATTTTAATAATAACTTTCGTTGAAACAAGCATAGTTAACTATGCCACGAAGTATTCTTCGAAAACATCTAACAAAAATGATGATCGAATTTATAATTTAGAAATTTACAGCTGAGCAAATTTCCCTTATTAATGAATATACAAGAATAGTTTATTTTCGTAAATACAGCATAGTACATTCCTATGCTATTCTCGATCCGCGGTCTTGTTCCGTTGCGCTAAAAAGTCGTTCGCTCGTTAACGGCAGTCACAGTCTGCAATCTTGAAAAGGACAATTGTAGCAGCCAACGCAGAAGAAATTTTAGAATACTGAAAGCTTTTTCATCTGCTGTCATTCGCCAATTCTTGCCACGTCCATTATTTGAATCGAATGTACGCAGAGAGTACAAAGAGAGTTAAATACAAGCTAAATGTCATAAATAATACTCTAAATTGCAGCAAAAGAATGTTTTGAATTTCATATCTTTAAAATAACTATAACGGAACTAAATGTTCTTAGTTTTATTATTGAAAAATAAATGTAATAAGTTTGGAGCAGAATGTAATATTAAATAAAGAGATAGTTATATAGAATAATTTTAGATTTTATATTTTAAAGAAATAAAAATTATATAATTAATACATGAATCTATATAATTTTCATTCTTTATAGTGCAAATTTTTTTTTACATAAGTTTTGCTCGTTTAATGATACCTCAGGACAATCATGCAGGAGGACAAATAATGTCCCGGTGCAAGAGCGCTCTCACTAAAGTTTGACAATAGCATTTTGCCGTCATAACGCCATACGACACAAACGAAGTGACATACATGCGGACATAAATGATACGATAAAAGTATACTCATAATGTTCCAACAGTTCTATTTTTTCATCGCAACAAAACACTCAGCGAACAGTCGACAATGTTCATCTGCTTTTGCAGTTTTCAAAGCAACTTTTATATGACTATGTATACTCACGCTAGCAGATATTTTGCATTCTCTATGTGTGCATTAAATATTACTAAACCAATAGCGAATAAAAAATAACCGCGTGTTAATAAAGGAAACTTAAATGGCATTTCATCTCAATTCTTATTTCTGTTAATAATAAAAATATATGATTAATTTAAAAAAGTATAATACGAATACCATTTTTTGTATTTGCAACAAGATTTGTGTGTGTGTGTGTGTGTGTTTATAGGGTTATTGTTGCGTATATAATTTATTATAATCCGTTACAAGTTGAAATTTTTCATTCGTTTCTATCCGCGCATTTAGGATCCTCTTTAATAATAAAAGCCTTTAATATATAGTGAGATTTTTCTAAATTACATGGAAACGATATCGGTCATTCGGTAAAGACAATCATATGCAGACAACAGGAGCGCTTTTTCCTCAATTACAATCAGGTTTTTCGCATCAGATGTTTATTAAATTACCTGATTTACTGTAGTATGAACAATTAAAAATACAATTATACAAAACGATTATACATATACTGATAAAATAGTTAAAACTATTATATGTAGTAAAACTTACATGAAAATATCAGATGGAAGATCTAACGATGTTATAAGTACGAAAGTCATGGTTAAAATGCGAGTATATGTCTAAACAATAACATATTGATTCGTTAGTAGACTTTGTTTAAGAGGGGAAATATCATTTTTTATATTAAAGAAGCATATAGAGGATCTAAAAATTTTGTATCGTTTTTTTACATTCAATCCATTTTTTGTTTAGGTATAAAAATCGTTTCCGAATCATAAACTGGAATAACATAAACTGGAATACGATGCAGCATTCTGTAATCAGAATGGAATTCTCATGAATTCGATTGGGAAAATATACAAATTCTAGACAAAGAAAGCATTTTAAATAAACAACTATTATTGGAAATAATTTTTATATACATAAATAAAAAAATGAACAATGTAAAAAAAGACATGTAATTTTTAAATCCTCTATATGCTTCTTTAATATCAAAGACATGATTCTTCCTCCTTTTAAATAAAGCCTACCAACGAGTCAATATGTTATTGTTTAGACACATACTCGCATTTTAACCATGATTTTCATACTAATAATATCGCTAGATACTTCCATCTGAGATTTTTATATAAGTTTTAACTATTGTATCAGTATATGTATAATCGCTTTGTATAATCGTATTTTTAATTATTCATACTGCAGTAAATCAGGTACTTTAATACACATCCGATGGATTTAATGAAAAACTTGATGGATGCGATTGTAATTGACGGAAAAGCAATTCTTGTTGTCTGTATATGATTGTTTCTACCGAATAACCGACACGTTTCTACGTAATGTAGAAAAATTTCACTATATGTTAAAGACTTTTACTACAAAAGAGGACCCCAAAGGGCAGATCAAAACGTACGCAAATTTTCAACTTGTAACGGATTTAATATATATGTATACAGGGTGTTTCAGAATTCGCAGATATGGATTGCACCGCGTAATTGTATGTGCCAAAAGGAAACAACTTTTTCCTCTGGCAAAATTGCGTTTAAACAGTACTTTTTAAATGAGAGCAATTTTAAGTTATCGAATGAGCGCTCTACGTTACGCATAAATCACGGATAGCACACATACATGGCATAGCTCATCATAATTATTCACGAGTTTTCTAATCAACTTATTTTACTTTCAGTTCACTTATTGTACTTTCAGTCGTTTCAATTATTTATTTCCTTCTTATAGAGTTCTAAAAATTTTTTTAGAATTTTTTCAGAATTTTTTAATACCGTATTTTCTCATGTTAGTAAAAATAACAAAATGCAATACCTATTCAAAAATTGATAAAAAATTCTAAAAAAATTCTTAAAGCTCTATGAATAGAAAATAAACAATTTTTGTATCTTTTTGTAAAGTTGACAGTATATATAAGTTGAATAAAAAAGTATTGAATACCAATTTTCGACAATTTTTAGCAATTAATATTTTGTTAATTATTCCGGAAATTACAAAATGGTAAAAGGACTTTTCTTTTCAGTTTAATCCATTCTATCCCTGTGCGAAAGATTTATCGTTATTTTTAGAATAAACTGTATATTTTTGTTAAAGCAATATGCCGCCTGCCTGATCTACTACTGCCAAATATATATGTCTGCCGATCGCTTGGCGCGCGGTTATGAGGAGCAGAGATGGCAGTAGTAGACCGAGCGGACGCGCGAATTCAACTATCTTTAAAGATTAGTTAACTGTCTCGTTAACTATTGCGAAAGTCGCAAAATGGTAGAGGATTTTTCGACTCAGTTTAGTCCGCTCTACCTGCCCATGAAATATTTGACGATTATTTTGGAACACCCTGTATGTAGAAATTATATTTGTATAAATTTTACATTTTACAGATCATATTTAAAAAGACTCATTTATCGCAAAGCAGTTTAATTATATTTGTTTTAAAAAAATATATAAAAATATAATAAATGATTTCTTTAATTTGTAAATGAATTTTTTAATTCAAATGTATTTGGTGTTATTTATAATATTCACCTAAACATTTCTAATAATAAATAACAGATAACAAAAATTTTATTGTCAAAAAAACATATGGAGAATGCAAAACATTTTATTATCTTATAGTTATAAATTAGTGATTATTAACATTTCAATTACTTCACGTGTATGAATTAATAATACGTATATTTTTACAAAATTCTTTAAAAGACGTTATCGATATGTGGTACTTAGATTTCAATAGATATCTCCATGGCCCAGTTTTTCATTATTTGGTTAATTTGTGGTTAAGATGAAGCCCAGTGGGTGAAACATCAGGTTAATCCTAATCACAAGTTAATCAGATAATGAAAAAGCGAGCATATCACTTATGTGTATTACAAAGTAAAAAAATGTACGTTAACTTCGAAGGTTTTTACATATGTATGTGTACGTATATTTATTTATTTATTTCACATGGAAAGTTTCTCCTGTTATTATGTGAACCGAGAGGCATAGAGCAAAAAAATCGCTTGAGCATGAATACATATACATGTATAAATATATAATAAGTGGCTCGGAGGTTAAGTGGCGGGCATAACGGTACTAATGTACATTTAATGTCTTAACTTTGAATGCGGCTCGCGGCCCGCCGCGAGATAACATTTTAAATATGTTTTTGTATTTTTGCAGCCGACCGGCTCTCGCGCCGACACGTCCGCGTCGCGAGAAAAGAATGAACGCGTTGAACGAGACGAAGGAAAAAAAAGGAAGTTTTTAACGCAATGATCGCGAGCTCGACTATGTTCCTCTACCCTTCTCAAGACGCAGCAGCTAAGGTACTTTTTCCAAGGGATTTCCCTCTGCCTTCCCTCTATTTCTCTTTCTTTAGTAGAAAGGCTGCATCAAGAATCTACGATCTTACTGTCGACCGGGGAATACCAGAAGTTTTTCCATTCACCACAACGACAAAAGAAACGAAGTGGCGCAAGAAATGCCCTTATTTGGCTCTAAAATGACGAACGAATTTTAATGGATTCCATAAGAACTTGTCGGAGGTCGGCAATCACAATTTCCGAACATTTATGAAAGAAAATGTTGCTTTATATAAATTTCGGTGAATTAAAATGTAACATTTAACAATAAAAAAAGGTGAATAAAAATATATTCTAAAAGAGATATTTAAAAATGAAAATATTCTCCTCTTCCATCCCGTCAAATAAATTCTTGTTTCTTATAAATCTCGATCCTATATTCATAAATATTTCTATATATTCCTAAACGAAGAAGATTCGTGATCAATGTAGAGATTAAACTTGAGCCTCTTTCTTTTCCTCTTGAAAATATTGACTGAATCATATTTCGATTCGAGAGAGACTTTTCCCGAAACGAGATGTGACGTAGAGAGAAATCTATTACGTAACAGAAAAGTATATATACGAGCGATCAACTTGTCTTGTTACTAGCATCATCTTTCATTTTGATCGAAAGGAATCTCGATCGAATAAACAAGAATAGTTTAAATGACATTATTGTACGAAAGAAATAATTACAAAGATAATATATATTGTCATCTTCTAAGTACGCGTTTAAAAAATTATAAAATATCATTAAAATAAATTGTCCTTAGGTAAGATGACATCGAAAAAATTATCAAAACAGCCATCGTAATTGCTGGAAGAGAGTGTTTATAGAAAATGTCACGGATCGAAAGTACTTGTAGATATTTTGTTTTCTTTCACTTATTCTCTACCTCATCGTCGAAGATTGCAATTTATCATTCACAATCGTTGCGAAGTAGACTTTTATTACTAAATCGGAAATCTTTCAAGTTGTCACTTTGTAGTCCGCTTCATTCAGTCAATAGTTTCACGCTCAGATCAATAAATGTCAGATCTTAATATAACGCAAAGACAACAATCCATCATAGAATTCCCACGTTCTTGTATTAAAGAATACAATGGTCATAGAATTGCTAATTTCGGCTACATTGATTAAAGAATCAGATATTTAAAATTTTTAATAGTTTTTTATAAATTAAATAAATGTACAAAAGTTTCGAGGATATTTATACAACACACACATATAAAGTATAAAGAAATTTTTTTTATTGATAAAGTTGTTCTGGATACTTCTGAGTATGTATTTTAGATCTATGTAATATAAACATGAAATAGAAAGAATGTTAAAATGGTTAAAAGACAAAAGTAATGTATTCCCTAAATAAGTGGTCTTTTGCGATAAATTTCGCGCTGTAACGCGCACTATCACGCTATTCCGCACAGTCTCATTGCTCCATTCAGGGCGGCCTGTTAAACTGACATTATTGCGCGTAACGCGAATGCACGGCGTATTCGAATTTATTCGGTGTGCAAGCCGTCGACAGGTTCGTTCGTATGCATAGCCCGGCATGTTGATTGGCTGGCACGCAAAGTCGTGCTCTCACGCCGGCAAAGTCCGCCGTTCGTGGCTGCTCTGTGTCCCGCGCAGCAGTGGGCGGATATTGCATATACGCGTTGTATTAATATGTATTTAAATTAGTGCCTCAAAGCGATACGAAATTACGGCGCTCGCTACCATAGACGGCCGCCAACGAATTACATACGCATTGCTTAGGCCAATCCTGAATGACACTATGTCCCCGCAATATCAAGTCTCAAGAACTTTTGCATATCTAGGATCATCATTTACCGTAAATTTAGCGTAAATTTACTGTGAAAATGCAAAATTCGTCGATTCTGTTTGTCTGTTTTCTATCCATTGAAAGCAAGAAGTATAAGAGCGAAATAAATTAAATGTGCGTAATATCGAATAAAAATGTAATGAGAGATATTTTATGAATATTTTATCAAAACAGAAAAAGTTTTCAATCAGAAAATATACGTGGAGAAAATCCGGGCAAAGCAGACATGTTAAGATTTGGGAAGAAAAATGACACATAGTTAAAATTAAGATCAAAAACCTTTTTTATTCTCATAATTCTATTAATGGAATCAACTTTAAAATTAAATTAAATTAAATTAAAAACTTGAACAATGTCTTTTTAGTCAAAGCGTAAAAAAAGAGGAACCATTCCCTTGCCTGATCTCCATTGAATGGGTCACTCGAGCAATGAGGACGGAATTAAAAAAATCAAAATCAGTGTCGGCAGTCATCACAAAAGTAACTGCCAAATCTTCTATATATAGTGCAGCCTTCATGAATCTATTGGTGTACCGACTGCATTGGATTCAGTCAGTGAATCGGTATATTCTTTAGAACACACATCATACTACGTTGTGGAAAAAAAATAAAAGTAAGATGTAAACAATTATGTGCCTTTCGTTGACTTGAAACATCGTCTGTCCTTCCGTCTTTCCGGTATTTTCAGTGCACATATTGGATAAAGACAATGGGCCATTTGCTTTATTCGAACAACTTACTTGACGTGAATTTGGAAAGATTAGAATAAGTTTAAGTAACAAGTGAAAAATTTTAACCTTGAATACACATTTAAAAACAGAGAATTAATATAAAAAATAATTCACACTGATTAAGAAACAATTACTGCTAATAATTAAACTATGTACTTTATTTGCGAAAATCGTAAGAAAACACATAATTTCTTTTATTTCTCTATCAAACAAACGAGCGCAATCATATGTTGTTTCGCACTTTCATGGCGTCGCCGGTCGGTCATTATTTCAACAATTAGAGACTCATAGCATTATCTCAGATGGATAAGTGAAAATAAAAAATATTCACTTTGCCCAGAACGTTCGCTTTGCGGACTTCCTTTATACATAAAGCGTGTTGGATATGCAAGTGATAATTGCCGATATAAACGTGTGTCATATTTATTTATACAAAAATGCTATGAATGTTTATGAAATCTCGGAATAAAATGTGTACACAATTTTATTCTTACTATTCCTGTATCATATTTTATTAATTGTACTTTTTGTAATTAATAATATAGAGATACGTATTAGAGATAAAAAATATTTATACACAATATATTTTCATAGTTAAATTTAGAAAATATAATAGTCTACATCGCGATTGCAAATGCCACTGCGAACAAAAATAAACAACAGCAGACATATTATGTAATTCGTTTTCAGAGATGAATCGATATGAAAACGAATAAAAATAAGCTTCACATCTGCAATTATGGTTCGTAATTGTCAATCTCGTATGAATCTTGTATCAAAAATTGTATTAAATATGAAGTTATATTATATTTTATGACATAGATGTTCACTTTTAAATTATTAGGTGTTGGAATTAATTTGTAGCGTTTTACAAGTGATGGGAAGTACTTTCATTAATGTATTTTTTAATGCTCATGTGAAATAAATAACATTCTTTCATTAAAAAACGCTACGAATTAATTCCAACACCTAATACAAATCAATAGAATGTAGTCTTTTTTTCAAGCAGACTAAATATTCTTTCGTAAAATATTAGTCATTAATTATAACACACACACACACACACACACACACACGCGCGCGCGCGCGCGCGCGCGCAGATTATATATATGTATATATACACAGGATGTTCATCCCATTTTAAATAATGTAACGGAAAAATGTTTCAAACAAAAGTTGCATGGTTCGGAGGGAGACATAAGAAGATATTGATTTGAACTTGGGTGTCGCCAAGGTCAGATAAAGGTCATATCGATTTTTTAATGGAACACTTTATTTTTGATGGCAAAATCTAATAGCTGATGAGAGCTTGAGCTGACGAGAGCTTTTCAAAACAATATAAAAGAAAATATTTTTTCATTAATTAAGTACTTTTTGAGTTATGATGCTTGAAAATTATAGTACCGCCGGCATTAGCATTACCCAAAGTGTCCGACGACTAAAACCTCTTGAATGCTGTTCAGAATCATGTCCTGGATGAATATCATTTATCAAGATTAAAGCCACTGGAGATTGTATCTTTTATTTTCATTGTTACGTAAAAATGAATTTTTAGTGCAAAAATGAAAATAAGAGAAATAATTTCTAATGATTTTGATCTTGACAAATGTTATCCAGAATATGATCCCGAATATTCAAAAAGTTTTAACTGTCATTCGGATACCTTGTGTAATGCTAATGTCGGCAGTAGCGTAACTTTCAAACCTTGTAACTTAAACCGTTTTATCGATAAGTGTATTTCTTGCTACGTGTTTCCTGTTTCTTCCAAAGTTCGTTAACTTTTATCTCGAGCGATATAAAACAAAAAAACGGATAAGAAGCAATAAAATAAGACGTAAAAAATAGTAAAAAGCAAGAAATATAAAACAAAAAGCACGTTGCAGAATAACCATCAGATTTTGACATCAAAGATAGGATGTTCTACTTAAAAAAAATCGATTTGATCTGACCTTGGTAACGTTATCCAAGTTCAAACGGATGTGATCGGTAAATAGATCCTTTTAAATCCTACAACTTTTGTTAGAAATATTCTTTCCAAAGCTTTGCTTCCGAGATATTGGACCATTTCCAGATTTTTGATATATTCTATATATATGTATATCGTTAATTTAATTAAACAAAGAATTTAACTAAAAAAAATGTATTAAATGTAACCAAATTTTGTTTATTATTTACTAAGTGCATTAATGTTAATATTGATATTGTTTAAAACAAATGATAAATATACAACGGATTCTTAATGTCTGACAATAGTTAAACAAAGAAACGGTCTAATGAGAATACAGCGCGGTTAACAATGCGCAAATTAATAACTTTTTACAATTTATTTATCAAAAAATATACATAAAAACAATTTTTTCAAACATTTCGACTCTTTTTGAGTCATTAGCGAAGCTTAAATAAATTAATGTAGATTTCGTTGGTTTATCAAAGATAAATCACTCACAGATTGCCAAAATTCGAGTGGCAATTGTTTGCTAACACATATGTTGAGTGATTATGTTAATTTCTATGTTAAAAAGAAAGTGATTTCCCTCAAGAAATCGAGATTGCACGTAAGCTTGGAAGACAATTATTTGAACTGACGTTAAACCATGTACAAATCGATGAATTTTATTAATAATGTAACATGTTCTGATTGTTCTAAATACAATAACATGTTTACAATGTCTCAAATGTATCTGAGATCTTATGTCACATAAAAAGAAGAAATATTGAAACGATACCTATTGTAAAATTACAAATTTATTTCGTTCTATCACCTTTCCGTTAAATTAACTATTCCGTTAAATTGAGTATCTAAGTCAAGTTTAATTACAAAAAATTGTTAGCTACTTCTTTCTATAAAATAAAATAAACGTCATGTGCATTATTTAGTTTCAAATACGCATTATGTAGACAATCTGTCTGATTGTAAATTAATTTTTAAATTAATTTTTTTTGCATTTTAATGAAGTATCTCTGACGTTAAACGTCTTCCTAAAAACGATTCTATATTTAAAATCTGGACATTCCAATTGAAATCATGATTGGATTCAATTCTGTGTAATTACTGACTAATTATTTGTAGTATATTTAATATCGTTCTTGTATTCTTGTTTGTAACTTTCTTCTAGTTTAGAATCCACATATGAAGTATTGCAGTCTTTACATTGAATCTTATAGAATTTCTTTTTGAATAGTTTAGGAAGGCTGTCTTTTTGACTTTTAGTATATCTGCCCACTTTATTAAGACTAAAAAATGTTAATCTGCAATTTTGACTTTTACTGATCGTGTTGAATTTTTCTGATTTTTGGAATGTACGGTAACAAAATATGTATGGTAACAAAAACCATGAAGATACTTCTTCTTTATCATTCATATTATTATCAGATCCATTTTTTTTCGTTTTATTATTAGTGTTTCTAGACGAGCATTACTTGTTCCAAAAATTAACTCGGCAAGATAGTTATTCTTTAAAAAAGCAATTATAAATTTCATATTTTTGTAATGGAGTCTTGGATGTGATAAAAAGAAGGCTCTGTCAACTATTCTCATCACTGTGCCTCTCTTTTGCGAATGCGGATGGGATAAAAAATTGAGGTACCCGTCCCGAAAAGTGTCGATTTGTATTAACAGTCAAATTTTACAGAAGTATTGCGATTGATGATTGTCGTGTCTAAGAAATTAATTCTATCCCCCCCCCCCCCCTTACCCATTTCCAACGTAAATTGCAAACGTGGGTGAAAGGAATTAAAGATCTCAATTGTCAAATCAATAAAATGAGAAGGAATTGCCTATTGTCATATATCTAAAATAAAACGGTACTTTTATTGGAATCTTACTTAAAGCTTTTGTCTTCAAGTCCTGCATCACTAGGTTCGCAATTATAGGGGAGAATGAAGATACCACAGAGATCTCAAAGTTCCGTTTAAAGATTCCGTAAAAAGATTTATAGAAAGAAGTCAAAACTAAAATATGTTGAGTTTAGGATTAATCTTACAACTTATAAGAAATTTTCTTTTGGAATGTTTACAATCCCATTAAAAAAATTCCATCTATTTGATATACTCTCTAAAACCAATTCTATCACACTTGTCCAGCTGCCCTCTCTTCCCACCGTGCTGAAATAAAAGCAATGCATAAAACTTAGGGCTACCGCAGACAAAATTTTTGTAATCTTAAGACGTGAACTTAAGCCGATGAGCCAATCAGGATACTGCTTTAGATCTACGTAATCTGACAGAAATAGAAATAGCAGTAAACTAATCCGTAAGAAAATTTCAACTGGTTGAAATTTCTTTTATGTTTACACCTTGCATATACTGCTACAGAATTTTGTCTGCGGTAGTCCTTAAGATAGAACTTTCCTAATGGTCACGTGATCGTGTCGCCATCAAGATTTTAACGAGCAAGTTCCTTTCAATGTTACCCTCTCCAATGCTACCTATCAGTCTTTTCGCCACGCACGTTTAGAGCCGTTGCAAGCATGCAAGAGGCAAGGGGATTTGAGACACGAGTTGGTGCTCGAGTTGGAAGGCTCTGACTTAGGAACTGTTTATGAGTTTTCAAAACCCCACAAAAAAAAGTTTTAAGCTTGTCCCGGTTAGCACAAATCTTAATTTAAAGGTGGGAGGGGAACGTCCACTCAGTCCCTCCTCCCACTTCTTAAAATCAACAATAGGAAATTGCTCGTTGGCTCAGAATTAGCAGCTCTTTATGAGTTCTTAAACCAGCGTTCTTTCGATTTTTAAGCTCCATCTCTTAGTTCCATCCCCCAAAACAATTCCAAAGTCTTCAAGAGGTAAGTCATTGAAAATAGCACTACATATAAAATTTTATGAATGGATATTTATGGTTTTGGCATAAATCTGACACAAAAATATATAATTCTTAATTTTTGAGCTGCACCTATTTAACAGAAAAACCACCCCCTGTCCTTTACACGCAGGAGAGAACTATGTTCCAGAATGGGAAAATAAATCATTTCCTGATGGGAAATTATCCTTTGAATTAGGAGATTGCAAAATACGTGTAAATTTTTGATTTTTGAGCTGTAACCACTTAACAGGAAAACCAACTTTTGCCCTTTTCACGCAAGAGAGAACTATATTATAGAATAAAAAGAAGGAAGGGAAAGAGGGAGAGAGCGAGAGAGCGAGAGAGAGAGAGAGAGAGAAAGAGAGAGAGAGAGAAGGAGAGAGAGAGAGAGAGAGAGAGAGAGAGACGGAGAAAGAAATTATACGACTTAATAAATCAAAGAATCAAATTAAATTTTCGTAGAGAAACATCATAATTGAATCTTGTCATCGTAGTTGAATCTTCTTCTTTAACTTATTAAAAAATTATAATTTTACTATATATCAAATTATTAACAGACTCACAATCTTAAAAATAAAAACAAACAATAAATTCAAGGCTAATGAGAGTCAAGGCCGATGAAGATGCCAGAGATTAAATTCAAATCTCAAAGATTAATTTACATAAAATGTAATCTTCTTTATTAAACGTTTCGGCTCTCTTTGGAGTCATCCTCAGTAATGATATATCTCTTAAATCGTTATCATTAATCCTTTCGTCAAAAGTGAGTCACTATCAGATTCCCAATTGCAGTGGAATCTGTGATTTGCAATATTACAAATTAATAACTAATCAATATTAATAAAACTAAATCAAATAACTCGCCTCAAACGGGAAGTTCAACATTAAAATGAAGCTTTGGAAGTTTTTATTAATAACTAACATTAAATTACTTTTTAATATTTAAACAATTTTCAACTTATTATCCATTTTAATAGTGATTAAAATTTCAACTGTATTGCTCAGATAGTCAGAAGCATCTAACGAACTAATTTCAATTGAAAGACGGATTCTTCGCAAAACAAAACAATTACATGTTCCATTGAAAATACAATTTATGAGATATAAACTTAAAACATAAAACATATTGGTAAGAAAGAGTAAAGTCATGAAACAAGTGTATACAAGAAAATTTTAAAGAAGAGAATTAATTGGTCAACTTGTTTAACATTGTGGCATACGCATGATGTAATCTCAGTCCATCAATGTTCGATTATAAATTCAAATCATTCTTTTGCATATGTGCGCTTTTTTAAAAATTAATCGTTTATTTAGAGAGATTCTTTAGAGAGATATTTAGAGATTTCTTATTATTCAGAATTTGAACGTTCTTCCAATCAAAAAATTGTGATTTAATTCAATTCTATGATTTAATCACAGATTGAGGTGAGTTACTTGATTTAATTTTATTAATATTGACTAGTTGTTAATTTGTAATATTACAAATCAGATTCCACTCAGTTGGGAACCTGATAATGATTCACTTTTGACAGAAGGATCAATGATAACGATTTAAAAGATGTATCATTACTGAGGATGACTCCAAAGAGAGCTGAAACGTTTAATAAAGAAGATTACATTTTATGTAAATTAATCTTTGGGATTTGAATTTAATCTCTGGTATTTCCATCGGCCTTGACTCTCATTAGCCTTGAATTTGTTCATTTTTATTTCCCTATTTAGAACGTAAAAAATGATGATATCAGTTTTTTTAAAAACTTAGAAAAAACCGATAATATTGTCTAATAATAATTCTCTAAGAATTGCCAACCATAATAAACTTAAATTCTCAAATGAATGTTAAATTGAAGTACAAGGAATGTATCTATACAAAAGAATTTTTGAATTGACTTAAGATAAGATTTAAAATAAGCATCGTCATCTTAAAATAGTGTAACGTAAAAAATTATTTCTTACATTATCTCTTATAATAAAGAATGTAATAAAGACAAATATTTTATAATTTTATTAATATATTAAAATAGAGTGTGCCTCTCTCTCTCTCTCTCTCTCACTCTCACTTTCTCTCATTATTTTATTATACTATACTATTAAAATCATAATATCGAATTGGACCCAATTTGAATTATTTTAAATTGTTCCTGTAGGGAGAGGTCGCCACTGTTTCTACTTAATATGTCATTAATTTAATTAAAACAATGGTGTTAAATGATTTAACCTAAAAATATATTAATTTCAGTCAAATTTAGTTTATTACTACGTGCATAAAAATGCTGCTTTGAAACTAGATAATTCAATTACTACATAAATAAGTTGATTAGGTAATTGTTGAGTTTAGCTTCCTTACCTATAATTCTAGTCAATCCCGATCCCGATTAGAATTTGTGTGAATAAGGTTAACCTTACATGTTATAAGGACCTGATTTGGTTGACGTAAGGTAATTTTAAATAAGGTACAGCTAACAAGATTCTCATCAGGTTAGAGTGGTTGATCTTTGTAAAATTGTATATTATAAGGACCTGGTTTGGTTGACTTAAGATAATCTTGAATAAGGTACACCTATAAGAAAATCTTGGTCAGATTTGAGTATGATTGACTTTTGTAAGGTTGTTATAAAGACCTGATTTGGTTGACCTAAGATAATCCTGAATAAGATATATCTATATAAAAAGATTTTCGTTAGATTTGAGTATAGTTGATCTCGTTTCTAGTACACAACCACATCATGAGATGGACGGGTTACTCGTAAGAAGAAAACGTCCACAAGTTCTATAAGAAGGCGTATACAAGTCGATTTGAATAATCTTCTAGATATTATAAAGTTCCTTCAGACTCAGAGTTCAGGTTCAGAGTATGCATTTTAAACCTCTGAAATATATGTTTTTTGCTTTTTTTGGAATGTGATGCTAAATAACATTTAAACAACAATTCCCGACTTAGAACTTTATCCAATGATTTTAGCAGGTTTTAGCTAGGTTGACCTTATTTCATTATCAGATCTTGATGAGGATCTAATAAGGACTTTATTAGATCCTGATAAGGACCTTATCAAGTCCTCATCAGGACCTGATGAGGACTATCCAGATAAAGATCCGATTACTGTGCGTGCTGCGTTACATGATTGATCAGGTCCCAATGAAGTTACCTTATCAGGACCTAATGACGAAATAAGATCAACCTAATTAGGACCTGCTAAAATCTTTAGATAAATTTCTAGTCGGGATATTGATACAATTAGGCTTATTCGACGCATTTTTGTACGAAATGAACGAATGTGACAAAAAAAAGTGTCATTCTGTCTCGCAAACCTTTAATTATTAAAGTTGACAGACATTTTGGGAGTCGATTATATATCTTAAAGTAAGGTGAAGATTACAAAAGTGAGCAATTCATTAGCATTGACTAATTATGAATATACTAGTGAATTTGCTCAGTTTTATAATTTTTATTATTTATTTCGAGACACACAATTAACCCTCAGGTTAGGAAATCTGTCATATTGATTGTAAAGAGGATTATACAATATCTTCGTCTTATAAATGTAAATTCTCTACTTAACAATAAATTCTCTGCTTTAAATACAAATTATTTTCTATATAAGATGTCTCAAAATTATTGACAAAACATTTTTGCATAAATAAAGCGAACTAAACTGAATCGAAAAGTTCTCTATCATTTTGCAATTTTAATAAAATATTAATTAATAAAAATCACGAAATATTAATTTTCAGTACTTTTTTATTCGAATACTTTAAACTTTACAGAAAAATGGCAAGTGACAAAAATTGTTTATTTTTTCATAGTTTTGAGAATTTTTTCAGAATTTTTTAGTATCACATTTTCACAAGTTGGTAAAAATAGTACCTGCAATAAGAAAATGCAGTGTTAAAGAGCTGATAAAAAAATTCTGAAAAAATTCTTATACAGTAAAAAAATTTGTGTTAAATTTAATACATTTCACAATCGGTTCACTCATATTTTTGTATTAACTTAAGATAAGATAAATATATTAGAAAGTAACCAAATATTATGTAAAAATTTAACATAAAAAGCGTAATACTTTGACGCAATTTAAAAACAAATTTTAATCACATTTATTGTTAAATTTTGATCACATTTATAATATTAAATTTAACTAAAATTAGATGCTATTTTTACATTTTTAATTTATTTTTTGTTTTTAAAATAGAGAATTTGTTTTTAAAGCAAAAAATCTGTGTAATTTTGAAGCAGAAAGTACTAATTCTAGCTTACATCTTCTCATGTCCCTCTACTCTATCGATGTGACAAATTTCCTAACCTGAATAGTTGTCAACTTTAACGCTTAATAGTCTATGGGGCAGTGCAATATTTTTTTTGGTTCATTTCATGCCAAAACGCGATGAGCTTAATTTTATCAACTCCGAATGTGAGAAGGCTAAACTCAACAATTACCGTCTGATTACATGATTATTTTTAGAGGTGTATGAATCAAGTATTTGTAAGGTCGAATCGAATCGAATCGAATCTGTAACATATTCGAATGAATCAAGTTGAATCTGAAATTTTTACGCTGAATCAATTCGAATCTTTTTAATTCGAAAACAAATTGAATTTAAATCAAATTTTCACAATAGCTGAAAAGAACTTAAAAGCTGAAAAAGTTTATTTTGAATATACAAATACATCAATAAATTGATAATGTAATATAAATGTATTAAAAACGATACTTTTTGGTAATATCTGCAATTGAAAATGACTGATTCTTTCGTTTATTTAAAAAGATCTGGACCTTGAAAATACTTCATTATTTTTAAAATTAGTTTTTATTAGTCTGCAGTACATAAAGTTTTTCTAGTACATGAAGTATCATATTATAACATAATAGTTATTGATAAATTAAAAATAATTTTAATATGCTTATAAGTAAACATAATAATCGCGGTTATAATTTATTGTTTTAAAGTAACTAATGACTATTTATTCTGCACTGAGAGAAAATATTTTATACGTAACCATTCAACCATCTATTTTATTGATATGTAAATAACAAAAAACTTTTTTACTCTTAAAATTGAAATAAATAAATAATAGAAGGGCTACGAGCCTAGCTAGATGTTCGTTACTAACAATTCAATTTAATCTTTAAACAATAATAATAAAACACAAAACTTTTTTGACCCGTTATCACATCATTCTTAATGTAAATAAATAATTGTAGTATAATATATGATAAAAATTGTTTCCTGTTTGTCTGTTTTTTTACAATTATTTTTTACACATCGTGTTAGTCGGTTTTGTGATGTAGCGTTTGTCGATTTTGTTATAATATTAGATGTTTCCAACATTTGTGAATTCTTATATTCGCTTGTTATATTTTTTTCTTGATTACCATTGTATTGAATTGTAAGTGTGTAACAGTAATAATAGGAAAAAACGTTACAATTTTGAAGCTGAATATAATTAATTAAAAGTCTGTACAATAATGTCTAATAAAATAATTCAATACCTGGGTAGAAAAGTCTACAATTATGCTGTTTAATAAGACTTTTTGAAATGGAGATTTCTTTAAAAATTGGCTGTTATATGTGTTACGTTTGTTTATGAAATGAGCAACGAAAACAAGAGAGCAATTAAAACAAAGAAAGAAAAAATATAATAGGAAGAGATAACGAGTGGGAACATTAGCGCGAAGATAATGATTGAACTAAAGGAAGATATCCATCGGAAAGTGATTTCATGTCATTTTGTTTGTTTAATTCTTGTTTCTGTTTTTTTATAAAGATCATCTCAGATATTAGTCTCTTATTATATAGTTTTCAGTCCAATATTTTTACTTACAATTAAAATCATGATTGAAAGACATGCGGTGAATGGAAATTACTGACCCGTTTTTTTATGTCAGATAAGTGTTCACAAACTCTTGTCTGAAATTGTCTCTTCCTTTGACCAATATATATATTGTATCGCAATCATTGCAAGATATTGTAAACGAAGTCATGATTCGATATAAGATCGAGCTTGTCTTTGCCCCGTTTTATATATCTCTTTAATATGCTCGAAACGAAAAATATTAACTTTTGATTAATAATAGAAGCTACTGGTTGGAAACTCTCGGAGATGTCTTCACATAAGGGACAGTAAAAAAACCGTTTTTTGATTTTGTTTTATTTAACTTGATTAGGGCCATTGGCTACATTTACGTGAATTTAGATCGCGGCCTATATCCTAAATTTGATCTAAATTATTTAGATCCCTCGCTTGTAAACATATGAAAGATGACCAAATCTAGGTCAGGCTTCGGTTTTTAGTGACCTGATCCGAAATAGGGTGCCTATAATCTGAAATAGATCGACCTATCATCATTTGTTAACCTCAAATTGACATATGTCATATCGTTGATAATGGACATATATCATATCTCGTAAATAAAAAAATTTTTTAAATATTTACAGTGTCGGGTTTGGAAAGTTTAAAGAGTTTGTGCTCAGCTTACGATGTAAATGGTTGGTGCCTAGATCTATTTTCAGTCTCATTATAGGTCAGGCCGCGTATAGATTTCTTGATGCAAACGTAGCCATAGTTTGATTTTTGATAATGGTATTTTAATCTTGTGTATATGACCGAAACAAATGGCAGTGGATAACCATTGTTCAGTAATATAATGATAGTTTTTTCATATTTTTTTTGTGGAAACTGGGATGTGATAATAATATTATTCTGTCTACCATTCCATATACAATGTCCTTCTTATGACACATAGAATGATTATGAGTAGAAATTCAGGAATCTATCTGATAATGTAGGTTTATGATATCGGTTAAAAATGATTTCATTGTTATCAATAACTATTATGACGTTTAAAAAACTTAATTTGTTCCTTTTAAAAATTGTGTTGTCCTAATTAAATTTACCATTCTAATTAAAATTTGGTTATTGTAAATTTTAGTTAGGACAATACAATTTTTTAATAAAGAAGTAAGAATGTTTTTGTTAATTACACGTCAATAAACGAATGGTTACATGTACAAAACATTTCTTTCAGAGTGTCGAACTTAATTTAAAGCTAATTGTTACGCTAAATTTATACTTTCATTTTAGTTTCATTTGCTTAAACAAAATTAATAGCATTAAAAAAATAAAAAGCATTTTCTTTACAATGTAAGCCAATAAGCGCACGCATGTACACAAAGATTAGTATGCACTAATAGATTGATCAGGGGATATAGGAGATATAGAATGAGAGGGAGGGAGGCAGGGAAGGAGAAGAAAAGGAGGAGAGAGAGAGAGAGAGAGAGAGAGGGAAGGAGGGAAGATGAGAGAAAGAGGGAGGGGAGAAAAAGAGGGATTTCCACATAAATGAAGATATAAAATAGGCGAGTGATTCAAAATCAAATCATAGATGATTCAAAATATCTCTCAGATTCGAAAACGAATCGAATTGGATCCACTATGGTTTGATTCGATTCGATTCAAATTCAAACTGATTTGCACACCTCTAATTGTTTTTTAAATCACTATTTTGAATTAAAATAACACATTTTGATATGAAAAGTATAACAAAATATTATTTTACTTAAGGAATTGATTTACATTTGATGCTTTAATATTTTATAATAAATATTACATAGCGAATACAAAAAGATATATTTTTTCAATCATTTGGATGTACATTCACATAATGTAGTTTAAACTGCAAAAATACGACATTTTATTAAAATATTATATATTTGACAACAATCAAATAGAAATAAGAGTAAATAAATAAGATAAACGCCAGTTATCATCGCTCTCTCTCTCTCTCTCTCTCTCTCTCTCTCTCTCTTTCTCTTCTCCCCTCTCTCTTCACATTAAAATTAAAGTTCATTCAAAATTGAAAACAAAATTTTTATAAAGCAAATTTATATAAAGCTAGCTAAGTCAATAACAACGTGATATAAAAATATTTTAAAACACGAAATCTCAGCAATGTCGATGCACTCGATGCATTGGGAATGTAAATAACAAAATTGTTGTCGTATAAAAAAATTACGTCACATCTTGAGATTGATGGAACACCATCGTGCAATACATCATACAACTGCGGAACAGCAGAAACCCTTTAATCATGAAATCAGGAATTAGTAATTACGAAACTAGTGAATGTCGTACATCATTCGAATACTTCATCGTATAATTTTAATTGATTGAATCTTGAAAAGCGCGTTACTCAATCAAACGTCAGAATTAAAAGAAAATTAAATTTTATTTTCACTATACTTTAAAAAATATCGATATGGATCTAACATCATGCGGTATCTATATCATCATATTGGTTGTATATTAACATCTTGGTGTTAACACTAAGACAAAATTATATAGGTGTTAAATTCATATCAATATTTTTTACCATTTATATTATGCTGATTCTCAGTTTGATACACATGACATGTATGGATATGTAAAAGATATCTGTCGCTATGTAGTTGTATTATAAGAGAAAGCAAAAGGTAAAGAATAGTACTGTGAAATTCGTTATAAGAACATCTTAATTAAAATATTATAAAGTTATATCAGCAGGTGTAGATTCAATTTAACACTGATATTCGCTGTTAACTCTTGTGAAACACGGAACTCAAAGGGATTTTGCTATTCTTTGTATCTCTCTCTCTCTCTCTCTCTCTCTCTCTCTCTCTCTCTCTCTCTCTCATTTTATATTTCAGTAGCTCTTTATTTCATGTCTTTCTTCATCTATCTCATTTCCTCATTTTTAGTCAATCTCTCTTTCATCTTCTCTGTCCAAGCGTTACCATCAAAGTAAAGTCGATATTGTTGCGTCAAATCGTTTAAAACTTAGAGAATAGCCACTAAAGCAAAGCAAAGTTTACTCCACAACTCTTTAATACATCTTATTAGAGAAAGTGTGGAAGAGACTAGCTTATTATTTAGCGATAATTAAGCTTCTAAAAGAAGATTTGAAGATATCCTCAACTTCTATTGAATGAACGAGAAGCGATAACGTAACGAAATATCGCACGCTGAACGGAAGATTGATTAATGCTAGATTGAAAATGCGCAATGTGCATTAGCTCTAAGAGAGCTTACAATTTTCTTAAATAGATATCCTATTCACTTTTTTAACTTAAATTAAATTATATTGTACAGGAACGTACAGGGTCAAATCAAAATGTTTAATGATATTGCACGAATTTATGTACAACAAAGCATAAAATGAAGATTTTCGTGTTATATTTTGTAGAACTAAAACTACCATCACGCTCATTCTTCGCGTAATACTTAAAGATTCAATTGATTTAAAGTTAAAATTAAAAAAATCGATATATAACGCATAAATAGATGAACAGACTAAAAATCGAAATAAATGCATGCCGGATGAAAGATTGATTGGCGGTGAAATATCAAATATTCGCAATTAATTTATTATCGCAATAAATCCAGGGTTTAGTGTTTAGAGTACAATGGTGCGCAATACATCCTGCTATTTTGCACCGATTCTAGCAGATGTTAATCACCTTTCACAGTTAATACATGACAAACCTATGTAATTAGCATACTATTCCGCGTAGTTCCCGTGAATAAATGATCGTTATTTCTAATTGTAATACAATCTCATCTTATCGAGCTATAATAATGTTTCAACGTTTTTGTTAGCCCAATAATCAAATTTATCCTTGGCAGCGACGCATAATTACCGAAAATAAAGCCTTATGTAAGTTACATTCAAATACCGAAAATATATATAATGCGAATTCTGTATTATTCTACAAATCTGAACATGATATTGCGATATTCACATAGAGATCGAAACACAAATACGAACTAAACTCGTAATATTTGTCATTGTGTAAATATTATAAATCGGAGAATTAAATTCACTAGAAACATATATACATATGTATATATTCCAACATTTATGCCCCACGGCAGATTTAATCGTGTTATATCGTATCACATATATTGTATTATTACCGCGAGCATTCTATAAATGTCCGAAAATTTCTCACGTTTAAATTCCACTATTATTAAGCATGTTGAAATATAATTCACATACCTTGGCACATTATTGTGATAATATGCAGTATACTAATAGTCAAGTATCGACTTCTTCTTTGTCGGTCCGCCATTTTTCAGTTGATATTCACGTCAAGTTCCAAAGCTAATCTGTAATAAAAAAAAATTCAAGCAATCATGAGAAAGATAAATTCATAACCAAGTGTCAAATATTTTTACTTATTATAATATATCTGCTATAAACTCATTTAGATTTTCTTTCAATAAAATGAAATAAGTTAAGAATGCATAGATGACATTTCAATATAATAACAAAATTATAAAAGAATTATAGATTATTCTACATCACACTTAAATATAATATGACAAATTTGATGCCGGTTTACTATTTATTATAAGTTATTTCAATAAATAGTAATACATTTTTAATTTGTACTCTAATAAAAATGTATAGAAATGAATTATAAAATAAAAGATAAAAATCTCCACTTTTTACATGAACCAGTTGTCCAGTAAATAAATAAAATGTTTATTTTTTTATATCTTTGTAGCTAATCAGTGAATCGCAATGAAATTTTGCGATTAGTAATAGTAAGTTATTTTCAGGGTTGGGTAAGTTAATGTATTTTTTAAACTAAATTACGTTAAAGTTAATGCCTTATAAATGGCTTATAATAAAATTAAAAGTTGAAGGAATAAAGAATTAACCTAAAAATTAAATTAAGATTTAATTAACTTAAGTTTAAAAAAAAGTTAATTTTTTGAAAAAAATTATTTTTGAGATCAGAATGTCCCAATTTTTCTTAAAATGAGATTATTTTAAATAATACTTACAAATATAGATTATTAGGTAAATTTAATTTTACATTCTCATGTAAGTTACTTATATATAATAAGATTCAAATCATATAAAACGTTTTTGTCCAAATCTTGCGAGAGAGAAGAATATAAAATTGCATTATTTCTCTTTCTTTAACTTTTATCTAACTTTCTTTAATTTCTGAAACGTCTGCTCATGCATGTTCATGATTACATTGACTAGATGTAATCACAAAAAATATACATAACAATTTAGAAAATGGGTGGATGTGCAGTATACTGTTCTACAACAATTCTTTATTTAAGGCTCATTTCATAGTTATATTGCTAAAATATAACGTTTATGATACCTAAAATTAATTTAATTTATTAAATATATGCGGGAATTGACAAAATCTAGCGAATCAATAAAAATTAGCTACTGTACGGTATGACTCTTATTATAGATCTCTTATCATAAAATCATTGAACTTTTTCTAAATTAATTGTCTAATGTTTGATTTTATAGAAAAAAAATATTTGCATTAAGAAATATAGAAAAATTTGTAATTTAAAAAAGTTAATAAATTAAAGTTTGAAAATAACTAAATTAAGTTAAAATTAATGTATTTAAAATTGACTAAGTTAAGTTAAAAATTATTGACTTTTTAACTTTCTTTTTAACTTTTAACGCGCGCACGCGTCTATCTAATGATTATTTTAAATATTTAAAGAACTTATAAAAAAAAAATTTTAATTTTTGTTATCATTTTAAATTTTAGTTTATAGCAATAAAAATGACAAATAAAATAAATAAACTGTAAAAATATATTGTTCAATAAAAACGGAATGTTTTGAACACAACTTTTATACACAGGGTATATGATTAATGATAAGACTCTCTCATAGCAGCAGAATGAACTAAACTGAGTCGAAAATAGTTCTATTATTTTGCAATTTTCGCAATAGTTAACAAGATATTAATTACTAAAAATCATTGAATATTGATTTTCAATAATTTTTTACTTAAATATTATCAATTTTACAGAAACAGCAAAAATTCTGAGAATTTTTTCAGAATTTTGTAATACTGTATTTTCTCATGTTAGTTAAAAATAGTTGCTAATAAAAAAAAATGCAATACTATAATAAAAAATTGTTAAAAAATTCTGAAAAAATTCTTAGAACTCTATGACAAGAAAATAACAATTTTTGTCTGTTGCTGTTTTTCTGCAAAATTGATAGTATTTGAAAAAATTATTGAAGATCAATATTCGATAATTTTTAGTAATTAAGAGCGGGGAACACTATAGAAACTGGAAAATTAATGGTACTTGCGAATTTTTTAAAAGAAATACGTGTAAATGAAATTTGATTTTATTTATACAAAAATATATGTTTTAATATGTATGTAAAAAAAATGAACTCAATATTTCCATTTTTGTGCCCTTTAGAGCTAACACGAGCCTTAAAAAAGGAATGAGCTGGTTGATACGAGATGCGTTCAGATATATCGCTCGGATGTCTCCGATGCCTTGGATTCATCATCTTGTCCTTGTTTAACATTAATCTGAGATTAGACGTTTCCAAACGCAGCCAACATTCCTATAAAACAGTTGATCAGAAATAAAGAAATCAAAATTATTCTTAAAGTATGGATCGCTCATTTTTGTCTTATCGTAGGGAAGTTTAAATTTTACAAAATTACAAAATCTATTGAATCTTTTAAAAAAAGTGACATTTTAATCCTTTTTTATTCTATTTTTTAATATCTAAAACATCCAATTTTGAATTAAGAAAAAACTCTACGATGAGACAGAAATAAATGATCCATAAGAACAATTTTGATTTTTTTATTTCTGATCAATTATTTTGCAGGAATCGTGTCAACCATGGTTCATTCTTCTTTTTTTTTAAGGCTTACTAACGTCAGTTCAAAAAGTAAAAATGAAAATATCGGGCTCATTTTTTTTACATACATATTAAAATATATATTTTTGTATAAATAAAACCAAATTTCATTTACGTGTATTATTTTCTTTTAAAAAATTCCTAAAGTACCGTTAATTTTCTAGTTCTCTACAGTGTCCCTCTCTCCCTTTAATATTTTGTTAACTATTGCGAAAATTGCAAAATAGTAGAGAACTTTTCAACTCAGTTTAGTCTATCCTGCCGCTATGCAAGAGTTTTATCGTTAATTATGAGAAACTCTGTATATATAGTTTGCTCAAAGTATAAATATTAACATATTAGTTTAAAATGCCCATAGATCCTTAAGAGAAGCGTAGAAATATTGTAAAATTCATAAAAACAATCGTAAGCAGCGTATTTACCATTAATAACACAGTTTACCGCGATCGTTATACGCTACTCATGTCTGTGAGATTATAGATTATTAGTGGTCTTCAGCAAATAACCCTATTCTATCACTAAAAGCACGATATAAATCTAGTACAATACATGAGAGCGTGGGATACATATGTACATACACGTCAATCTGGCATAATGTGCACATCCAAATGCATATTGCAATGTTGCAATATGCCGATTGGTCGGAAACGCATACAACCGTGAAATCATTAGCGCATGACTAAGTCAGTGTAATATACAAAGATACAGTAATTAACAAACGTCCAATGTTAATCAGACTTATTGACTTGAAATATGTGTATTACATCGTTTAACAAGATGCAACTGTTTATGGTCTTGTAATTTGTACTTGATATCGATAATGGTTCAATGATAACTCATAGTACAGATTATATTGATTAAAAATGATTCGATGAATCAAATAATTATTTGTCACATCGTTAATATAAGTTCGGAAACAGCGCCTTATATAGAAAAAAAAAATATATACAGGGTATTTCGAAAATAATGATAAATCTTTCGCATAGGGGCAGAATGGACTAAACTGTGGAGACATGTCCTGTACCATTTTGTAATTTTTGCAATAATTAAAAAGATATTAATTGTTAAAAATTGTCGATAATTGGTTTTCAATAATTTTTTATTCAATACTATCAACTTTACAAAAAAACTGTAAGAGACAAAAATTGTTTATTTTCTTCTCGTAGAGCTTTAAGAATTTTTTCAGAATTTTTTTCAAAATTATTTAATACCGTATTTTCTCACATTGGTAAAAATGAAAAAAATGCAGTACTAAAAAGTTGATAAAAAATTCTGAAAAAATTCATAGAATTCTAAAAAAAAAAAAATAAATAAATAATTTCCGTTTCTCGTAGTTTTTTTATAAAGTTGATAATATTTGAGTAAAAAATTATTGAAGACTAATTTTCGACAAATTTTAGTAATTAATATCTTCTTAACTATTGCGAAAATTGCAAAATGGTAGAGGACTTTCCTTTTCAGTTTAGTCCATTCTACTTCTGCAAAAGATTTCTCATTATTTTCCAAATAATTGTACTCGAATAAAACTTAAGTATTCAACATAATTAAAATAGTTTTAATTTTTCTTTAAGGATATTCTTATTGAAGACCTTATTCCAATCCAAGTAATGGCAATTTTAATTCTCTGTCAAAAATTATCACTCTTCGAAAAAAATTAATGTATCAAATGAAAAATTAAAATCTAGATGCTACAATCTTAACTAATCAAGTTAAATTTCATCAAATTAAAAAGTAAAACACAAATGGTACTGTCTTTTGTTATTTACTTAACTCTAATGACATGTATTATTCGTATAAAATCATTTGATAGCCGACCGCGTTGTCATGCTCGAATCATATATCACGTTCGAAATACATCATATATCACGTTCGGACATATTGCTGAATTTTCTTAATTTTTAATTTTTAATTATAATTGTTTATGACTGTGCGGATTTCATCTTCTATTTATTGCCATTGGATTTGCCAATCTTGTGTCAAAATGAGTGGAGATGGAATGATTGCTCACTCTCTCGTCTAGTCATAATGATTTACATTGTAATGGCCAGATATATTGAAGATGGTTCGAAAGCCGAAACGTCTGATTTATCAAAATCTTGCAATAAATTTCTTTATTGCACGAATTACCGTGAAAAAACTCTCATCCTTTCTTTTTCTTTATTTTCTGACATTCTCGAAAGTTATTGTTATTTTCTTTTATATTCGTATAAAAGATTTGATATCAACAAAATTGGCGCCAAGTTAAATTCTACCAAAATAAGAAGTATAATAGTATTCAAGTGATACTATCTTTATTATTTACTTAATCAAATGAAGTATCTTTAATTTTTATACAATGAAATCTAAGAATACGTATATCTTATTGAAGGATCTTCCTATTCAATTCCAAATGGTTTAAATTTCTCTTAAATGAAATTATTATATCACAATTCATTCAAAGACATTTCCTCTTCCAAATAAAGTAATTGTTATTTAATTCTCCTTCAAAATAATATACAAAACATTATCACAAAATGTTGTGTTACCTAGCTCAATTTAAGTGTTATCACAAAAAATTGAAGAATTAATCATGTAAAATGAAAAAATATAATTTAAATTAAAAAATTGTTCATGTAAAAACACTTTGCTGAATCGAGTGAGAAAAACTATAAAAACAATTTAAAATTAGAATGGTAATTAATAAAAATAAATAATAAAAGATAATTATAATTAAAAAGTAATAATAAAAGTAATAATAAATAATTTAATCTGGACACTAAATAAGAATAAATTTTACTATTTATTTCTCTTTCATATTTATAATGTGTTTATCTAAATTGATTTTTCTCAGACTTAAACTTAACAATATTCACAACATTTATAATTTACACGAATCTATCTCTCAATATATATACACGTTAGATACTTTAACTCTTATTAGGAATGATTCTTATTTTTTTAAATATTCATATTTTTTAATATAGATTACTTTAATTTTCCTTATTAAAATGTTATTTTTCTAAATAGTATATTCTTTAATATTACATTCTTATTTTTCTTAAATATTACATTCATATCTTAGTACTATGTTATCGAGATCTAGCAGCGCCAAATGTTTTTACATGAAAAATTTTTTTATTTAAATTAAATTTTTTCATTTTATATGATTAATTCTTTAATTTTTTGTGATAACATTTAAATTAAGCAAGGTAACGTAATTTTGTTATAATATTTTGTATATTATTTTGAAGGAAAATTAAATAATCATTACATTATTTGGAAAAGAAAATGTCTTTGAATGAATTGTAATATATAATAATATAATAATTTCATTTAACAAAAATTTAAACCATCTGGATTGGAATAGAAAAATCCTTTAATAAGATATACTTATATTTAGGTCTCATATTTAGGTTTTTATATTAGGTCTTATATTTAGGTTTCATTGTGAAATGGGTATATAAAATTAAAGATAGTACTATTTGGATTAAATAAATAATAAAGATAGTATCATTTGGGTTTTACTTTTTATTTTGATAGTAGAACTTAACTTGGCGTCACAGTTGTTGATATCAAATGTTTTATACAAATAATACATATCATTAGATTAATATTTATTATTTATTTAATTTAGTATGATATAAAGAAATGAGATTTAACTTGGCGCCAGTTTTTGATATCAAATCAATTATAAGAATGATACATATCATTAGAGTTAAGTAAATACGAGGGCAAGTCAATGAGTTCTTAGAAAATCTATCAGAGAGCATTCGCAGTATTATGTCACATTACTTTTTAACAAGTAGCATTTTTCAGCTGATTACTGTCAAAGTTTGAGCGGAATTCATCGCGTGGTTTCATTTCTGTAGACGATTAAAGCGAACAACCTTTGTATTTTTTGCAAAATGGAAAAAAACGAGTTTCATGCAGTGATCAAACATCTACATATGAAATGTTTAACGCCGAAAAAAATCAAAACCGAATTGGATAATGTTCATAGCACATCTGCATCAGCGTTTGCGACTGTATACAATTGGGTTAATGAATTTAAACGTGGTCGTACATCCACATGTGATGCACCTCGTTCGGGACGTCCAATTCGGGAAGCTGCTACGCTACCAGAAATTATTGATAAGTCCACGATATTGTTTTGACTGATCGACAAGTGAAAGTGCGCGAGCACTGTTGAGGCCACAGGCATATCACATGGCAGTGATTTCAATTTTGCACGAACAATTGGGTATGAAAAAGCTATTGGCAACATGCCGCGTTTGCTCACTGTGGACCATAAGCGTGACGTATGACGATTTCAAAACAATGTTTGGAGATGTTTCAACATAATCCAGATGAATTTCTGCATCGATTCATTACTGTGGACGAAACATGGATCTATTACTTCACACTCGAGATGAAGGAACAGTCAAAATAATGGATTTCATTCCGAGTGAACCAAGAAGTTCCAAAGAAGGCGAAGACTGTGAAGTCGGCCAGAAATGTGATAGCTACAGCTTTTTGGGATGCACGCGATATAATTCATATCGATTATCTTCCGTCAGCAAACGATTAATGGCGATTATTACGCAGCCTTATTGGACCATTTCAACAACATTTTAAAGAAAAAAATCGCCCCATTTGGCGAAGAAGAAGTGTTCTTCCATCAAGACGGGTTCACACGTGCCCGGCACCGATGCTCAAATTCAACAAATTTCGCTACGAATTGCTTCCCCATCCAATATATATTCGCTAGATTTAGCCCCCTGCGATTATTTCCTGTTTCCAAACCTGAAGAAATGGTTCGGAGGAAAGAGATTCACTACTAGAGAGTAGCTCATCGCCAAACAGAGGCTTATTTTGAAAGGTTGGACAAATCATATTATTCGGACGGCTTGAAAAAGTTAGAGAATCGTTGGAGAAATGTATTGAGCTGAAAGGAGATTATTTTGAGAAATAAAAATGAATCGATCAAAAAAAAATGTGTTTTACTATGTTTTTCTAAAAACTTATTGACTTGCCCTCATATAACATTTCTGAACAGAATAATATACGCCAAGTTTTCTGTTAATACTAAAATTCGCGTTTAAAGAGCCAGTCACACTTTTCAAAAACATCCCGTTCAAAAACGAGAGGAAAATAAAGAGAATGGCGACTTTTGATTAGAGAATCTAAAGCGGGGAGCACAGATTCTTGCATAATGCATAACACATAATGCATAAAAAAATATACCAATCGAAGTTCTCCGTTTCCTTCCTTTCCATGAAATAAAAAACTTTGGTTGGTTCAATTTCTTATGCCTCATATGTTATATGTTATGTAAGAGTGCTTCTCGCTTAAGAAGAGGGAAAGTAGCAAACTGCATCACGTGATCCATCTCCTCTGATTGGGCGCGGTCATCGAAGCTCCATAGGCATGAAAGAGAAGAAAATTGATCATGTGACTCTTGTCCTGATTGGACGCTACCCTACACGTGATGTAATTTGCCATTCTCTCATGGTGTGCTCATTTGGACGGTATCTCTCTTTAAATCTCCGCCGTCTCTGTCTATAGCCTTGTATTTACACTTATTTTGACACCGAAAATGAGCATTGAGTGTCGGAATGAAAAGACATCTTAAGCCTAATGTCTACGATGCTAAAAATCAGTCCGACCTCGGATGAAGAAAAAATTGATCAATCGCAATGGTCATGCGCTCAAATTGTTCAAATGTGATTTGTTAATTCTATCCGAGATCTCGGACCGATTTTTAGCATCGTAGACATCAGGTTTAAGGTGCCTCTTCATGTCGACGCTCAACGTTCATTTTCGGTGTCAAAATAAGTCACGTGATAGAGAAAAATATCAAACGTCAATTTTAATCATGTGACTTATTTTACTAAAAATGAGCGTTGAGCGTCAGGATAAAAAGGCACTTTTATAAATGTCACGTAAGAGACAAAGGCTGCTAACTGTGAAACGCGAGATATTTCATGTCGAGAAGTTGGCATACTCTTTTCTTGTCTGACATAATTTATAATACATCTTATGGTGTTTTCGGCCCGACCGAGTTTGCACCAACCTGAGTTGAAATAATGATGTTTCGTGCTCTCTCCTATTGGTAGAGCGTGTAATGTTAACCAATAACGAAGCATTTTCCAACCCAAGTTGATGCAAACCCAGTCGGGCCGAAAACTATGAATTTCTCTTTCTAACCTTCATAATGTATGTCTTAAATTAAATAAATATTGAATAAAGAATGACAGTGCCAGTAACCAATATAGAATAAGTAAAAAGATATCACTAATGCAGTAAATACCATGTCATTAACTAAGTCAGGAAATAATAATGATAAAGAGATTTATTCGATGTCGATTTCCATTTGTTTATAACTTATTATTTAACAAAAGGAGATCGGATGGAAACGAAATTACACGCTGGTAATTGTTAAGTTAAGGAATGATAATGAAAAAATGATTTATCTTGATTTGTTTATAATTAATATTAATAAAAAGAGATATCATTTCTTAGCTACCTAAAGAGCACACAGTCGTCTAAAAGATGACTAAAAAAAGACAATTAAATTATTATAAAGATATTTTTTAATGAAAAAATATAGTCGACAAAAAGATGACTAAAAGACGACAGATATCGCACTGCTAGTCTTATAGTTTTATTCATATATTAACTAAAGGATGACTTCTTTGGATATCTTTAATACTTCTTTTAGTTTTTATATTTTAATACATCGAATTCTAAATTAATTTTTACACAAAACAAAATAAAATGACTGATTATACTTCCTGCAATGTTTACCATGTTCTATATGCAAGAGTTATTATCTTTCATCATAATTTCTTTTGGGAAATCGAACTCGATTATAAAAAAATAATTTATTAGTGTTCATTAGAATACGAGTAAAATTTCTTATAATGTTGCATCTTTTATTCTGTCCTGTATGATTTTCAAACACAAGAAACTAAACTCTATTACGTCCATGTGGTGACAATCACGCGAATGAGTGATAAAAAGTACCAAAATAAAATATCTTTTTCATGTTTTTTCAGCAATATGAAAAGACATCTTTTAGTCAACCTTTTGCTTTGCGACATCCATAAAAAGATGACGAAAAAATGTTTTTTTTAAGTTGTCTTTTCGACAAAACTAAAAAATGTCTTATAAATATCTTTTGGTCTTGCTGAAAAGACAATCTAAAAGCAATGCCTATTCGTCATCTTTTAGATACTTTTTTGCTTTGTCGGAAAGACAACTTAAAAAAAAAATCTCTTTTCGTTTTCTTTTAGTATTTTGTGCTGTCCGGGTAAGTTAACAATTACGTATAATTTCGTTTTCATCTAATCTCTTTTTGTTAAATATTGAGTTATAAACAAATAGAGATCATTATCGAATAAATTGATTATCATTTCCTAGTTTAGTTAACAAATATCAATATATAATTCCATTTTCGTTCGATCTTCTTTTGTTAAATATTAAGTTATAAACAAATGGAAATCGAGATTGAATAAATCTCTAAAATTTTTTCATTATCATTTTCTGTTTTTAGCAATTACTAGCGTGTTTTATTATTACCGACTTTATCAATCCTGTTGTTTTGATAAAACCGATTATTGTCGTACAGACTCACGCTATACTTAGCGCCGCGACACTCGTGTCTTCAGATCACAGCGTTCGCTAATCATGTTAGAGTCTCTCTAGTAAGGTATCAAGTCGTAAGGGGCAGGGATCTCTAATTGATCAGATTTCGAGTCCCTTTAAACGCCGCCATTTGCAGACACTTTCGATGTGGTAGTGAATCTGTGAATTGGTGAGCAATTGTTTCATGGTGTAGAAGGCGCAAACGCGAAATCGGACTATCAACTGTCAATCATGGTGGAATTGTGCTGTTTCCGGTCACCTGGCATTGGCGTCCTTCCGATCTTATGTCTTAACTGCTACTAGAGGAACTCTAATCATGTATATCACTACCACTCCTTGTATAAAGAATGTCAGAAGGACACGAAAGGAATGTATGAAATGCGGTCGACGATAATGACGACGTATCTTAATCTGAAAAATGGCAGTTCGGAACTTTGCGTCGCGATATCTTCGTTTGTAAGGTATGTAGAAAAAAAAATAAAAATACTTTCATTATATGTTCCGAGCGGTTGCAATCGATTGAGTACTTAGAAGTTAATCAGTTCAATCCTTATTGAGTTTTCGATAACCTCAATCTGACGCAACTCGCCGGTTCGCGTAAAAGAGGCACGTCCGTGTCTCGCGCCATAGTTTAGCGCCGAGACCATACTACCAATGTCTTAGATATATACAAGGTGAATAATGGCCACTAATCATATGGTGCTGTTCCTAATAAAAAACTGAATCGAAAAGTCCTGTATCATTTTGCAATTTTCGCAATATTTTTTTTTAGTTTTACTCAAAAATATCTAAAATCGCGACGTGTAGGATAACTTTAAGATATCTTTAAGAGTTCTTCAAGAAATATCTTCAAAATGTTTCACAAAGAACTTGAAACAAGCGACTTTCGTCGCGCGGAATAGCTCGTCGGACAAATTAGTCGGGTAAGGAACGAGAGGTTCATTGCGGAGAGAGAAAGCGCTTAAAAACGAGTCAGAGAAACGAGTGCAATTATGTAGCAAGACGAAATACAAACACGCATTATTATATATAGTACGATATTAACAGGTAATTTAGAATACAACAAAATAAGGTATACTAGAATAATGCGCTCGCTGCACGCGATAATGTGAAAACGCGGGTCTAGGCGCTAGTGCGCCTGATGTTAGGGCGCAGTAACGTGGGACGGATATGATTGCGACGCGATCGCGCGAAATGCGAGTCGCGAGATTTGAATGTACCTATGACACACCTGAGTGTAAGCGCAGGCGCGATCGGCGGCCGAGAACCCTTGACAGAGACGGAGAACATTCCACTCCCTTTGTTCTTACCGATCGCGTCGTGTGTAAAGTTGTTTAATGATACCTTTCGATTATCGGGAACGCCCAATGAAGGCAGAGACTGTGCTCTTGTCCCGTTTACTCGGCGGGAATCAGCTCCCAAGAGTATGTTGAGAACACCCAAAGACGCGAAGTCCGCTTCATCCCCTGAACACGATGTCGGCCGGAATCTTGCGGCAGGAATATGCTCGTAGTGGATCAAGGTTGCTATTGAGTGGGTAGGATATGGTAAACTGATAGGAGCAAGAAAAAACCTCTTTGTGAAAATTCGCGGCCTTTTATATGACGGATTTTTGGCAGTGTCACGGATTCGGCGAAGCTCGGTTCGGTTCATATATTCTCGCCGAGCGGTATCCCTACATGTGTGACGGTACACATATTGTCGCGGGGTAACACTCGGCAGCGTTCGATTATTCTCGCAGAACTTCGACTGGTATCTGCGAATTATGTTTGCAATTTAAAAAAAAAATATTCGAACGCATCCGCATCGCTGTATGTAATACAAAGGCATCCGGCTGATGTTCGGCCGAAACGATGCGGTTTCTCAGGAGCGCTCATTGCAAACACTAAAAGATATCTTAAAATTGTCTTATACATCGATTTCATCCGTTTATTCGGTAATCCTTAGAAATTAATATTTTGTTAACTATTGCGAAAATTGCAAAATGGTAAAGGACCTTTCAACCCAATTTTTTATTAGCATTGTATAATTAGTGAGCATTATTTCAAATACACTCTGTATATACACACACACGCGCGCGCGCGCGCGCGCGCGCGCGCGTGTGTGTGTGTGTGTGTGTGTGTGTGTGTATATATTAGGTGTACAACTTTGCTTCCGCCGTTTTCCTATAGATGGCTTTAGCGGTAAGTGGTGGTCGAAATAAATAGATCATAGACATCATACAATAAACTTGGGCATCTGTCAACATAACCCCATAGAAACATTAGTCGATTTGTATCTGCATCAGAAAGTTATTCTCGATTGAAAATGTCAGTTTACAAGTCAAATTCTCGTCATTTGCGGGTTTTAATTTTCTGCTTTAATATGAAGAAATCTGCGACTGAAGCTCATCGAATGCTCTCAAATACTTATGATAAGGTCTTAGTGAAAGAACGTGTCGTGAGTAGTTTCAACGCTTCAAGAACGGTAATTTTGACGTCGAAGACCGGCATAGCGGTGGAAGAGAGAAGGTTTTCGAAGATTCAGAATTGGAGGCATTATTTGATCAAGACTCGTGTCAAAATCAAGAAGAATTGGCACGATCATTGGGAGTGACTCAACAAGTCATTTCAAAACGTCTCAAAGTCATGGGAATGATTCAGAAGCAAGGAAATTGGGTGCCGTGTTGAAGCCAAGAGATGCTGAACGGCGTTTGTTTGTTTGTGAACAGCTGCTTGAAAAGCAAAGACGGAAGGGATTTCTGCATCGCATTGTGACTGGGGACGAAAAATGGGTTCATTATGATAACCCCAAGCGTAGAAAATCATGAAGAGTCCGGCCATGCTTCCACGTCGATGGCCAAACCGAATATTCACGGCTCCAAGGCATGCTATGTATTTAGTGGGACTAGCTCGACGTAGTGTATTATGAGCTGTTAAAACCGATTGAAACAATCACAGGCGATCAGTATCGAATGCAATTGATGCGTTTGAGCCGAGCATTGAAAGACAAACGGCCGCAATACAACGAGAAACACGATAAAGTGATTTTGCAGCATGACAATGCTCGACCCCATGTTGCGAAAATGATCAAGACATACTTGGAAACGTTGAAATGGGAAGTCCTACCCCACCCGCCGTATTCTCCAGACGTTGCTCCCTCTGACTATCACTTGTTTCGATAATGGCACACGGCCTGGCTGACCAGCACTTCCGGTCTTATAAAGAAGTAAACATTGGATCAATTCGTGGATCGCCTCAAAAGATGACCAGTTTTTTCGACGCGAGATTCGTACGCTGCCCGAAAGATGGGAGAAAGTAGTGGCCAGCGATGGACAATACTTTGAATCATAAATGTATAACCAGTTTTTTACAATAAAGCCTCGAATTTCAGAAAAAAAACGGCGGAAGCAAACTTGTACACCTAATATATAACCGAGGCCCGAGTGCACATGCAAGCGTACAGTTATTATTTGTTTTTCACTAATTTGTTTGTTATAAGTTACTTATTCTAGTTTAGTTCTGAACTTTATAGATTTTTGTTAGCAATAACAGACCATGATCGATGGTTGTACTATTTCTTTTGTATACTCTCACCATCTCACCGCCGAGAGGCGGAAGATCTGTTATTACGAGAAAAGAGAAGATGTCATACCACGCTGAAAACCGCCTCTTGCGGGAGCCCAGTACACGCAGGCCGTATTATTTTTTATTTCTTGTATCACGTTGCTATAAGAGAGCCCTATTATTGCCGCAACTATTCACAGAAAAACAATGAAGGATGAGCTCTAAGAATAAGATATCTTCTCTTTCGGCCGAGGACCAAAGTATATGAAGTGAGGACATGAATATTGTCTGCCTGCAGGAAAGACGTAAATTTAGGGATCCGCAGCGGAGAAGCACTACTATATGCTATCCTGAATCATTCGGAATAATCAGAAGGCTGGCTACAGAAAAGAATTTTTTCTTTTAATTTGGACTACGCGTCAGGATTTATGAGGACTCCCACGATTCGCGACTCAGTCTGGCAGTAGTGCTATCAGATACCGGCTTGCGCTACCACCAAAGGTGCGTTCCACTTAAAGTCTGCAACAATCACAATATTTGCTATTCCACTAGTTTACGGGTTCTGTGAACAAAATCTTAAGTGGAACAAGTTCTGTGCGTGAATAGTCTCTTTAACATGGATTCCATTAAAGTAATTGTAATACATTATAGAAAATATGAATCTGAAGATTCATCGAGTTCTGATGATAAATAAAATGTAGTGTTTATCCCTTTCCAGATCATATAAAGGAACTTTTTCCATGTTAAAAATTTTGTAAATCGGAAACAAAACAAAATATCTGCGCAAAAGTATAGCAGACGACAAAACGACCACGCCGACACGTACGAGCGTTGTGAGTTCGATGCGATCACGATTAATGACTTTATTTATGATTTTGATCACGACTACAATGATCGCGGTCATTAAGTGGAACTTGGTAGTGCGTGGTAGGAGAAGAGTGGAAATAGTTGCGGATAGCTATAGTTAGTTAGAGCTAAATACGTAGACTCATAGCTAGAGAGCCTCAAAGGGAGAGAGTAGCAAATTGCATCACGTGAACGCCCACATCCAATCAGGACGGGGATCACGTGACCCAGTTTTCCTTAATTTCTTCCATGCCTATGGAGCTTTGATGACTGCGTCCAATCAAAGGAGACGGGTGATGCAGTTTGTCATTCTCTTGCTTTGAGACTCTCTACTCATAGTTATAGCTATAGACAGCTATCCTCACTCTACCCACACCGTGCGCTACCAAGTGGTAGCGCAAGGAATCTAATAGTACTTTCGCGAGGTCGCGCGAGCGATAAGAACCAATCAGCACGTTACATGATCCTGATTAGGGAGAGCATAATGGCCTGTGTGAATCCGCAGGAAAATCCCGGCTAGTTCTTCTGTTATGGCCGAGCCAGGACATTGTGTAACAGGAGCAGGAATTACTATCGAGGAGCAAAGCAACAAATTCCGAGAGATTAGAATATCGGAGAGAGCGAGGAGAACAGTATAGGTGAGATGAACCTAATTTTATAAAGCTACCGATTTCGAGATTTACGCGTTGAGGTGGAGATCGCGCGTTAAGGATTCTAAAGTTTTCAAGCGGCCGACATTTTAGTTGCCGCGTAGAGAGGTATGCAAGCCACGTGTTATCCATCCGAATGCTATTTTTAGTAAATTATTAATTGTCGAATAGCGTTCTTTATCACAGTTGAGTTACTTTTTATTGCATATTTGTGTATCAAGATTGGCTCTATTCATTTCCATTGCGGACGTCGAGCCTTAAGGATCCAGACCTTACAGACCTTACAGATTACTAAGACCATATGTAATTTGACTTTTACAGAATATACTTGTTATTCTCTTTTCTTTATTAATTTAATTGTGTTGTTCTTTTTTTAGCCTATCACTTTCATCCTCTGACATTCTTTCCCGTTGACAACGAACCCTCCCCTCTGCCAATTCTGTGGCTGAGCGATCAAATCTCGTCCGTCGCGACTACCAAACGTCGGGAATGAACTACCAAATATTACCGAACGACCACCAAACGAATGGCAATGGTAATGTTTTTATTTTTAAGTGGGAGAAGGCCAACTTCACACTTCCTCGCGAATAATAATAGCGAGTAAACATTGCGAGTTAAATAAAGATTAGCAGAAGAGAAGCGCGCTCTCTCATGCCTGGCGCACAACTTATATTAGGCGAGAGTTTATGACAATTGAATAAAGATCCGCTGAATTAACAGTTTTAAGGTAAGGTAGTTCATTTATGAAGAAAAATTTATTAGAAAATGTCGCAAGTATGATCTCAGTGTGTGTGTGTGTGTGCGTGCGTGCGTGCGTGTGCGTGTGTGTGTGTGTGTGTGTGTGTGTGTGTGTGTGTGTGTGTGTGTGTATACAGTGAGTACAAAAAGTATTCATAGAGAGAAAGTATTTTTTACAAAAACTTTATTTAAAAAAAAATAAATATTATCAAGCGAGAATGAGTCTCGAACTGATATCGATATTGATACGGTAATTTCAACACCAATTTGATGTCGATTCGACGTTTAATTGACAATCATTTCTTGTTAAGTAATTAACAGTTTATTAAAAAAAAAAAAAAAAAAATAGACTGTAAAATAGACTGACTTCTTAACATTATATATACCAAAAAGATGTGTTAATTATAAAAAATATATCATCTGAAAAAAAGTGAAAATTAAAAATTGTATTGTTTGGATGTTCAAAAAATATTCGTACAATTGAAAAATTTAGCTTCTGAGGAATACATGTGAAGTTCGTTTATTTATTATATGTTAGAATGTATTGTATACATTGTATAAAATTGCTAAGTAATGTTTATTTTTACAAATAATACTTTCTTTATAAAAAATTTCTTTCTACGAATATTTTTAGCTATCACTGTATATAGAGAAAAAGCTCCTATTATAAGATCATTCATTTTGGGTAAATGCTAGAAGTCTAAAGGCAGAATTTAAAAAATAATAGATCATTTTAAAGAAAATTTAATAAGTTTTAAGATAACGTTATGTAAAATTTAATTCAAATTCCATTTTTTTCGAAAATTAAAGAAATGTAAAAAGTGAGCAAATCGCAAAGTCAAAAAATTGTGCTCCTAATATAAGATGCTCCGAGAAATCGATAGTAAAACGCAAAGTATATCAGTATTGCAATTAAACAACTTTATTTAATGTTTTTAAAATACAAACAAACATAGCCAGCGTGCGCGAAAAGTGAGCATGTAATAAATTGTATCCAGAACTCGTCTTTAGGTAATTGGAATCAAACATCGCAGAAATAGGCACTCGACGTTCATTCCGGTTGTCTTTTTTATTATTGTACAATAACATTTAGCAACGATTTTCATTATGACATAAGAGCATGGGTCTCATATTAGAAATACCCTGGGTATCTCATATTATGATTTCCACGCCTTATGGTTTTACGATCATCAAATCTAACTTCTGTAATTTAACAATTCGATATATCCCGTATTTTTCTATTTTTTTATTAGTTTCTTACTCTATCACTACGTGAAGAATTTATTGCCAAATATTTATTTATTAAATAATAAACAAGGTTTAAAAGCTCATCTCAATGAAACTTGAAGACATCCAAATTCTAAAATCTTGTTTTACAGGCATGATCTAATAATGAATTTTTTACTAAATAGGTTTCAATCCAAGAGCAATAAATTCATGGTGGAACCAATAGATAGCGTTTATTAGTTTAGCAGAAACGCCGCTATCTCATATTAGACGCCTATCTCATAATGGGAACTTTCTCCTATATATACGTATATATAGGGGAAAGTTATTCAAAATACAGATAAAGACTCTGAGTGATAAGAGACCCTTTTATCTAAATCCATACAGTATGTCAGGGCTTCTTCATTTAATATATATCCCAACAGAATAGAACCATGTACTCATCTGCTACCTATATTTATACAAATCTAAATTAATGCATGCAACATATTACATATCTATCATGTCTTCTTATAAACTCTAATATTATTTATCTTTTCGTTTTAGTATTGCTAGATATCTTTTAGATAATAACGTAACGAAAGTTTTTATAGATTATTATACGGATATTTAAAGTGTAAAGAGTCTTCTAATATTACATGCGTAATGTGCAATTCATAATGTTATCACGAGTTTTACTAGATATATAACAGGGATTTCCATAACGAACGCTACGTTGATACTCGAGTAAAATGACCTGCGTCGCCACAATCCTGAATTCACTTCTACTATCGCGCTCGCTTCATAATTAGCAAACTCAGTTACGTAACACCGTTATAGTAACGCTCGCGTTCCTTTATCTATTTTTCTCGTAAACTTGTTCGTGACAGGTTCATGGAAAAATGCTTTGCATGGATAGCTCCGGGCGGTTCTCTGTTGATGTTGTTTCTTCTATTTACAGTAATATATGTAGAACAATGAGATAATAATTAATAAATGATAACTACAGTCTAAGAAAATTATATACAACGACAAGTTAAATATAATGTTGATATCTAAAAAAAATATGCATGTATAAAACATCGCAAAAATATAATTAATTCTAGAATTAATTAATATAAGTTATCGATATTGTTGAATTATATAGTATTGTTATTAATATGTAAATCTTACGTGCAAGGAATTATACTACTCTAATAATTAATATAATAGAAAATTTTTATAAATTTCAGACTTTTAATGACAAAATATTTAAACTTTAGATTGTATACATATAAATACAAATAATCTAGTAAAAGAAAGAAAGAATGAGCGCTATTAAATTCAATCATAAAATAATATAGAGTACGTAGTTTTCTCATATACTTAGCGTTAAAAGTATTAAAAGTAACAGAACTGCTCAAAAATTAAAAATCACGCTCTCTTTTAATATTAGGAAGTTCAAATTAATACACGTATAACTAATTGAATTTTTCAAAACTTGCTCCCACTTGTCCTAGCTTTTAGCATAAAAGATTGAACCTTCTCATTAAAGATATAGCGCTCAACAATTTCGCTTATTTATGGTTACAGTTTATGTATCGATAGTATTCTAATATTAATGTATTGTAGTTTTTAGTTTATATTGGTTATTAAAATTTCATAATATTTTAATAAAAATGCAAATAGATTAAATAAAAATCAATAATATCACAATTCTATGTATCTCTGAAAAAATTGAAACAAAGAATGCAATTGTCAAATGTTGAAATTCCCGACACCTTGATTACATGCAAATACATAAGCGTGTCACGCAAGGAGTCACGTAGTTTAGGTATCTTCGTGTTATGTCACGTCTACTCGGTGAAGACCGCAGTTAGTGCATGCTAAACTTTGACGGCATACACAGCTATGTTTACGCTCGAGAAACGAGCATCCGAGAGACTGAACGCCGAATAGTTATGAGATGTACACAGAAGTTGAAATGAAATTTTGACATTAATTCTTTTAGCAGGGAGCTTTCTTTAATGTGTTAAATGATACATCATTTTTTAAAATAACACTAAATAAATAATTTTAAAAATATTTTTTTCTTGTTAAACACATATATTGCTATTATTAGCTACATGAAGTTATGTAAAACACGTTTACTTATTGTTAATTTCAAGGAATTTATAATGTAAACACAAAGACGGAATTAACCTTTAAATAGATAATAGGTAATAGATAATAGATAATAGGTAGCAGCCAATTATCTTAAAAATTTTGTTCTGGAAAAAGAATAAAAAATATTCTTGAGGCAGGTACTTTCTATATAAAGATTATGCTGCTTCGTGAATCTTGCAGTCCACTTCATCAGGGCAAAAAGTAGCATTTCAAAAATGAATCTGGATACGGAGAAAACCCGCGAAACGCATAATCTTTATATAAAATAAAAAATATTAGTCCGAAGTCGTAAATTTATTATTTTTCTATCCCATAACCCAAACAACATATTAATGTTAAATTATTATTATATCTTAAAAATATTTAATTGCAACATTGCGAATGTTGTATCAACATCACGAAATTTGGACTCAATATTGAAAAAATATTCATACTTTAACATTCAATTTTGCAATATCTGAGCAACATTTTTCCGCTGTATGTTCTATGCTGGAAATATTGTTTTACATTGGAACTACATTAATAATCAATGAAAAAAAATTAATATAAATTTAACATTGGAAAAATATTTATACTTCAACATTGCAACATCTCAACAATTTTCTATATATATTTTGTGATGTATGGATGTAAAAATATAAATAATGTAAATTTAATATACGGAAGAGTGAGATAAATCGGACCTATTCGCAATTTTTGCTCTTTATATGCATAAATAAAGTTGGATCGTAAAACCGAAAGTGCCATTGGAAAGATCATTTAATTCCCTTCATTTTTAATTTAGATCATTTTGACGTCTCTCTCACCTTTGTTGAACTATAATGGAAAATGTAAAAACGCTTTTTCCTGTCCGATTTGGAACCAATGGTTATATTTTTATACTCCTATTTTTATGAACTTCTAGATAGAATTTATGTTTTAATGTATTTTTATTAGCATTGAGTAAAAACGAGCAATTTGACAAAGATAAAAATTTTATTCAGAAAAAAAAATTACTGACAGTTTATGTTTGATTAAAATTGAAATCAACAAAATTCAATTAATCTTGTGAGTCTGATGACATGAAATTTTACTGATTTAATTCCTTGGACCAGATCTGGTCGGCCACAACCAGGTACTACAACCAGGCCTATAAGTTATGTACTATCCAATTTGGACACGGGTCCTTTCGAACTTTGGAACAAATTTTACAATAAAATGATCACAAAACGTTTGATATTTTTTAATTCTACCTTCTTTAATTATCTTAAGTCAATTATTTTTCAAATTTTTAACACCTTTTAAATAATAATTTACAAGTATTTTTTTTTAAATTTTCACACGATGGTTGAAGACACATATTTGCGTCTATTCTATGAATGTTATGACAAAGAACTGCTGTCAAATTGCTGTCACATATTCGGTGTCTTATAAGGACTTTACATTATAATAAATAGTATAAATAGTATGCAAATCTTAATCGTATTCATTTAAATTAAAAAGGTCCTATTTGGAGAACACACGGTTCGATTTAGGTCATTCTTTCCTATATTATTATAAAATGTAAAAGTATAAAAATAAAAACTGGAATTTCCTGAGAATTTCACTACCTTTAAAAATTAAGTATTTAAACAAGTCGAGTACGTGAAATGTATAAAAAAAAATATAATAGAAAAATATTAAAATACTTCATCTAATTGAACTAATATTACAGCACAAACAAAAGAGCAGGTATCTTCTATAACACATGTAATACATTTATCCAGTTTTACTTCTTAATTGCAATATATTATGGTTATTTTAATTTCGTCGTTTTGACTTTAAAACGTATGGTAGTACATATAGGGAATACGAATCGATTCTTAATATTTCATTAATTAATATTACAGCAGCGCTCGATGTTCGTTCAGGCGCTAATAATGATTGTTATGGCGTTGAGGCAATAGCGTGATTGATATAGTACCGTTTGATAATTGGACCAATTAGAAATTGGACCAATTACCAAACGGTGCCGCATCAATCGCGCTACTACCCCAACGTCATAACAATCATTATATTGCAGTCGTACTGCTGTTTATAGTTGCTGTAATGCCAGTTGATCTCTTTTAACGGTGCGTCGATAATTTAATGCAATTGGCCCGGCTGCCTAGTTAGTAGTACAAGTAGAGATTTGCCGCGGCGCACAGCGTGTCGCGCCGTTGCGTCGCTCCCGGCTGCGATGGTCGAGATTTACGAGGCGATTTACAAATTGGCGGTTATTGTGTCCCGCTTCGGAATGAAACCGTCCCCTAAATCAAAACGTCTGCCGTTCATTAAACGTCAGACCAATCCGGGAAATCGGCCGCCTCGCAGTGCTTCCGCCACCATACCACCGACGCCCGTTACCGCTGTCTCCTCCTTCATCTAGCCTGACCTAGCGCTTCCGTCATACGCGCCTGCAATCCTATTGCGTCCTCACTGTGCAGCACGCTCCGAATTTGTCGGATCTGTCGACGATAAACGTAAATCGGACAACGGCTTGTTTTCCCGAAACAACGCCAAAACCTATGAAGATCGAGTAAACACGCAATGTCAAAAATAGTTAAATCTTTGTGAGACCGCGTACGGCGGCGTAGTTGGCTTGTCGATTTAAATCACACTCCAATTTAATCAATTAACACATCGCCAAGTGATTCCCCGCTTAATTTTTCAAACTAAATTGATCAAACTAAACTTCGGTATCACTATTTTTCGCAATGACTGCGATAAACAAGTTCGTTTCATAATTCTAAAAGCTAAAAGTAATCAAAAATTAAGTTATTAATGTTCATCTATATTTTTTATACACTAATAATCAATACTTTAGAGACATTATATATCAAATACGATATATCAAAATTCGTAACTCAAAATGTTAGAGAAATAAAAAAGTTCTCGAAAAATTAGATAAGAATTTGTAAATTTTTATTTTAAACAGTAGCTTTAAAAAATAATAAGGTGTTTTAACATGGTAAATAATAAACTATATTTATACAGACGATCATTAATAATATCGTGCAACTCATGATCAGAGGTGCTCTTCTAAATGTAATCTATAATTGGTTATATTTAAATCTTTATGTCTAAAAAAAACTCGTTAAAATAAAAATTTATATAAATAACTCTTTTACTTAATTTTTTAAATACTATCTTGTTATAAAGAGTTTTTAATAAAGGATTCCGTACTAATCCTATATGAAATTAGGTCCCGGTGAAGGGTTTTCTTATATGTTATAGTTTATGACCTGCTAAACAAAACATAAATTTTAGCGCAAAAAAATGAACAGTTTTCATGTTCGATTCACCTACAATCGCTGACATCTCACAATAAAACTCAATAACTTCTGGCTGACCTAAAATGGATAAAATTATAATGTTTTGAAAAGGTCTTAGCAAGGACTATAAGAAAATGAAAAAAATGTGGGGGATCTCACTCAAAAAATTTGAGTTGACTTTGTCCTACTTTGGGAACGCCACCAAAGTCAAACTGATAAAGCCAGCAGCTAGGCCTTTTAAACTACAATTTTTATCTAAAACATTTTTTTATAAAATTTATAGTTTTCCAGTTTGCCATTTTGGAACATTTTATGTTCCTTATATGATTAAGGGAGACCGGGGTCAGTTGATTATAAGGGTAAGTAGAATAGTCGAGGCTACATTAAAAACAAAACATGCGAAACACGTAAACGTGTCTGAGCACGCAGCAGCGATTGCCGCTAAGTTTGCTGTAACATTTTTTTGCAAACACATCTATGATAGAAATTATACCACAATTTTAAAAATCGTACATCTAAGTAAATATTTTTATTTTTAAAATGTTTGTTTTACAATCGTATATGATTGTCTGAAATATTTGATTTCTACTTAGACAGTAGGTGTAGTTCTTACTTAATAAAATTCAACAGATTTTTTTTTGTTTATGTGTCTTTGTTATCATATATTGTTAATAAAAAATGAACGGATGAGGATAGACTACCCACAGCATGGAACTGTATGACTCATTTAGTGGCGATTCTTATAGAACTTACTCAAAATTTTATTTCTTTAAAGAGATTTTTCCTCCCTGGTAAATGTTATAAGTTTAGTTTCCTCATCTCCAATCTCAAAAACTAGGCTCATTCGACGTGTTTTTGCATGAAATGAACAAATTTTGCAAAAAGAAGCATTGTTTTGCCTTGCGAAACGAATGTTTGTGTTTAAAATATTGTATATTTTTATAAAAGTTTTATTAATATGTAGTCAAAGCTTAAAATACATTAATCTTTATTTTGATAATCTTAGTCAAATTACCTCGGTCCCGGGAATAGTTGAATCAGATGGAAAACATGTATTTTTTTTCATATTAGTCATCAGTTTCCCCTTATTATTAAAATATTATTAGGTAATCAAATGTATGTGGTAACTAGTATAAAATTCATTTTTTCGATAAGTCTCTTAATTTTGTCTGAAAAATTCGAAAAATGAATCTATTAGCCCTGGTCTCCCCTATAATGCCACATATAGTTATATATCTCACATATAATTGCATTCTATCATATATAATGTCCACGATATGTACACATGTATAAAATAATACTTTGTTACAGAATATATACTCGTAATGTAATTCCCAGGATCTGAATGATGAAAATAACTTAATAAATAAATAATTGAGAAACAATTTTTTATTAACTAATATAATTGCATATCGCATATACACGTATGAATACACATGCACGCACACACGCACGCACGCACGCACGCACGCACGCACGCATGCACACGGAACCAGATCCCTACCATGTCGTTGCTCCTAGATTACGCTAAGAGTAGGGAATTACACTACATATTCTGTAACAAAGTGTCGTTTTACATAGCTTGAACATTATATATGATAGTGTATAATTATATGTGGCACCATACATAATCATATAAGGAACATAAAATGTTCTGAGACGACAAAATTTATGGGAAATTAAGTTTTATAAAATAATATTTTAGAAAAAAATTGTAGAGTTTGAAAAGATCTAGCCGTTTTATCAGTTTGACTTTGGGTGGCAAAGTAAGGCAAAGTCAACTCGAATTTTTTAAGCAAGACCCCCCATTTTTTCTTCTATTTTCTTAGGTCTTACTGAGACTTTTTCAAAACACTATAATTTTATCTATTTTAGGACAGCCGTTTAGAAGTTATAGAGTATTTTATGATGAGATGTCAGCGACTGTAGGTGAATTAAACATGAAAACTGTTCATTTTTTTGCGCTGAAACTTATATGTTTTGTTTAGTAGGACATAAGCTATCACATATGAGAAAACTATTTGATTTCACTGGGACATTACCTAATTTCATATAGGATTATTGCAGAGTTCTTTCACCCTGCATACATACATAATAAAAAATGTCAGTATCAAAGTTGGTATTTGTTAAAACACATACATATTCTGTGTGTTGAATTTTTATTATATCCGAATTAATTTTATGTAAATGTGTTATTTGAATATTTTGTGTCAAATTAATATTGATCTATTAGTGTTAAAGTAATGTAATTTACAATAGAGACCAAATAATAGGAAACTAATGTATTTGAAAAAAATCAAATCCAAGATAAATAAACAACATGTGCTAATTTAACATATTATAAGTGCTAATTTATTAAAACGTATTAATTTAATATATATAAGTATTAACTTTACAAAAGAAACATACTTTCACAAATTATGTCAGTATTACATTTTTGTGTTAATTATGAACATAATATTTATGTTACACACTTCCTACATATTTATTTAATAATAAATTAACATAACAATTTAGATGCACCATGTCAAATGCATTAAATTTAACAAAAATTTTTCTGTATGTGTATGTAGGTTTATTAATGGAAAACAATCAAATCATGATTGTCATGAATGACATACAATTATAATAATTAATTTATGGCATTGATAACATTGACTTCTTGAATGTTCAGGAACACATCCTGGATAATACAATATTTGTCAAGATAAAGGCCATTGGAGATTATTCCTCTTATTTTCATTTTTGGCACTAAAATTCATTTTTACTTATTTTAAAATAAGAGGTACAACCTCCAATGACTTTGAGCTTGATAAATGTTATCCAGGACATGATCCTGAACAACATTCAAGAGGTTTTAGCCGTTGGTCGATTACCTTGCTTAATGCTAATACCGGCGGTACCGTAACTTTCAAGCATCATAAAAAAGTACTTAACAAAAAAATATTTTCTTATAGCGTTTCGGAATGCTCTCAACATCAGTTGTTAGATTCTGAAATTAAAAGTAGGGTGTTCCATTAAAAAAAATCGATGTGATCTTGACCCGATCTTGGCAACGATATCCAAAATCAAACTGATAAGATCAGTAAGTAGATCTTTTGAATCCTACAACTTTTGTCCGAATTATTACTTTTCTGTAAAACTTACATTTTTCGATATTTAGGTGTCGCGACGTTTTGGGACATCCTGTATACTTACATAATCGATTACTAAATCAGAAAACGACAAAATTAACAAAATACCATACATATCTCAAATTTCAATATAATTTAAAATTATAATCTTCTCGCCATATTATTATTTTTTCTCAGTTTTATATTGTTTTATTTAGAATAATACAATGTATTATGGAAAAAAAACTATTTTCCGTATATTATATTGGTATAATAGTTATTTCGAAACGAAAATTGCATTTTTAATTGAAAATTGATATTTTTATGAAGCATTAATAAAATTTTAAAAAATTTATTGGCGTATAAGTATCTTCAAATCAACAGTTTTGATCTTTTTGACATCATTTATTTCTCAAAATTGTGACGTAATATTTGATCAACGGATATATGTTCAATAGATTAAAATGTAATTAGAAATGACTAATCACATTTGTGCGATTAGTCAAAAATAAGTCAAATTTTATTGGATAATGATAATCAGTAAGAAAATCAGGTGAGTCAATTTCAGGGATGTGCAATCATTCAAAGTAATGAGGGCATTTGTAACTAATAAAAAAATTGGTCGGAAATTTTATAAATCAATACAAAGCCGTTATTAAAGAATTTTGACGCTATGTAAATTTCCCTCAAATTATATTCAACTGTCATTATGCGCAATATTAGAGTCATTCTACATAAAAAAACTTAAGCATATAAGATGTAAACAGTAAACGAATTGGTCAATCACAGTTAAGACCATAAGGCCATAATGTTGTAGTAGCCAATCCAACATGATGATCTTCTTACTATTTACGTCTTACTGCTTAAGTTTTTTGTGTGCCATGGCTTTTGTGTGTGAACATTTTACGTTATAACTATAATGTAGACATAATGTAAACAAAAGGAAGGAAAGGAAGGAAACAAACCAATTAAAAATATTAATAAACAAGAATATCGATAAAATGTATGAGATGTTAAAGAATATAGATTATAATTATTTTTTTATGAAACTACATAACACGGTGACTCTATCATTTGCGACGGATCTTAAATGTTTAGCGAGCAATGTTAATAACGTTTGTAATTAACTCGTATGTCGTAAACATAAAAGTAGCCGAAAACATCAGCACAATTGCCTCATGAGCCCAGAGACAACTACAGTAGCGTAACGGACCCGCAACGTTTGATACAGAACGACATCTTTATTTTCTTTACGACGGACACACATTACTTTTATTATCCATCGTCATAAAAGCACGGGTGAGAAAAACAGCTAGAGCAGAAGAAAGGTTACAACGACTTCTTGCTATACTTCTTGCTACGAACGATCACCAATACTCCCAATTTAGTGTAATCATCTATCGATACGTTTCTTTTACGCCATCTAGCGATTAACGATTATGACGTATCTGCTAAAAAGTAAGATGGATGTCAATTGGCTATTTTATACAGTACACCAAGACAACAGTTTCTCAGAAACACAACGTAATAGAGTTAGCTAGCATCCCTCATTTGGAAATTAAACATTTTCGAGGATTAGAATTATATGTTTTATTACATGTTTACGATGTTGGCAACTAACGAAAAAGATTTCAATTCAGTTTGTGTAAAAAGAAAAATAGAAACTTAAAACTTAATTTGAAACTTAAAAAGTAAAATTTGTAGATGAAAGCAGATGGTAATATGTTTTATATGTCATGTTGTACGGATAAATTGATATTTCAATCAGTGAACTTGTGCATCCAATAATGTTAAAGTCGAGTAAAAGGCTGCCAAAACTTGTACATCATCGGAATTTTTATATAGCTGTCGGGCGTGTATAGAGAGCAAAGACGATATTGAGTCGATTGAAAGTTTGCGAGGTGAGGAAAGTCCGGTCTTTCGATGAACGTCTGTCGAGAACTGACTCGCAATAAACGCGGCTGCAGAAAATAAACCCTCCCGATAAAGTTACAGAACCGCCATAGCCGAAGCGATAAATCTCGTTAATTCGCACGATTTAAACGAAAGGTACAATATATGACAGGTATGTCAACTGGTTAATAAAGCGTTGCGTATAAGCAATTCAGAAAGTGTCAGTTTTAGCTAAAAACAACTTATAACAAAGTAAAATCACATCGCACATGTTTGCCACCACAATCAAAGACTTTCTTCAAACTACAATTTTTTAGTCTTTATATAGATATCTTTTACTGTAAATATAAAGAATCCCAACAAATTGACATTCTATATTTAACGAAAAATAAATTTAAAAAAGTTTTATTAAAGAAAAATATTTATTTTTAAAATTATTTTTAATTGTTGTTAACTTTTTGGTGTTCAGTTACTGCCTTTTTCCAATAAACTGCAATACTTTGTGAAAGTACCTTATATTATTATGAACAAGGCTGCATTTTATTAATCTGAATTTAATATCAGAAATATTTATCTTATATAAAATATATGTTTCTATTTTCACGTACATATCTAAAATTATATCGAAACATCAATTTTTTTCAATTTAACATAATACGATATTGTGATATAAAAATTCATCATTATATTTTGCTGTTGCAATAAATATATTAAATTAAATTAAATTCAAAATATATCATAAGGATGTCTTGCCGACAATAATCCATGATTTTTTATTGTGAAATTAATTCTTGAATTTTAGCGATATTGAACTTCAGTGTACACAAAACGTATATCCGGGGAAAACAATCACATATCTCGGATTTAATCATAAATTCTTGGTTACAGACAAGGAGACATATAATTGCGTATACTACGTTCTCGATATCAGCGTCTCGATTTCATCCCATCTAACGGTGTTGTGGATCTTCACGCAAAACTTCACGACAAATCGTAAATATAAACGCACCGCGCGCAGAACGCGACAAAACATTCGTAATTGCATTCCAGAAGTGAGCAGGTTGAAAAGCGGCCCGGCACGTATTCTCGGTATCGTTTTGTAGCCACGGATAATTGCTGACACGCAATCCGAACCACACTCCGGCGTGCAAACACCTGCATAGTCACATACGCAATTATCACTATGCCGAAACATACGCACGATTGCGTATTACGCCGAATAAAAATAAAAGTACTATCACTTTCTTTCCGTCAATTTCACTCCGTCGATTTTAGAAATTTGACATTGATTACTCAAATTTGAGAAATATTCAAATTTGAAGTAAGAAAAAAATATAGCTTTAGCTAAAATATAAAACATCCAAAAGAAATTTCACACTTATTATACAAAAAATTGAGTTCCAGTAAAATAAATTTTACACATACGTAGCTTATAATGCGGTGAACAAAAAACATTATAAACACAAAGCTTAATAATGGAAAGTAAATTTAAAGTACTTTCACAAAGATAAAGTACTTTCACAAAGTATTGCATTTATGAATTTTATAGGATATCAAAAATGATGACAGAACATCTTTGATATACCATATTTTAAAGATTATTCATTATTGTACCTAGTTTATATGATATTTTGTATTCACTACATAATAAGCTACATCTGTTACATCTGTTAAAAATTCAAGTAATGGATACCCAACGACCCAGCGAATTACATAACATTTCACTATTTTTAACTTCCATGTACGTCATGTAAATCAATCCATTTCTGTGGACAGTTTTAAAGTAAACAACGTCCATATTATAACGTATGCTCTTAGTGAATAAAATGAGTCAAATTTAATACATTTTCTTGAGTTAAATTATTTAAATCCATTAATTTTTTTATAGCTAAATTAACGTTATAGTATTGAATAGAAGTGATGGTGACCTATAAAAATTATTAAGAATAACTCAAATTACCAAGGTTGGGTAATGTCAAGTTAAAAAGTTAAAAATTAAGTTCAAAAGTTAATTTTAACTTCATTTAGTTACATTTTTAACTTTTTAACTTTACATATATATATATTTTATCGATAACTATTAGCTTTTAATTTGATTTTTTAAAAGTTAACATCAGGATTGGATAGTTAGCGTTTATATTTCTGGATTCCCATTTAGATTATATGCTTATACATTCGTCGGAAATACGTTTTTCTAATTTTAAATAAATGCAAATATTTCAATTACGTTTAAGTAAAGAATAAAGAGGTTAGAAAGCGATCCGTCGTCATGATCTAAAATCATGATTTTCTTGAAAGTGCAGAAGTGCAATTTACTGCTGTATAGGGATTATTTTTTGATGTCTGAGAATAATCACGCAAAAGCTGATGAAATATGTGTACACTCTCCTTGTTATAGTTAAAAAGTTAATTTTTTAATTTAGTTTTACAATTTAATTTAAAAAAGTTAACTTGAAATCATGAAATAAAACAAATTTAATTTTTAACTTTTTGATTACTTTTTTCATTAATTCAACTTTTAATTCAATTACTGTCACTATGGATTAATTTTTACCTTAACTTTACTTTAAGTTAAATTTTCAAAGCTGTTAACTTTAACTTAACTTAGTTTAAAAAAAAAGTTAACTTACCCAACCCTATAAATTACTTATAATTTGATATTATAAATTTAACAATAAAAACCAGAGAATTGGTCACTAAGATAATTTTTATACAAGTGCTAGGTAATACAAAGGCAATCCAAACGAAATTTTAGGTAATCCGAAGAATTTTTAAATCCAAATAATAATTTTTAGCATTTTTAGGTATCTTTTATTTATACTTAATTTAGTGACATTGAAAATTTAATGACAGTGAAAATTTTTAATTTAACGCTAAGTTGTAATACAACAAGTTGTGATTTAATAAAGAATCTGTGTTACTATTGGAGTTTTATTAACAATGTATATATATATATATATTTTTATTTTATCTATTAAAATATCTATTAATATGTTTATATTCAATTACTGTTTTGTTAGTATTAAAAAATCTTAAACGTTATGAGTAGTCGAACTTGCTACTATCTATACATATATAATAATAACATATTCTGTTCGCAAAATTTTTATATTTTTTGTTTCTATATGCAATAAATATTTGTTTCGTAAAATTGCGTTTTTTTCTTAACCAGTGAAAATCTGAAATCGATGTTCTCGAAGATACTTATTACACTGATCTATGAAGATATTCTAGAGTGAGCTGAAGAAATAATATTTATGTACTTGTATGGTAATCTTAGACAAGCAAAGTAAATTTGGAAAAATCTCGGATAATTTCAAAAAAAATAACATAATTTTAAGTACCCTAAGGTACTTAAGTAAGCTCGGGTGATATGAGTATTTGATAATCTGGATAATAATTTGAGGTAGTATTAGATAATCTTATGTAATTCGAATTTGAAGATAATCCATATTAAAGATAATTTTTGTACATTATAATCGCTCATGATCATCTCCCGGTAAAAATTAACTTATTTCACTAGGATCCAATTTTTCATGTAATTAATGCGGGGTTCTTAACATAAACGTTCCTTATTTAATAAAAAATAAATTTAAAAGTTTTATTGAAAAATAATATTTTTATAATAATTTAATATTTTGTTAGTTTTGCTTCGGATTTTATTATCGCTTTTTCAAAAAATGCAATATATTGTACTTTATATTTATGATCAAGGCTATATTTGTAGAACAGAACAAGATAAGAAAAAATGTCAAAAGAAATTCAATTCCCCAGTGTCTATACGTATATGATATTTCTATAGATGTGTAAATCTTCTTTTACATAACCATACATGAAAAATACATACGGGCTAAATTGAGGTTTTTCTCCTTTTTCTGGAAGTCAGTTAACAATGAAGCATTCTTTTTCAGACATATAGCACTTTTCTTTCCATTATAAATGAAACATCTAATTTCACCACGGGATTGTATTTTTTTCAAGAATTTCCCCACAAAGATGATTGAGAACTCAGTCGCACCTCGAACAAGTCTCGGCGACAATCGCAGCTCAGCTCATTTATCTATTATTAAAAGTTTTTAACTACCGGTCGTCGGCGGCGCGGCGGCTGCAGACCACGTTAAGGCGGCGAGAACGAGAAAGGCGGAAAAACGATAAGAAAAGCATAAGAAAAAAAATCTGCGAAGAGTAGATGAAACTCTTTCACGGGAGTTTCTTTCGAATACAGCGAACAACCGTAAGAATGAGCTCATTCAGATCAGCATTTCTTAACGAGGAAAGTTGTAGTTACTAACGGGGTTTGTGTACACCGCGACAAACAAGATCTCGAGATTACAGAAACTCGACCGTAGGCGCATTTGTGTGAGTCGCACGAATAATACTACATTACGCGCGACAATCCATATTCTGAATTGAAAGGCGTATACTGTTAAATTCATAATGTCAAGTTACACCAAATTTGAGTTATTTTTAATCATTTCTATAGTTCGCTATTGATCGTCATTACTTCTACGTAATTGTTAATTTAATTAAAACAATAAAGTTAAACAATTTAAACTTGAGCATCTGTATTAAATTTAACTCAAATTTGATTCAAAATTTACTAAGTGCATTCGTTAATATGAACATTGTTTACTTTGAAACTAATCACAGAAATAGACTGATTTAGATCAGTATTCATACATTTTCTCTATTCTTATTTTAGACCATTTTAATAATATCTTCAGATGCTAATATGGCACTCTGTGATTGACTTATAATATCTTAAAACTATATACATGTAGACAATCTTAAATATAAGGACCGACTGTACTGTTACATTCAAATATCAAATTATATTTATATAACTATATAATAATTTAACAAGGAAATATATTAAATTTAAATTTAATTTAAAAAAATTTAATTTTTTATTTACTAACAATAAGTTAATATGGATGTGTTTACTTTGAAACTAACCATAAAAATGAATTGATTTGCATTTTGATATACATGAAAGTTAAAAATAACAAAATGTTATTTAACTCAAGAAATTGAGTTGCTATTGCTCCATGGATATCTAACGGTACATAAAGTGAAAAAGTGCGATAATATGTAAATGTATAGGTAAACATTGTGTGCTTATTCTGGAGCAATGACAGAAATGCACGAATACTCGATCGACAACAAGCACATATGTCTTCGTAACTGTAAGAGCTCTTTTCTCGAGTATCGAGGTACTCGGCCGAGTACCTACCAACGAGAACCGTTTGAAGTTATCGAGGGAAAGTCCGAGTAGTATTACCGGAGAAAAAAAGAGCTAGAGAATGTAAGCGAAATGAGAAGAGATCAGTGTTGTTACGTCGCCACTTTCAAAGTGAACTAATGAAATTTTCCTTAGAAAATCATAATAAGTCAGCATAATATATGACTGAGCACCGAAGTAATCGCTTTAATTGGTAGTACATTAACAACATTAATTTACAAATTTTTATTAATTTTTAATGTCAGAAAAGAAAACAACTTTTTTTTTAAACGTATTTTAAGGCACAGAGTTCGAATCTGTTGCCAGAAAACTTCCATCAGATTGAATTTTTTAAATGTAGCATATAAATTTTAACATATAGCGTGTCATTTTTAAGATACAGTATGTAATTGTTAAGATATTATAGCATGTCTATCCGAAACTTTGTCACAAGTAATGAGCAAAGCGAGCGTCTTCATCAGCATTTAATGATTATTGAGAAACGCGCGCATATTGTATCAGAATTATTGAAATGAAAACGTATTAGATAACTATTTCTGGACTCTAAAGGTTATAGCACACAAAAAACTGAAGTAGTAAGACGTAAGTAGTAAGCAAATAAATATTTAACCTGAAAATACATAAAAAAAACGTAAGATATTTTTTTGGATTTGCTACTATTGACGTTCTCTACTGTGATTAGCCGATTCGATTAGTATTTACGTCTTGTTTTGCGTTTTTTAAGTGCCATGACTTTAATACGCAAAATCGAAATCCAGAGTCATATAAAAAACAAGAATTAAACGATCAATACTTTTGATTTCCTAATTTCAATAATTTTACTATATATTGAAAAAAAGTATTTTTTTTTATAAATGCCTCAAAAACTAAAAGCTGATGGTAATATTTTAATGAAACCCGAGCGCAGCGTCAAAAATTATCTTAGAAACACAGTCTTCATATGCTCTTTGCACAAACCTTGTAAATTAGGGTAATATTTTAATGAACGTATCACGTATAAATAAAAAGAAATGTTAAATGGTATTAAAAACGCGCGTAGCACATAAATCTTGTTAATTTATCACCGTAGATGGGAATAAGAAACGTTGTACGTGATTTAATTGTGACATTTTGACTAAACTTCTCTAAAACTAAAAGTGGCTGCATCAAGCAGAGCCGGAATGTAGCAATCGAACAAACGGAAGAGAATATAGCAATGGCAATAGTACTCCATAACACTCGACTAAATTTAATAAATAGGCACTTTCGAATTACACCATCGGATTGGTCTGTAACTCTCTCCGGTCGCTGCTCCGAATCACTGATACGTTAACCCCGTATATTCCCTCCCGAGCGAGAGATAATACGTACTTTTTCACGGTAGTCCGTGGATTTCCGGGGACATATCGTCGACACGATCTTCGAACCACCTTTGACCACGCCGCAACTATCGACGAATCGACGGTGCTATCAGCGTGATGTCCCGATGTTCATGAAACATTTGTTTCACTACACTTTTCGGATGGTTTTCTCTCGTCGAATTACAAAGTCGCGTAAAAAATCACCGTTGTTATTTCCACCGTGCCAGAATAGATCGCCGCTGAAGCATTCGTGCGTTATTTTGCTCTCTGGTATTTTTCAATTATGTTTACGGACGGCGAGAGACGGGTTTCGGACAGAATGAGTGATTAGCGCCAATAGCTTCGACGGTGCATAGCCGCGTGATTTCTTCGGTACTTGGTAGAAAGAGCATAATACATTTATTTTATTTGTAAAATCTATATACGTATATTTCTCAAAGAAAAAAAAATTCCAAATTTAGAGAATATTTTTTAAATTTTTCTTAATCTTTCAAATCTGTTTATTATAAATGTTTATTATAAATAGAAAAAAATAATAATTAAATTATTTCTAACACAAATAGGCGATGAGAATCATATCCAGTCAAGAAGAAAGATCTTGATGTCTAACAATATTTTTACATGATATTTAGAATTTTTTCAGGTTCATAAAGTATTTCTCTTTTATAATTTACAATAAAAAGTGAATGTATTTTATCTATTTGGAAAAAGTCATTTTCATAAAGAAAATACGCAACAATTGATAAAGTCATTTAAGAAACGATATCGTCACTGTCACTTGTTTAGCTAATATTTAATAATAATCTTGCTCCATCGGAAGTATTTAAATTTTGGTTTTCCCTAAATAGGTGAATATCTCTACTGCTACCCTTTATAGCAAGCAAGCAAAGATTTATTGGCGTAATCACGCGTACGGTACACGCCGATGACAACACGATTATTCGTGGCTTCTGATCGGCGACGTACGATCGATTCGGAAATATTATACTTCCGGGACAAGCGGTCGCCGAGCAAACGATCGTCAATGTATGTCATAAATCTATCGAGCGATCCGCACGCCGCGCCGTTGGACCTCGTACGAATTCATGCTTGAGCCAAACGGGTGTCGAATCGTTAATCAATGCCGAAGAAGAGAACGCACGTTTCTTTTATCGCATAAGAATTGTGCACATCAAACGTCATTATCACGAAAATGTAACGGCATCAGTATTCTACGTTAGTTTTTAACGTTGCATAGAAAATAAGAAACTGGCGAGACGGTAACATTACAAAATCAAATGAAATCGAAATGAATGAATGAATGTTCAGTAAGTCGACATAGATCATTAAAATTAGCAGTGATTATTTTGAATCGATACAGATCCATTTGCTAAAACAATAAAGACCGCTCTGTTTCTTGAGTATAAATGTTACTTTCGGATAAAATCATATTTATACATATATATAAAATTAGTAATATTATAAACATTACATAAATTTACAGAAACTTTTAACATGATACAATAAAATTGTGTATTTAATTTAAAAGAAATGAATATACTAAACTTAAAAAATAATGAATTTGTGTTATTTTTGAAATAACTAACTAAATTTTTTCAAAGAATTAGTTAAAATGCGAAAAAAGGGATTAATAAGTAAGCAACTATTAAATACGTTTCCGATCGACAAATCTCTATTACAAACTGCAAAATCATTGGTATATTATCGCGCTACGAACGCGCGCATTGATCGAGATTACGAATTCGGAATCGAACGTTTAGAAAAACTTCGAGATCACGTGACCCGTCAACTTTTGCCGTCGTCGATTTCAAGTCCTCCAATCTTTCTCGTACACGTTGCACAACGTGTAACACGAGAACATACCCGCGCGACGGATGAACAGATCCCGAACTACTTTTTGCCCTCGGAACGACAATCGTTCTGGAGAACAAGAACGAAGAAAGCAAAAACTCGTGCTGCAACTTCCCGGCTGATCACGCGCGAACTTACAACGAGAATCCTTCGAAGAAGAAGAGTCAAAAATCACACATCTGAGGAACTCGAGTATGAGAAACAAAATCCGATCTCAACGCTCGTTCGACGACTTCGTTCGAGGACTTTGGAAAGTTCGCCACACTACGAAGTAGTTGAGTTTCCAATCAGTTTTTTTTATCGGGAGGAAGCGCGAAGCACTCGCACCAAGCACGTCGAAGATAAACGCGGACCGATTGACGACGGTCAACCGTGTTGACGGCACTCCGCGACGAACTTAACACGTCGGCATCTCGTAAAGCCCCTTCAGCCACGTCGCGGCTACTGCTGCTGAATGCTGGCTGGTACTGATGGTGGTGCCGGTGCTACTGCTCTACGTCGCGTATATACCGCACGATGAACACGGACACGCGCGCTCAAGCCTGCGCGAGCGCAATACCGGCGACGATTCCGGCAGTAGGGGGTTGTTTCATACCTACCCCTTCGAAAGATACTTTGGTCAGCGACGCGCGACTCGTCCATGCGTAAGAAGGCACGAATTGCCAATCCATTTTACAACAGTTATATAGTTATAAGAATCGTCAACAATAAAGAAAATACGAATATGATACTTCATTTACGGAGTTACTTTATGCAAAAATAACGTTGTAATAAAATAATATTACATGAAAGTATCTACTAATCAAGAATAGATATCCATAGAAAAGTATTTCATGATACTTCAATTTTTTAATATCAAAATTTGGGTAATTATTTTTCTATATAGACGGTTGTAAAATTATTTTTTATACAAAAATTATTTTTGCAAAAGTAAAAAATCTAAATAAAAGTTATCAATTAGTATTATTATGCACATGTTCAGAGTTGGTAAGTTAATGTTTTTTTTAAAACTAAATTAAGTTAATACTAATGACTTATAAAATTAATGAAATTAAATTAAAAATTGAGGAAATAAAATATTGATTTAATAAAAGTTAAGTTAAGATTGAATTAACTTAAGTTTAAAGAAAGTTAATTTAAAAAAAAATTATTTTTGAGAATGTTCTAATTTTTCTTAAAATTAGATTACTTTAAATAATACTTATAATATAGAGGTTATTAGGCAAATTTAATTTTTTTATTTACATGTAAGTTACTTATATAATAAGAGTCACACACGCCATAAGGCATTTTTATCAAAATTTTGCGAGAGTGAAGAGTATATATCATTTGCATTATCCCTCTTTTTTTAACCTTTTTCTAACTTTCTTTAATTTCCGAAACGACTACTCACGCATGTTTACGACTACTACGTCGACTAGATATTTGTTATAAAAAATATACGTAAAAATAATTTAGAAAATGAGTGGATGTACAGCACTGTTTTATAACAATTCTTCATCTAAGACTCATTTCATATTTATGTTGTTGAAATATAATGTTTATGACAAAATTAGTGTGATTCAAATATAAACGGAAATTGACAAATCCTAGCGAGCCAATAAAAACTGGCTACTGGTATGTTAGTGTGATTCTTATTATAAAATCTCTAATCATAAAATCATTGAACTTTTTTCAAATTAATTTTTTAATGACATTTTTTTTTACATTTCGTTATCTGACATCGTGAAAGTTAGATGTTCGTTACTTTTGCAAATTTGCTTAAAATAATTTATATAATTGAAAACTAATATATGGTATCACGAAATGAACTATCTACCTGCGTTTTTTTTTTTTATTAATGGACTCTTAACACATTTACTGATATCATTGACAAGAATTTTCTTATGACTACTTTTTTCTTGATAAAAATGACTCGCAGCTTACACGGAATGAAAAATACGATATTAAAAATTATAATAGTATTATAATACCATGTACATATTTTTGGTTTAGATGTTTTGGTTTAGATATATTAAGACTATATTGAACATGACTCGATTGGAGTTGATGGAGTTGAAACGTTTGTTGTTGATTGTAATTTTTATATGAATTTTTAATGTTAATTTAAGTTAAAGTTCTTTTATACATTATTGGCTCTTTGCCCTTCTTTTGTACTACAAACTACTTGTACTACTGTTTTATACGTACAGAGCTTTATTGGTATTTATTAATTTTTTAATGTTTAAGATTTTATAGAAAAAAATATTAGCATTAAGAAATAGAAAAATTTTTAATTTAAAAAAAGTTAATAAATTAAAGTTTAGTTAAATTAAATTAAATTTTAGTAGTAACTAAATTAAGTTAAAAATTAATGCATTTAAAATTAATGCATTAAATTCCTGCGCAACTTTTTTCTAATGTTTTTCCATTCCTTTTTCTATTGCTTATAATTTTTTTTATTAATAAAAGTACATATATTTGCTTTGGAATTAGCATTATGTTTCTTTATATCTAACGAGATCTTTATATCAATTGAAAAAAATATTTTTACAGTAAGTGTTTATTTTTATGAAGGTTGTAAGCAATCGAATTAGGTTAGATAAATGATGTATCACATATCAGTGTATTCCATAATGAGGAGTGCAAAGGTTAATCATAATATATTTCAAGTATTAGGAACATTGTTTTATAAAAATAATGCGCGTTATCACCATTATTTTTTATAAAACGTAACATTACTACTTTTAAAAAGTAACGGATTACCGTTGTTTTGTTATCGTTACTTAGAAAATAATAATTTGTTAGTTTTTTATTATTTTTTTTTGTAATGTTAAAGTAAGTATTAGATTATAATGTTACATTATATATATTTAATAATCAGTATTAATTGTAACAATCAATGTTTTTCAAAATTTCAAATTCAAAGCTATACTCCTACAGCACAGAACGTTGAAAGAATGTTGCTGAGATGTTGCAATGTTGAATGTTGAAGTGTTTTATCAATGTTTTATCAATGTTGTTTATATTGATTCTTCTACATTGATTGTTAATGTTGCTGTAACGAAACAATAGCGAGTTCAAGATGGCAAAGTGGCTAGGCATGTTTACCGAGCGATTGAATATGATTGGTTGGATCTATAAGTAATAATCAAATTATGCTCATTTGCTCGCAGCGAGCAGGCTAGCCGCTTTGTCAACTTGAACGCGCCCATTATTGAATAAATTGAATCACAAGTTGAATTTTTATTGATTTTTCCACATTGATTGTTAATGTTGCTGCAATGTTGAAACGACATTGAATAAATATATATCGATATTTTATAAAAAATGAACAAAAATAAAATATCATATAAATAGAAAATTTAAATCATTTAAATTGATTTTTTAACGAGATTCATTTCTAAACGATACATGTTTACGCGAGAATCGGCCGTGCGTGCAAAATGCTCGCATGTATGGTATTATTTGTGTTGCAGCCGGTCCGATGCATGATGTCGACTCGTCTTTCTACATATTTATGTCACAATTATACATCCACTAACATTCACTGTTCGTGGATCATCGAAGTTGCAGTTCCCGTATACGATTGCAGAAGTTAAGCGTTGGATGGCGTATAAGATTGGATGGGTGATCGCTTAGGAAAATAAGGAAATTCCCAAATGAAGGAAAAGCGGTTTTTTTCAATTACAATTTTGTTGTACATTTTCTGGAATATGATGTTAATCAATAATACTTATTTTAATAATAAAATTGAATTATTAAAATTATTAATTAATGTGAGAAATATTTTTTATGTCATATATAAACATTGCAATTCAATGGACATTAAATGTTTTGGTAACGTTTCTTCAACATTGAATCTACATTTCGCGATGTTACTGCAATGTTCGCAATGTTGTAAATCAACATTTCTGAGATATTGATTCAATGTTAGTATTTTGTATGGAATAGTGGCTACTCGTAGAGCACATTAATTCTGTGAGACATAAAAAATATTTCTCATATTAATTAATTTAATTTTATTAAATATTAAAATAGTAAGTATTGTTGATTAACATCATATCCAAAAAACACGACAAAATTATAATTGAAAAGAAACACTTTCCCTCTCATTTTAATTAATTTTGTTACCATTACTACAAAAATGTAACAACGTTGCCACTTCCGTTACAGACAGAATAAAGTAAGCGAATAATAATAATAATCGTAAAAAAATAAAATATATAATAATAATGGTAACGGCATTACAAGTAACGTACATATTACTTTTTCAATCCTAAATTTAAAATAGTCAAAATTCTTGACTATTCTAATTAAAGTATCTAACATGTTATTTAAATATCATCAAGAATAATTTGATATATCCGGTTATTCCAAATCCAAATACCAACGTATCAAAATTTTCAATATTTAGATGACTATTATAGATATGCGATATCAATCTTTACTAGAATATCATGTTTTTAATCACAACAGACAAGATATATTAACTAAATAAAATTAATGAAATAAAATAATACGTCATCATTTAAAAAGCAAATTGTTCTGTGTTATTTTTATTGTGTTAATATTAATTGGATTAATTTCCTGCATATTTATTTTTTACGCTAATCAGTCTAATTATAACAAAGAAAAAATTATAATAATGAATCAAGAATATACTGTTGAATATACTGTTGAAAAATTTCTTCAAGATATTAAATGTACGAATCTTCTATGTTTATACATATCAGTGTGAATAATATTTTATCATATAATATTAATTATATAATTGTAAATGTGATTAAGGTGATATATATATAACACTGACAAAATGGTAATTTTCAGAAGTGTTAGATATTAAATTTATTAAAAACTTAAATGCTTTTAGGTTTCAATTATCAATTAAGAAAATACTTAGAATTAGATAAAAATATTTGTATTATCACTCCTACAGCACAAAAATTGTAGCTACAATGCTGCAAAATTGCAGTAATATTGCATGTTACAGTAATATTACAGCGTAATTGTAGCGATATTGCTGCAAGATCTGTGCTGTATGGGCACTATTATTGCATATTCTATACAGCATACAAAATACGAGGAGACATTTGTTTATTTTTCACTTATGTTTCTGCTATCCGGCTTCATAAATTATTATCAGGCATCAGAAGTACATCTTGGTTGTGATCTCCTACTTTTTTCTTCCCAATTTTTGTTTTTCTTTCAAGAGCGCTAAATAAATTAAGATAGTAACAAAAAGAGAAGGAGCAACGCCATGACGAATTCGACAAAGCCGAAGAATTCTGAAATAAAAAAACATCTGACTAGAGTTGATAGCAATAAATTGTTCGATGTGTTTAAAACCAGCAAGATTAAACGCATTCATGTAATCCGGTTTTGTTTTCCATTATATGGAAAACGTTTTCCCTATCGGAGCTGCCGCGGAATCTACGTCTTGAACGTCCCCTTGGTGTGATGCGAGGCTACCGCAATATCTTTCGGGGTGTAACATACAGTAACGATGGTGACGTTGTCGGACGCATATTATCGCTTAGTTTGCGCATACCAGTGCCGATAGTATATATATCCCTCTCTGCCCTCCTTCACTTTTTCCGCCCCTGAGGATCGCACGTTACTGAGTCATGAAGAATTCTTTGATACTTACCCCTCGCAGGAAAATGTTTCGCTACAACCACTGTTCGCGAGATTCCGTGAGATATCTTCGCGACGAGTACATGTGTATGTATACTCGCCGCGCTAAACGTGCGTTTACCGCATTCGGAGGTCTTTACTGTAAATAGATCCAATAAGCGCAAGTATGCGCCACAATCCGACTGTAATAACAGGAAATGAGATTACTGTTATTTATTTAACGGCAAAAGGGAAGCAACGTCAGCAGAGCAATGAAGACACGCTATCACATATCTTGTCTGTAAACAGAATCGTTTTATCGTGGACTGTAAACTTAGGATTTGATCTTTACAAAAACGCAAATTTTGAAAGGATCGATTTGTTTTTTTTTACAATTAATTACATTACGAAAGTAAGACAATTTAAAGTATCTATCATTGCACCTTCTTTTCAATAAATTACGCAATTTTAGAAATTAATATCGATTAAAATTTGAAATATTCAAAGGAGGTAAGATATGAAGATATGTTATTTTAAACTTATGTTATTTTAAAATATATCCTTAATTTTTATTATTTAATTACTCTTGGTTGCTTTTTTTATTAATTTGAATATTGTTTAATTGAAGAAGAGATTCAATAAGTACAAAATGTTCATTATTTATTCAGCAAACTTTTATTATTATATTTATCGATAAGAATATGATCATAATTAATAATCACTGTATAATAAATTTAAATAAACTAATTATTCGCAAGAAAGGATAGAATTACGTGCAAATTCCAAGGAGCACAATTATTTGAGTTGAATTGAGATCGAAGACATTGTTGCCATCATTTCTGACTTCTCGTGTACGAAATGTGCGGGTCTTTTACAGTGGTCAGTAGCACTATTTATCTGAGATTCCCCTTAACGGCGCTATACTCGGGAAAAGGAATTTGTGTCGTACCCGCAGAGTTACTCGATGCAACGCGTACAGCAACCTTCGTATACGATAGTAGATTTATTCGCCGCACATGAGGGATCTCCTTTAGTAGAAAGTTTGATGAACGCGCGACCAATAAGATAGATCTATCAAATGCACCTAAATTTAACGAAATGTTCTCTCTCTCTCTCTCTTTCTACATATATATATATACATATGTATTTTTCTATATCACGTAAAAAAAATTTAATTTTTTTAAAAATGTTATGGCTTATTTCAAGCTTTAATTAACTTTGAATTAATATAATTAACAAACGTTTCGGCTTACAAACCCTTCCTCAATGCTACAACGCAGAAATACAATCTTAAATTAACGCACAATGAATAATGGATACGATGAAAATTTAAAAATCAATGGTTAAGTGCCAAAATATAAAAAAAATATAAAAAAATATAAAAAATTCGAATATCAATAAGTATCCCGCCAGATGACAATAAGATAGGAACATTTGGATACTTCAGTAAATAGTAGTTAATTATGTTTATGACTAAAGATAGATTTGCCAAATTCCTCGGTTGAGATCGAAAATCTAGTTTGTCACTTGTATCAAACGATTTGAGAATTCTTTAGTTACGAGTATTTTATGATATTCTGTAGAACAAATAGATTTATTAAGATAATATATCATTAGTGAGAATAAAAGGTACAGAATCAAATAATACGATAATTTATAAAATACTGTAATCTAAACTCTCAATCAAAGATTCAGTTAAATACATTAAAGATACTGATTGTTGCTCGTTTAACAATTAACTGATGTGAAATGTAGATCAAATAAAAATAAGTCAATAAAATCGAATGTAAAAACAAGTCTGTTCAAAACTGTGACCATTTATGTTCTCGTATATCGTCAAGTATGTTAAAATAAGAGTTATCCAATAACTCAGTATCTTTCATTAAATTTAACCCGTTTTTTTGTTCTTTAATATGTATCATTTCAGAAATATTTTTTTTACGATAATTCTTTTCGAAATCAAGAATACTAATTTTTTCCCAATCAAAGTCATGATTAGTTTTCGTGATATGTTTCGAGATTACTGAGACTATTATTTGGATATTTGGACTGGTCTAATTTTATATTATTGAGATGTTTTTTAATTTTTGTCAGCAATTGTCTCTTCGTTTGGCCAACATACGATGCATCGCAGTTTTACAATTTACTTTATATATGACATTATTACTTTTATCATGTTGATTTTTATCTTTATGAACTTTGATAAATTTATTGAGCTTGTTTAAGCACCTGTAGCCAATTATGTTTTTGGATTTATTAATAGACTGAGTAATTTTATTAGAAATAGATCTTATGTACGGGAAAATCATTATCTCTCTCAAAACTCCATCAGTGTTAACGTTATCTGAGCTGGTGTTATTAATCGTGGATTTTCTACAAGTCAAATGTTTTATCCTTTTGTTAATATAATAAAAAATTCCTAAAAGATAACCATTATCCTTCAAATAATCTGTCTATTATAAATTCTATGTTCTTATTATAGAATGTACAATTTGACAAAAAATCAAAAAATCTCTATCAACTAAACTATGTATAATCCCTATCTTATGACGGGATGATTCGAATAGAATCGAATAGAATTCGATAAATACCTGCCTGTGAACGTCTTTTTATGGTACCAATCTAAAATGATAATATTGTCTTTATTGATGATCGATAGATCCAAAAAATTCAGACAATAATCTTCCTCATATTCAATAGTGAATTTAAGTCTAACATGCTGTTCATTTAAATGAATTTAAAATTTGAGTGACCTTATCTTTAGGTGCAATCATAAAGATATCAACATATCTAAAGTATGCAGAAACTCGAAATTGTGAAAGAGTTAACACTCTCTCTTCCAAATCCTCCAAATGACAATGTCAGAAATGATAGGGGAAAAGGGGAAATCCATAAGTGTACCAAAAGTTTGTTTGTAAATAATCCCATTAAAAATAAAATATGTCAATGTTAAGACAAATTTGACCGAATTAATGAATTCAATGTTTGTGTCTTTAATTGGAGTCCCACTTCCCATCAATCCATCCAACGCAATATCCAATGGAATATTAGTAAACAGAGAAGTATTAGGTGTACAAATAAGTACACCTTTCCGCCGTTTGACAAAAGACGGCGCCACTAGCAAGCTATGGTTAAAATTGTCTGATGTAAAACATTATATCGTAAGATTGGATATCTGTCAACAACATAACCTTGAAATACTAGCGATTTTGTATCAGCATCATATATTTTTTTTTGTGCGAAAATGCCGAATTTTAAACCGAATAAGCATCATTTGCGGGAACTTTTGATTTACTTCTTTAATTTGAAGAAATCTGCAGCTGAGGCTCATCGATTGCTTGTAGAAGCATATGGTGAGGCTGCCTTAAGTGAGAGAAGTTGTCGTGAATGGTTTCAAAAATTTAAGAACGGTGAATTTGACGTCGAAGACAAGAACGTAGCGGAAGACCGAAAGTGTACGAAGACGCAGAATTGGAAGCATTATTGAATGAAGATTCGTGCCAAACGCAAAAAAAACTTGCACTTACATTTTGACTTACATCAATAAAACATTATGTATCGTTCTTTCACAATAAATGCTTAATTTTTGATAAAAAATGGCGGAAACTTATTTGTACACCTAATAACATCTAATTTTATTATTGCATCATAGAAATATAGATTTTCGCTAAATCTTAGGGTAACTTTCGGTTCGTATATTTTTACACCTCACTTTTATTTATAAATGAGCGCATTTAGCATACAGTTTATATTGCATATGTTACAGAATTTCAAAAATAAATGCGCGTATTTTTTTATAAAACTAAATGTTAAACTTAATGTTAAACTTTTTAAATAAAACTAAAATGTGAATATGAACTTTCATATTTATAAAAAAAGCGATTTGATCAATAACTGGTTAAAAAGAACAAATCAGATCGAATTACAAAAAAATAATTTTTCTTTGATCGGCCATCGATAATTTCACGAGTGAAACGAGTTTTATCACGTTGAAGGATCCCGGCTGATGTTGTTAAATATGCGCCAAGACTTTATCGGGTGGTAAATTCTCCAGCGTAACAGATTTCTTAAAATATTTTCAATATCTTCGAAGCTTTTTCTCTCTCTCTCTCTCTCTTTCTCTCTCTCTCTTTCTCTCACACACTCGCACGCACGCACGCACGCATGAACAGACCGTGTTCCATTTAACGCTGGCAACGCTCGCGAACATCGTTTGTTCTTTTTAATATTTAATAAACGACAGAGATGAAATTCCACGAGCATTGTGAGTATTAAATGGAATGCAGCCATATTAAGATAGGCTGAAAAGAAAAATTTTTGAAAATCACTTAGCAATCGTCCAAAGGTTAAATATGGACCTCAATATGATTTGGGTAAAATTATATCGAAATCGATTAATATCTTCAGGTTATCCCTCAACTTTGAAATTATTCATTTCTTCATTTCTTGGATACATGTGACAAAGTTTGAAAAAATATTTAAATTTTAATACAATTTTGTACTATCTGTTCTTTTTGCTCGCTAAACACGAATCTGAGATCAGAAGAATACACATTTAAAAATGGCGGATCCAATATGACGACACATACAGACACATATAGTAAGTAAATAGTCTCGGACCGGTGAAAACCAAGCATTTACGAAAGAAATATTTCTTACAAAAGTTGTAAGATTTTAAACGATCTATTTATTTATTTGATTAGTTTAATCTTGAGTGGCGCCAAGAACAGGTCCAAGTCACATCAATTTTTTTTTAGCACATCCTATTTTTGATTCCAGAATCTAATAGTCGAGAAATTTCCAGAACTCTATAATAAAGTTATTTTTTTATTGAGTACTTTTCGAGTTATAAGGTTCGAAAATTACAATACCGCCGCGCCAGCATTAGCACGGAAAGTGTCCACGGAACGTGACCGACGGCTAAAACTTCTCGAATATTGCTCATGTCCTGAACAATATTTATCAAGATCAAGCGATTGGAGGTTGTGCCTCTTATTTTCATTTTTATGTATTAGAAATGAATTTTTAATAACTCGAAAAATACTCAATAAAAAATAACTTTATTATAGTGTTTTAGAAAACTTCCGATATCGACTATTAGATTCTTGAATCAAAAATAGGATATGCTATTTAAAAAAATCGATATGACCTTGACTTGACTTTGGCAACGCTACCCAAGATCAGATTGACCAAATCAGTGAAGGTCATTTAAAATCCTACAATTTTGAAAGAAATATTCCATTTGGAAATGTTTTCGAGATATTTTACCGGTCTGAGACTTATTACTCTCCTTGTATATCGTCATATTGGATCCGCTATTGTATACCGCTATTTTGAAATGTGTACTTCTGATCTCGGATTCGTGTTCCGCGACCAAAAAAGAATGGATATTACCAAATTGAAATTCAAATATTTTTTTCGAATTTTGACACAAGTGTCCAAGAAATGCATAAATACTAATTTCAAAGTTGAAGGGCAATCTAAAGATATTAATTTCGATGAAATTTTATTCAAATCATATTGAAGTCTATAGCTGACTTTTGGGAGATATTGTTAATCAAATAAAAAAAAATTTTTTTTTGGCCCACTAATATATTACACACACCCACACACACACAGGCACGCGCGCGCGTGTGTGTATATTGGATACATATAATGCTCTTAAGCGCCTCCAGAATACCTCGGCGCATAAAGTTGGATTTTCCGAAGATCGACATCGATCGAGTTCACTCGCTCACATGGACGTTCGATAATATATCTATTGGAGACCTGCGTCAAAACGGTTCCTGCGGGATCTTCGAGCGACGATGCTTTGTATATGAATACTACTTGGACAAATTGCGAATGTAGGCGTACTCAGAGCGTATTCGTCGTGATGAGAGATGAAAAGTTTAGGCGAGGAAAAAATTGAAGAAAATTCGCAACTTTAATTGGAAGATGGGGATTTCACTTGCGCACTGGGACGCGCGAAAAAAGTGCGATGCTTTTTGTAAACTGCGTTTTAACTAGTTAAACAGCGTTAACTATTCATCTGGAATAACGTCGTGATAACTTCGCGTAACGAGGAAATGCGCGAACTTTGCTTTCTTTCGCGCGAAGAAAAAATTACGACCAGAACGCAAGGGAATTGTATTTAGAATAACGACTGAAATGGCAAATAAACTTCTGCCTTTCGTGGCATTTCATCCGTGAAACCTTAAAACGGTGGCGGATTCAGTTGTGTTGGCTGGTCTAACTGATTGCAATTATTTCCTTACAAAGCAAATTGCCTGTCACGAAATCGTGTTAGAACTTACTACGTAGAATCGCATCAGGTATGCTGGAAGCACTTCGAGACACTTCTCTCGAAATGCCGCGTGCACACCTGTCTCTATGTCTATGTTCGCAATGCTAGGTAATACCAATTTGTGACACGTAATCCTTGGTTGCTATGCGTATCGCACACACACACACACACACACACACACACACACACACACACATACGAGCACAGGTACAAACATCCTCCGGAATGCATACACACGTGCAACAACGGAAGATAGAAAAGCAGAAATCGTACCCGTGTGTAGGATATGTTACACGGATGACTGTGTAGGTTCATGTGTGAAACGAAGCTTTCAATTCGACCAGCAAAGTACACAGACTGTAGTAACGAACATGGGGCTTCGTCACGGGGTCGCAATTAAATTCCGAAAGTACGTCCTATTCTAGGATGCACGTACGTATGTGAACCGAAAACAATTGGTGATAAGACGATAAGAAATAAGGAGAAATGTACGAGAGACAGTTAAATGGATGCATATGAGAAAATAGTGACATGCATAGGGTCACTTTTAAACAAACGTTTCCTTTACTTTACGAAATTTAATAATATACTAATCAATACTGTGTAAATTATGGAAGACTGTTCAATATGGAATTGAAGAAGAGAAAGGTGTATAGAAGAATAAGGACAAAAGTTTAGAATAATAATGGAAAATTACATAAAAAATAATAGAAAAGAATAAAAGGAGAACAAAATGGCAATAACCGAGCAATAATAGATGTTTTAATAAGGAAAAGTAATAAAATTTATTTTTACAAGAAAATATTCTTAAATTTTAATAAAAACGTTTCGATTCTATTTAGCCTAAATCAGTTGAGTAAAAATAAATTATTATATAATACATATAAAAAATAAGAGCATAAAAAACCACAGCACAAGTTATAGTTTGTGATATTTAATTATTATTACATTCATTAAAACATTAAACGTTTCGGCCACAATCTGACCATCTTCAGTAATTCAATAATATTCTTAAAACGCAGAGTTACATCTAGTTGACATTAAATTCAACAGTCGAGAGTTGTAATTAAATAAACATGTTCTTTTGTATGTGAAGATGCTTCATGCAGTAATGTTACACGGTCAATTGTCATATCAAGAAAAGTGTAGAACAAGAATTTCCTGATTCTAAATAAAATTGTATATATTAAAATCTTCTAGTCAGAATATAAAGAAATAGAATCATTACCTGTTTTACAGCAAAAAAACCAAACGATGAATCTCGAATATTTCTTTTACACAGTTAGAATTTTGTCGTGACATTATGTGTTGTTATTTGTCCTATCATATATTTTACCACTATTTATATATCTGAGTCAAAATTTTTAGAAAGTTCTAGAATTGTTTATTAACAGAAAGAGACATCCTTTTTTAGAAGAGGAAAATAAACCTCAGGCAAACCTTCCGTGTCACTTTGCTTATTGATACCACTTGTTTGTCTTTTTATATGTATCATTTCCAAAATTCTTCTTTTCGCTAAAGATTGTTCTCTATCTAAAATTCTTATATTATCCCAATCTAATTCATGCATCTCATTCATACGGTGACGTGAGACCACAGAAATTTCGGAAGAAGGTTTTCTTATATCAGCCTTAATTCTTTAATCCGAGTTTTTAATTTCCTTTTGGTTTGGCCAACATAAGAAGATTCACAGTTTAAGCAATTAATTTTATAAACTACTCCGCATTGGTCATCCTTAGGCAAAGCATCCTTTCCTGTCTTAATAAATGTATTCAATTTATTCATTGGTTTATAAGCTATATTAAAACCGTACATATGTGAAAGTTTTTTAAATTTTTCCGAAACTTTGCCCAAATATGGTAACGTGAAAAATTTTTTAGAAGTAACATTAGAGTCACATTCATTATTAATTTCTTTAAGATTTTTATCTAAATTAGTTCTGTTTTCGCACGTTTTAATTCTATTATTTATTGTAGAAAATATAAACTTTAAAGGATAACCATTACTTAGAAACGTGTGAATTAATTCAGAGATGTTTTTTTCATGAAATATAGGATGGGATAAGAATAGAATTCTATCAAATTACTCAATAATAACTCCCCTTTTATGTTCTAACGGATGATTCGAAAAATAATTCAGATATCTCCCAGAATTAGTAGGTTTTTTATAAATATCGAAGATGATATTTCCTTCCTGTCTCATTAATTTAACATCTAGGAAATGTATGCCGTTATCATCGCCAAAGTCCACAGTAAATTTAAGCCTTTCGTGATATGAGTTAAACAATTCTAGAACTCCTTCAACTTTTTCTTTGTGTATAGCTAATACAATATCGTCCACATAACGAAAATAAAACGATAAATTAATGTTATTCTTGGTAATGATTTCTTGTTCAAAATCTTGTAAAACAATGTTCGCCAGTATGGGGGACAAAGGAGAACCCATTGGCATGCCAAAAATCTGTTTAAATATTTTATTATCAAAACTAAAAAATGTAGAATTAATTATAATCATAATTGCTTTGATAAATTCATGTAAAGGAATCGAAGTCTTATTCTCCATAAGATTCCACCTGCGTTCAATGCTTTTTGATACTAATTCGGTCGGAATATTCATGTACATGGAGACCACATTTCTAAAAATTTTGACTCAGATATATAAATAGTGGTAAAATATATGATAGGACAAATAACAACACATAATGTCACGACAAAATTCTAACTGTGTAAAAGAAATATTCGAGATTCATCGTTTGGTTTTTTTGCTGTAAAACAGGTAATGATTCTATTTCTTTATATTCTGACTAGAAGATTTTAATATATACAATTTTATTTAGAATCAGGAAATTCTTGTTCTACACTTTTCTTGATATGACAATTGACGGTGTAACATTACTGCATGAAGCATCTTCACATACAAAAGAACATGTTTATTTAATTACAACTCTCGACTGTTGAATTTAATGTCAACTAGATGTAACTCTGCGTTTTAAGAATATTATTGAATTACTGAAGATGGTCAGATTGTGGCCGAAACGTTTAATGTTTTAATGAATGTAATAATAATTAAATATCACAAACTATAACTTGTGCTGTGGTTTTTTATGCTCTTATTTTTTATATGTATTAATATTAGAACCACGTTAGTTTCAAAATATTATATAATAGGATAATTTCGCAGCCATAGTTGAAAAAACTCAAGTCTTAATAGTCTACGCAATAGATTTGTCAAGGCACATAAAAACAAAAATCCATTTTTAAAAAATAGTCATATATAAAATTTATTGTAGCGATTACGATTGTGTGCTTCTTACGTGGGTCAAGTCAAAGGACAATTGCAAATCAGAAACAAATTAAAGAACTTATCTATAATAAAAACATTCGATGATTTCTATAACACATTCACATAAATACCATATATTTGACTGATGATATAAAAATTTTAAAGATTTAAAGATTATGAAAAAAAAACCGTTAGGAAAAGGTTTCTCTTAGAAATAATTTATATTAAAAAATATTAATTACAATAAAGATACTAAATTATTTGATAGCTCTTTTTTTAAACATATTTGATAAACTCATTAAATTGTCTTAATTAATCGTTTTATTAAATTAACTTTTATTCTCATCAACTCTAATATTTATTGATTTACAAACGCGATATTAGCAAATGGTTTATTATCATGAAACGATATTATTGGATACATTCAAAATTATTAACGTTGTCTGTAGACATACATTTCGTAAGTTCTTTTTTAATGTTTGACTTTCATGTTATTTAATTTACATTAATTATTCTTTTAGTTATTTATAATAAAAAATTTTACTTGTTCGTGTTTCTCAATTTATTTATTAAATATTTATTGTAATTAGTTTTATCCCTAACTTATTTTTCCATTTTACACCCGATTTAAACTTAAATTTGCTTTATGGCTCAACTTTCTTAACAATTCATTGGATATCTTAAAATCATGAACATAACTTTCTCGCCTCTGACCAATGAATTCGTTATAAAACTGACTTTTGGAACTTCAAAAAATATGAAAAAAAATTTTAGTTAATGTGATGAATATTGTTACGTTCATATTTAATTATTTCGAATGTATCTAGCAATTGACATGGATTTTTAAATTATCTTTATTTTTATTCTCTAGCACATTGTTTATTAATTGCGAATTATGCTGTTTCAATTTATCTTAAAATTTAAAACTTTTTCAACTAAGGTTGCAAAGTTATATTATTCTATTATAAATCGATATATTTTTATCAAACTAATGAAGACTTACAATAAGTAGAGTCAAAATGTTTTTATTAATTTTCTTTTATGAATAAATTTTATTATTTTTCTTTATTAAAACAATCACCATTGCTCTGTTATTGACCACTATCATCCTTATTTTGCTTTGCAGAATAAGACCTTATACTTTATTTAATAAATACAGACCGTCACAGAAGTTCGAATTTTGTGTACAATTTTGCGATAATTGGATAAACGTGATATTAATACGTTCCAAACCATGCCAATTTAAATGATTTGACCACCACACCACCTGTGTGGTCATCTACAGTTTTGTTTATGTTTGTAATATTTATAATAGAGTCTCATTAATCTAAAGGCTGAAGACGCTCACTCAGACTATTAGAAATCCGAGTTCGATTCCCGACTGAAGTAATATTTTTTGCTATAAATTTATTTACAGTGTTTCAACACATTCACGTCTTTCTAATGGGATGCCTAATTGAGCATCAAATTATTAAATTGTTTGTTATTGGGTATGGGAATAAGTTTCCGCCCTTTTTAAATGAAAAAGATGTGTTTATTTAAACAAATCTATATAAGTGAGTTTATTCAAAGTATGCTCCTTCGGAAGCGACAACTTTCTCCCACCTTTCCGGTAATAAACGGATTCCTCGAATGAAAAAATCTGATTCTTTTGAAGCGATCCATTCATCAAGCCATTTTTTGATACCTTCATAAGAATTGAATCGTTCTCCAGAAATGGCCGACTGCATGGATCGGAACAAATGGAAATCTGAAGGGGCAATGTCCGGTGAATACGGCGGGTGGGGCAGAATTTCCCACTTTACTCCTTCCAAATATTTCTTGATCGGTTTTGCAATGTGTGGTCTAGAGTTGTCATGTAACAGAATCAGCTTGTTGTGTCTATTGTCCCATTCCGGTCGTTTTTCTTTCAAAGCTTGGTTTAAACGTATCAGTTGTAGCCGATAACGATCGCCAGTGATGGTTTCGGACGGTTTGAGCAGCTCATAATATATAATACCTCTTTGATCCCACCAGATGCACAACATAATCTTCGAAACATGGATATTTCGTTTTGGCGTTAATGGACCTGGTTCACCTGGCATCACCCATGCCTTCAAACGTTTAGGGTTATCGTAGTAGATCCATTTTTCATCGCCAGTTACGATACGATGTAGAAAACTCTTCCTTTGTTGTCATTGACGAAGCATCTCGCAGATAACCAAACATCTTTCCATGTCTCTCTCTTTCAATTTGTATGACACCCAATTTCCTTCTTTTTGCACCATTCCCATTGCGTGTAAACGTTTTCCAACAGTGGATCTATCAATATTTAACTCTTTTGCCAACCTATCGAGCGATAAACACGAATCTTTTTCGAGTAATGCTTGCAATTCTGCATCTTCAAATTTTTTCGATGCACCTTCGCATTTTTTGTCACACACGTCAAAATCACCACTGTTGAATCGCCGAAACCATTCTTTACAACTAGTTTTCGATGGAGCATGCTCACCGTAAATATCTACGAACAAACGATGCGTTTCCGCAGCACTTTTCTTTAAAATAAAATAATGGAGTAAAACTTCCCGCAAATGTTGCTTTTTTGAAATAAATTTCGACATCTTCAACGCAAAAAAAGTTACTCTTTGTTACGAATGCCATCTATTGGGCTCAAAAGTTTGGACACACACCTTTCAAAAACATGTCTTGCCGTTCTATCAAACACACGAGCAATGCTACTAACGATATCTTTCTGCAATGGGAGGAAATTTATTCCCATACCCAATAATTTAATTTGTAATATTACTACAGTAGTTTGATTACATTTATAAGTCCAAAAAACCGCAATTCGGCGCACAGTTCAATTGAGTAAATATTATATATGTATTGACTAAATATTATATATAAATTCACGTGGAAATTATTTAAACATCTAAGATCCAGCTTCGACCGTTATAGACTTTAAACTCTTCTTTCTGTGTATTCACATACAGTTACATACGGTTATATACGGTCTTAATAAATACTTTATTATTGTTTGTAATATTTGTTAAATAACTATTGTATTTTATAATGATTAAAAAGATTATAAGAATGATTATTATAAAAATGAAAGCCTAATATAATGTTCCAATCATCTTTATCATATCTTATAATTATATATCTATGTATATCAAGAATTATTTTATACATACATCTCTTTTTATAACCAAAATATCTCATTTGGTTTGAATGAACATTTCAGGGTAGACCCACGCGGCACGGAATGTGTTAAAGTAATTAATATGTGTTAATATGTAGTCATTCAAGGCTGTATTGATTAAGATAAAAATAAGAAGAGCATATTTTCATTATTATTCGTAATTTAAAATTTTTGTTTAGATGATATTGATATAGTTGTTCGATTTTGAATTAATCATTATAAGGATGAATGTGGTTACTTTTTAAAATGTAAACCAATGTCTCTTCTTGGTAAGTAAACTAAAGTAAATTTTCAATAAAATTCATTAGATATAAAATTAATGAGCAATTAAGAAAAATATATCTTCAAAGTTTTTAATGGTCTTAAAAATTTATTTATAGATATACTATAGATGATAGACTCTATACAAATATTAAGATCCGATTGCGCCAACATTACTTTGGCTTTAAGCAAGACTTAAAACTCTCTTTGTTTTGTTTTAAAGCTAAGAGAGGGAGAGAGAGAGAGAGAGAGAGAAAGAGAGAGAGAGAGAGAGAAAGAGAGAGAGAGAGGAGGAAAAGAGGATTTTAAGCCTCGCTTAAAATCAAAGTAATGTTGATGCAATTGGACCTAAGAAATAAGCAATTGTTATTGCGTAAGTTAAAAATTTGTGTATAATTCTCACATCCAAGTTATTTCAAATTATAAAAATTAACATTTTGTTTATGATCTTCACAATTTAAAATAAATTTTTTTTTGACTACACAAATTTGAATAAAGATTACTTTACAAGAAGTATTTTCGATTTAATTTTATAATCTTTTCATCTTTATGAAATCGTCATATTCGTGTAAACAGAATTAAAGATGAAGTAATCTCTTCTTATTTTAAATTTTATTTGCACAAGTACAACGATGACATTATCTTATTCATCTTTTTAGAAATTCTACCACCTCTTTTGCAAGAAAAATACATTTGTAATCTTAAATCCGGCAAATCTGCTTATCATTTTAATTTAGAAACATGTCGCATACGCTATGCTTTGAACGTACAATTGTGTTCTCGAATTTATTCTCTTTTCTCTCTGATCTACGTAGAATGTGTAATTTAAATCGATTTAATGCATTCAATAGACAAGAATCGCTCATTATAGCTCGTTACTCATCTTTTACCAATACTCGATGCCCACATTCATCGCGGTTAAAATCTTCACCGTAGTGAACTATCATTACCGAGAGATTCATCTTCTCTGACTATGGGCTTTCATTTTCTCTGTTCCTCAGGTACATTTTCAATTCTGCTTCCTATCTCATTATACTTCCTCATTCATCCAATCATGAATGACGAAATTTTAGAAAGACTGTCGAGTAGCGAATCTCTTACGTAACTACATACGATTATTTAAGGAATATCACAATTGGTAAGCACAATCTTAATTGTATTAAACAATATTCACACATCCGTCAAAGAGTATAGTTCTTAATAAAAGAAGCATTTTCTTATTTTACTAAAATAAAATTAAACTATTATTTTTAGTTACTAACTAATCAATCAATTTTATAAATTTTAAATAAAGAGTCGAATTACAGAAAAAAAATATCGATTTAATTTTATTAAATTATTTGATTTAACATTCGAAAAGAGTATAATGGAATAAGTATGGTGAAAATGTCTTCACGGCTTTTTAAATTGACTTTTTTTCTAGGATAACTTATATAAAAAGACACTTATATAAAATTTTAGACTTATATGGAGGTATGATCAAGTTAGAACAAGAAAAAAACAATTTTTTTTTACAATTTTCAGATTTTATTAGGTGTTGGAATTAATTCGTAGCGTTTTACAAGTGATGGGAAGTACTTTCATTAATGTATTTTTTAATGCTCATGTGAAATAAATAACATTCTTTCATTTAAAAACGCTACGAATTAATTCCAACACCTAATAATTTACAAGGGGAACATCAAGTGGGATTTTTATGCGTTTTTTACAGGCTGTCCTTGAGCGAAAAAAAAACGATACGTGTCCGGTCGTTTCAGCCATTGGCTTATAGTTTCGAAGAAATTGATTTTTTAAATAATTATTGTAATAATTTGAACAACGTACTGTATAAATGAAAATATCAGTATTTTTATTTTTATTTTAACTTAATGTTTTTAGTTTTAATTATTTTTTGATTGTAATGAAATTTCATGAAATTACATATTAGAATTACATATTAGTATTATAGATAATTAAACACTTATTTATGGAATATTTATTATTGTATTATTATCGTTATCGTCGTCATTGTTGCTATTTACATGAACGCATAAATAAAATTGTAATGAAAACTGTTACAGTTTCTGATGAAATTAGAAATTGGAAATTATAATTAGGAACAAGGAAGTCATATGTTTGTAATCATCTTTTAACTAATATTAATCGATTTATTAATAATAATAGAAAACTATCGTGTTCTGTAGACGTATATTGTACGGGATGATATAAATCATAAAAATAAGAAAAATATAAATATTTATTGCATTGTAAACATCTTACAAATGAATTTTTTTTTTTAACAACACCTGTAAAAAGCGCATCAAAATCCTCGACTCAGTCACCTGGTGTTCCCCTTGTTAGTAAAAAAATCAAATAAAATTCTGAAAAGTCAATTACACTTAGATATCAAGAGGATATTTTTTAAATTCTTTTTTGGTGCGAATTTCGATTCTAAAAAATGAAAATACTTTTAAACATTTTTTCACTCCGATTACGTTGACTTACCACCTTAAAAAAAATTGCACATGAGAACCTCTATTCAACTTCCTACAAAAATATATATTTTTTAGATTTTTTTAAAAGGTGGGCTACATTGAAAGAAATTAAATTACATTTTCTCGTTAATTCTTTTTTTAAATAAGCGACACATACCGTTTTTATCAGCTTCCTAATTTTATTCATTAATAAAATTTCATATTGAAATTATTTCATTTTTCATTATCATTTTATGTTACAATGTCTCTTGATACATATCGCATTATTGCTTTCTTTTATTTTATTTGACTGTTAAATTTTGACTGCGTTTTTACTGTTTTGACTTTTTTGCATCTAAATTTGTATTTTGGATTCATATCCAGACACAGCACAGTAAAATTTTAAATATGTTTAAAAACGTACATGTTGGATGTTTTGGACATATTTTTAAAATGTTTTAAAAACATTCAGTCATTTTGGATTTCTTAAAAACGTCCATTTTAGGACGCAATGGACTAAAACTAGATCAAATTAATACATTAAACAAATTTTAGATCACAATCAAAACAAAATAATTCTTATATGAATATTATTATTGATTAACATCTTATTCCAGAATACACATCATAAAATTATGATTAAAAAAAAATGTTTTTTCCTGAATTCGGGAACTAATTTCATATAGTAGTCTTTGAAACGGTCATTCCATCCGGTTGCATACCGCCATCCACTATGCTTGACTTCTGAAATCGTATGGAAACCGCTGCACTTCGATGATTCCACGAATACCTTCATAATCATAGATATATAGTTATGCTACATCTGTTCAATATGGTCCTAATAGAAATTTGTACAGTTCAACTGAACTTCCAATAAGTTATTGTCTAATATTAATCTTAATGTTATTACGACTATTTTCAAGTTAAGAAATCATACGCTGTACTTTCACAGCACCAGTTATTATGTACAGTAATAGTATGATAGCGGTATTTTGTGAGGGTATCGTGGGATATTGCACGCTCGGTTATCTGGGTAGAATTTTTGTCGTTCAAAATTTTCAACACAGCACAGTGTTGACCTTGTCTTAGGGACGTCCATGTTCAAAAGACATCCGTACATACTAACAAAAGTGAAACTCCTCGTGCGATCTTAAAAAAATTTTTACTTGTCAAGTCAGCGAAAGCAACAGATCGCGAGCAGATTTAGAAAACTTTTTGCATGAGATAAACATTTTTAAAATGTCCAAATGAACATACGTTTTGTATGTTAAATAACGTACTTTTTAAAGCATTCGTACTAAGTCTATGGACGTTTGGACTAAATAAAAACCAGATTTGAGTGTCCAATCGAGTCTATGGACGTTGTGTGTGTGTGTGTGTGTGTGTGTGTGTGTGTGTGTGTGTGTGTACTGTTTGGGTATTTATTAAGAACTTATATTCATACAAAGATCGGAATCCACCTAGTAGAATACTCAATAATTATTGCGGATGATTAAAATTTCCGTCAGACATGTACTATATTTGTTAACCATAAACCACAAAACAGGACTTTTGAATATGATACAGTAATTTCATGTATTTTTTTAATTTTATAAACAATACAAAAAAATAAATATAGTAGGCTAGTGAAAGTCAGCAACGATAAACGGCGCAATTATTTAGCGAACAATCAATAATCAGATATTGGATTGATGTCTTCTTTATTTTGAATGTTTCGACTCTCTTTGAAGTCTTCCTCAGCAAGATCCTCCTCACTAAATAATTGCGCCGTTTATCGTATTTGACTCTCATTAGCCTATATTTATCTTTTTATATTGTTTAAAATTCGAGAATCCTAATATAATTTTTGTTATTATTTAATTTTATATTTTTCTTATTATAATGTACTGCATAATGATTAATTTTATGTTATAATTTTAATTTTGATGTAATATTGATAATGAGCCGATCGAAACGTCTATAGTATTTATGTTTAATATGTTGATCATTATTTTTTGAAGATTAATAATTATTGTTTCGTAAGGTTTTTTTGTCTATTATTGTTAAACATATTGAAATATTTTGTTAATCACAAGTTGAAAGTTGATGATAAATCATTTTTTAATTTTTAATAATTTCTAACATTTTTATTTTACATATCACTGAGTTGGAAGGCAGTTATTTTGATTCAATTGACATTTATATTCATTTTGACAAATAGTATTTGATTCTCATTGCTATCGTCATCATTAATTACTGGATAAACTTCTTCTGTAGTGAACAAATTAGTTAGAATTTTTGCAGATACTATCTGATTGCCCTAATGGTAGACACAGATGGATGTTGTTCTCATATTGTCGCTGTGATTTGTTATTTATTTTATGTTCGATATCTATTAAAAATAATAAGATCTGGCGAAATTCTAACAAATCTGTTCACTGCAAAAGAAGTTTATCCAGTAATTAATAACAATAACGAATAAGACTAAATACCGGCGTTTGTCAAAATGAATATAAATATCAATATTGAATAAAAATAACTGTCTTTTAACCCAGTAATTTGTAAAATAAAAACTTTATGTTATTAAAATTTTATAGATAAATAAAACATAAAAAACTGATAAAAACGGATTGTGTCGCTCATTTTTTTCAAAAAATTAATGATAAAATATAAATTTAATTGTATTCAATGGTCCACCTTTTGAAAAAAATAAAAAAAAATATATCTTGTAGAAAGTTGAACAGAAGTTCACATGCAATTTTTTTCAAGGCGGTAGATCAACGTAGTCAGGATGAAAACAATAAAAGCTATTTTCATTTCTTTAGAATCGAAATTTGCACTAAAAAAGAATAAAAAAAAATATCCCCCAAATTATACCAAAAATATTGATATCTACGTGTAATTAATTTTTCAGAATTTTTTCAGAATTTTATTTGGTTTTTTACTAACCCTGGTAGAAATTTAGATCAGGAGCTAGTATGCCAAATTTGCAAGTGCCTTGCCAGCACGTCACGTTTTGTCGTAGTGACGCTAGCGATTGACATATCGTTACCGACGGACTGGTCTGGCGTATACATGGCACATTAAGAATTAAGAAATAACAATAGAATCGACATCGACTTGATTTCTTTAATTTAAAGAAGTTTTTTGTTCCTTTTTATTAAAAAAATAGATTTTTCAGTTTTCCACAAAGTGGAGAAGTAACGCGTTACTTGCAACGCCGTTACCGTTTTCGTTACTTTTTTCTATCTGTAATGGTAATGGTAACGTCGTTACATTTTTAACCGTTACTTTTACTGTTACTTAGTACCCTATTATTTTCTTTTATTTTATATAATAATTTATTTTTAATTTATTTTTAATTTCTAAAAAATATTTTATACTTAATATCTTATACTGTAGTGTTCTAATAGACATTGCCAATGTTGAAAATACATATATAATTCATATTACATATACAGGGTGCCTAATAATTCTTCTGACGGAGTTCGTGGACATGCAGATCGGACTAAACTGAGATGGAGAAATTCTCTATCATTTTACAATTTTCGCGATAGTTAACGAGATATTAATCTCTAAAGATTACCGAATATACGCGTCCGCCCAGCCTACTAGCTCGGCGCGCGAGCCGCCGGAAGTGAGAATGGCAAGCGTGACAAGCTTGCAATGGGCGTACGCTAGCAATGGGCATATGCTTGCCATAATAGTAGGTCGGGCGGACGCGCATATTCGGTAATCTTCAGAGACTAATATCTCGTTAACTATTGCGAAAATTGTAAAATGAGGACTTTCCGTCTCAGTTTAGTCTGCTGTACATGTCCACGAATTCCGTCAGAAGAAATCATACACCTTGTATATCTACATTGTAAATTTTTGGTATGGACAATAAATATTGAAATACACAATAGTAATATACAATAATATAGTCCTGGTGGAAATAAATCACTGAAATCGCTGAAAGTCACTATAATCTCCATCAATTGATTCATTTCATTATGAATTATACTGAAATGGATCTATTGACAAAAATTTCATCGATTTATATCCATTAAGGAATATTAACATTTAAAAAAAAATGTTTTATCTAAATTCTTATAAAAATGAGTACATTAAAATAACGATACTAACAAAATAAAGAATTAGTAAAACTGTAGGTAAGATTAATATAGAGAAAAACTTATATACAAACTAATTAGTAGAGAGTTTTAAGTTTGAATATTGATTTCACATTTAATATTAAATTATATATATATAATTCAGCTAATGTAATTTTAAAATGGAATAAGTTACTTTAGCATTATAAAAAGAGTAACAAAAAAGTAATGAATTGTTACTTTTCAATTAACGGTAACAATAACACGTTACTTTTTAAAGTTGGTAACGTTAACAATAAGTAACGAGTTATTTTTTTCAAAAAGTAACGATAGTATAACCAGCGCTATTCTACGCAGAAAAGTGCATATTGGAGAACATTTGATTGATTGTTTCCAGTATTGCTATCGTCATTATGCGCAATGTTTTACCTTATATTCTTTCCACCATGGTTCGACCGTGGCAGAAGTGGCTAACGCGTCTCGTCTCACTGCGATCTAAGGCCCAGTTGCATCAATGTCACTTTGACTTTAAGCGAGACTTAAAACTTTATCTGTCTCATTTTAAAGTAAAAAAGGGAAAGAGTTTTAAGCCTCACTTAAAATCAAAGTAACATTGGTGCAATCGAGCCTAAGTGTTGCATGTTTTATTTTTTAGCATAAGTGTGGTCGTGTTTGTGCTATTTGCGTTTGTGTTCTAGTGTTTTCTTTCCCCAGTCTATCGCATCCTTGTTGCCGTTCTTCCCGTCGAGAAGCGATTGTCCTCGACTGCGGCACGATACAGTACGTGCCAACACCAGGCTGATAGATTTTCTAACCTATAGTCGTAAGATTAATAGCTTGGTTTACACCGTGCGTTTAGTCCGTGGCCTATACGATAAATGCCTTTGTTTAATCTATCATATAAGTCACGGATTAAGCGCACGGTGTAATCGTAGTTTAATATCTCGGGGAGCAGAGTGCCGTTTTTTTCTGCCAAATTCCTTTGTTTTATGAAAAACGTCGAGTAAGACTATTTTTATTGATTTTTATTGATTTTTATTGATTTTTCGTATAAAAATGAAGGTTTGATAGAAAGAAGAAGAAAAAAAGGATAATAATTCAGTTTCGCCACTGCCATTTCAAAAATCAATGAAATTAGGCTTACTTAATATGATTTGCATAAAACGAAGGAATCTGATAGAAAAAAGTTATTCTGCTCCGCGAATCTGAGATATTAATCATTAAAGTTTACGACTATTCAAGTTAGAAAATCCTTCATAGCCACGAAATATTGCGATGCAATATATGCGAACAAGCGCTGCGGTTATATTTTCATGTGAGGCGCGAATCTGAGTCTGACTTGGGCTACGATAGACTATTTAATAAATTTTACTGCGAATGCTAAGCTATTTCCGTACCAGATCCATATCAGGCGCAAGACTAGGCCTTTTATAGACTATCAAATTTTTTAAAGAGGTTATGGCGTGGCAAAGTAGTGGCGCCAGTATCATGACATTCGTACTGACGAGGAAATTTCTACCAGGGAAGTTAAAATCGGAAAATTATAAAAAAATCTTTTTTTCGTTCTAATTTGGTCAGGTCTCCATATAGAAGTCTAAAATTAGATATGTAAATATCTTTTTATATAAGTTATTTAAAGAAAAAAGTCAACTCAAAAAGCCGTGAAGGCATTTTACCATACTTATTTCACTATGCCCTTTACAAATTATGTGTTAATGAATTTTTAAAAACATCGCATTTAAATAATTAATATTCAATATTATGATTAATATAATAAATTTTATTTAAAAAACTGCGTTAAAATAGACAAAGATGCATTAAGAAGTTTTACAACAAAACTTGACAGCAATGACATTTTGATTCTTCTGAAACGCAGTGTATGCCATTATTAAACCTAAGGATGCTAATAATTATCCTTACGATTAAAATTATCGTATATTCTAGGAAAGTATTTACGTCGTCTACGTGAACATACTCGTGACTGTCTTATAAGTGAGATTAGCGCTATTTCACAGTGATATTAATAACTGAGAACCATTTTAACATTGAGTTAACACAACGAACAATTACGATTTTCGTCTGACTTTGCCTTCCTAGAAGCTTCTCTTGGTCTTCTTCCTTGCACTCGCAGCAACTACTTCCTATTCTCTCCATGAAGTGCTTATCTTCCACAATGCATCTTTCATAAGTATAGCTATTGGGTGTGTTAGTAGCAAATGCGCAGCTTAAAACGTATATGTTGACATTAACAAAAGCGCACGCGATAATTGTACAGCATTAACTTTTGTATTGCACGTATAAGTCTATCTGATCCTTCTTTATTTTTCGAATCATTAAACGTATATTGAAAAAGAAAATTTATTTACGTTTTTAGTAATTTTCATAAAAAATTTAAATCATTCTAAACAAGAAGAGAAATTTATTTCTCTGAAGGCTTAAATTTTTAATACGTTGATTTTCCAGTCCTTTATTACACACGATCATTCGTGTCCCGGGTAAATTTTTATCATTTTTGCAAATATACAAAAAATATTAAGCTTTATTATCTTATGTATATAAGAAATAAATTATATTATTTTATATATGCAATAAAATATTATCTTATATATATCTGCTTTAACTCATTTAATACGTAAAAAATATTTTAAGGATGTGTATTAAAAATTTCTACATAAATGTTATAATTAATTACTTGGAGCACATAGTATTTCAAAGGAAAAAATGTGCGCAAGACGAATGGCCCAATCATATGTAATTATAAGAGTTTATCTCACTAATAGCAAAGAGATACTATGAACATTTGGAATAGCGTGAGAATTATCTATTATAATTCAACTTGTTCAGGACGTCTTATGGTTTTTGAATGAGTAGTGTGATCAATGAATTCAAAAATTTATAATGGAGCTACAAAAATATTTATTCAAAATTTTTAAAATATGTAATCATATATTTATTCACAATTTTGGGTTTTCAAAAATTTTATTCACAAGAAACTATGATTATTTAATAAATATTCATATTCATTTCAAATATTCAAACAAAATATAAACTGAAAAAGAAAGCTTCAATAATCATTGGCTTTTAATCAGTATATTGATGGTTTTAAATATAATAAAAAAAATAAATTTTATTTATTTTTGTCGTTGTAATATTTAGATTTTATGAGGAAAATTTAGAAATTAAAAAAAAATTTTAGAAAGCAAAATTTTTTATTTATAAGTACAATCTATTTGATATAACATATAATTTTACATAAGTCTTTATTTGAAATAACATAATTTTATATATAAGTTTTTATTTAAGATGACATATCATTTATATTCTCAATTTGTTTAACTATATATCATCCGTGTCACGATTTTGCTATCTGGCACTATAAAGGATTCCTCTGGCGGGTTCATTGTTTTTACAAATTCCTATTTTCTTTTGCAGACTTACTAGCTATGTGTAGATAAATAATACAGAGTAGAAGTAAATGCGAAAACGAAAATATTCGTAATCAAATTCAAAAAATATCTATTCAAATTGAATGAAAAAGTATTTAATTTCTTAATGAATAAAAAAGAAGTGTATTCGAATATATTATATTTTCATTAATTTTTTATTCATTTATTCAAATATTGTTCGAAAAAAATTATTAGAATGTCAATAATAACTAGCAGAATGCTAATAGTAACTGTTCAACGGCAATAGTTACAAGCATTCGACACTACTGCATTGAGTATAATAAGTACTGTAATAAGTAGTTTCCACTACACAATTATAAACTATTGACCAGTGTGAACTTTTAGAAAAATAAGAACTACTGAAATAATCACTAGTACAAAAAACTGCTAGTGCATAGTAGTACATAGTGACATTACTGACATGTCATTTAACAATGTCATTACTGACATCAGTAGTATCACTATTGATACGCAATAGTGTCACTGCTGAGTCAGTAGTAGTACTACTGCAGTAATGTACAGGGTCCGGCAAAATGATCTCCCACATTTTAATCTTTAATAAAAACGCCATTGTAAATGCTATTTAGATTTTATTTTTATTAACTGAAAATTTATGCTATGCCATTTGTTTTTATTGAGTTTTGAAAATTACAGAGTCCAAGTGGCGATCATTTTTTTCGATACACATTCGAAGCTGATTTCTAAAAGTTTCCATCACTCGAGCAATAATTTGAGGCGATATTCCTGTAATTTCTTGGCGTATTGCTGCTTTCAATTCGTCAATGGTTCGGGGGTGGTGTTGAAAAACCTTCAGGTAGCCCCAAAGGAAAAAGTCACATGAGGCAAGATCGGGTGACCAAAACTTAGAGAACTTGAACATTCGGATGTGTGGTTTCAACAGGATGGAGCTACGGCTCATACGGCAAGAAGGACAATGGACGTTTTAAGGGAAATGTTTCCAGGACGCGTAATCTCGTTACGTGGAGACGTTGGGTGGTCTGCGCGTTCACCCGATCTTTATTATTATAATATTTGGTATAAAAAATTTATTAGAATAAAAAATACATATACAGGATGTTTCTTAAATAGCGGACACTACTTATATAGCGTTACTTCTGATTAAAAATTGAGTCGAAAACTCCTCTATCATTTTGTAATTTTCGTGGTTGAGCAGCTGGATATGCGTTTATTTGGCAATATTTAGAAATTAGTATTTCGTCAACCATTGCGAAAATTGCAAAATTGTACAGGACTTTTCGACTAAAATTTTTAATTAGGAATAACGCTATATGATTAGTATCTGCAATTTAAGAAACACTCTATATATCGTTAGAGCAATTAGTATTATTTCAGCTTGTAGAAATAATATTTTACAGTATTATTAAACACAAGTAAATATTATAGATATATCTTTATTTATACATTACAATTATTATTTAACATTAATTATTTTTTCTACACGTGTTCCGTTCATATCTTTGACCAGATATATTACAACTTACAACTATACATCCATTAACATTATAGGTGTTCATGGTTCGTCGAAAAAGCAATTCCCATACGATCGCAGAAATCAAGCATGATAAGTAGAGGTATATATTCGAATGAATGATCGCATTGGAGCATCATAAAATTAATTCTCGAATTCATAAAGGAAACTGCTTTTTTATTATAATTTTATTATATTTTTATCGTGTATCCTCTAAAATATGTTAATCAATAATACAATACTTTTGCAATAAAACTTCAGTGAAATTTCAACGAAATTTTTTTTACCACTATTACACTATTACACTACTAGCGAATTTACTATTGCACTATTTTCATTAGTAATGACACTAGTAATAACACTAATAGTCTTTTTCATAAGGATGTATTCATCGGGCACACTAAAAATGAATATCATTATGTCCTATATACATGGGTTGTTGTCCATTCTTTATTGAAAAATAAAATTTTCTTTGGCCTGTAAATTCTCCTTTAAAAAATTTTGATATGGGGGAGACCAAGGCTAGTAGACTATTGGAATAGGTAGACTGATCGAGGCTACATTAAAAACAAAATACGAGATATGTGTAAACGTGTCTCAGCATGCAGTTTTGATTGCCGCTTAGTCTGCCGTCTCGATGCGGACGCATTTACATCAGAAGTTACGCTACATTTTTTAAAAATTGTACACGTAAGTAAATATTTTTATTTTTGAAGTTTTTGTTTTGCAATCATATGTAGTTATCTGATATTTGATTCCTGTTTAAATAATTTTAAATAGTAAAAACTATACTTCCATTTGAAAAGTTTTGACCTTAACATAAAAATGGCATTACTCGTCAAAATCATTTTGGTATTACAATTGTATGCTTTGAAAGATATCTGTGAAAATTGTAGCAATTATGGACGTATAATTATAACATATCAATGATGTTGTGAAAGAGATGGAATATATATAGAAAAAATAATTAATGTTAAAATATAATTGTAATGTACAAATGAAAACCTATAGACATATAGCAGAAATAATTTTGAACAAAATTCAATCAATTTAAAAAAAAATATGCAAAAATTCTCAGTTATTATCAAAAATAATTGGATGAGGATTCTGTAAATAATTTAATATTTGTAAATATGAAACTTTCTGGGAATTTCAATTTTGATCTGATTTTTTCTGAAAAATTTCAATTTGTATAAACTTAAAAAATTTAAGAAAATCTTAAACTTTCCTTAAACTTATGAAATAGTACAAAAAATTCTAAGAAGTATCGCTATTGCTTAACAATACTATTCAGCAATAATAAATAACAGTATATAATACATTATTGAATGCTGCAAGAAATATTTAATTATATATTCACTATACAGAATGTGCATTATTAATTTAATTTTGCACATTTCTGCACACTATTGGTCTGTATTTAATGATTAATATGAAAGTAGACTATTAAATGTCTGCATACTATATATGTAAACTATTAAATGTCTGCACTAGTGGTTATTTCAGTAGTTTTTACTATTACATTTTAAAAGTACACATTGATCAAGTTTATAATTATATAGGAAATCTATTACTGGTGTTACAGTACTCAATGCAGTGTTGAATGTTATAACTATTGGCATTGAATAGTTACTATTAGCATTCTATTAATTACTATCAGCATTCTAGTTTCCATATGGAAACATAAAAATAATGTAGTTTTAAAACATAAATTTTAAGAATAAGTAAATAAAATGTGTGTTGATTTCATATATTATAAATGCCAATTTTATTAAAAAAATATGTTCTATGCAATTGTTATAATTACATATCTTATACGTAAAAAGGTATAAATATTTTGTGTTATTTTCTTTTTGTAACAATAAATATCTGTTAAATCTATAATACATTACACATGAATATCAGATGAGGCCTCGCCTGAATTAAAAACGCAAATATAGCATCTAATTTCAGTTAAATTTGACATTATAAATGTGTGAATTTAACACAACATTTGTTTTTAAATTTTGTCAAAGTATTATGCTTTTTGTATTAATTTTTTATATAATATTTGTTTTAACATATTCATCTTATGTTAAATTAACATAAAAATTTAAGTGAATTTGTTTTGAGGCATGTGAAATGTGTTAAATTTAACACAAAATTTTTTACTATGTAGAGACATTTTGTTCATACTTCAAAAATGACAAATTTTTCGAAACAATAATTTTAATCATTGTTTTCAACGTAAAATGCTTTTTAATTTTTTATATAAAAATTAAAAAATATTTGAAAATAGGGGTAGAATGTACAATAAATAAATAATTAAAAAAATTTATAAAGTATTCTTGCAACTACTCAATTTTTATTTTGGAATTTTTTTCTATCTCTTATAATTTCGACGGTATTCACTTTGAAAAAAAATCAATTTTTTTCGAAGGAATTTTTACCCCTTTAACATGCGACTCAGCAGATATAATAAAAATACGCATTCCAGCAAATGCGTTATATAACTATAATAAAACAGAATGTAACAAATAATATAACGTATTGATTACATGTAACGTACATTAATGTTAATTGTAGTATATACGAGGTCTGTTAAAAAAATATCGCGAATTTTGAATTTCCGCGGGTTATGTATGTTCGATTTTCAATTTTTTTGTGGCGTTATGTTGGTATTCATGTCTCTCACTTATGCCGACAAGTTCGGCCATTTTGAATGTTCAGTTAATTTTTGACAGCTGCTTTGCTTGCACGTGTTTTGGCTCGTCTTCGATTTTTGCCTATTCCAAAAAATGGATCAAAGAATCTGTATCAAATTTTGTGTGAAAAACAAAATTAAGTGCGCATTTCGAATGTTGACTGTGGCATATGGTGAAGCTACCTTGGACCGAAGCAACGTTTATCGGTGGTACAAAATGTTCTCAGAGGGCCGAGAAGATGTGAACGACGAAGAGCGTGCCGGATGCCCGAGCACGTCAACAACAGACGAAAACATTGATGAAGTGAAGAAAATAGTATTGGCCAATCGTCGAATCACCGTTAGAGAAGTTGCGAAGCAATCCGCCAGAAACGCCCGGATTTGTGGAAGAACAAAAATTGGCTTTTGCACCATGATAACGCCCCTGCTCACACATCGTTGCTTGTGCGCGAATTTTTGGCCAAAAACAACATACTAATGATGCCGCAGCCACCGTATTCCCCAGATCTGGCCCCCTGTGACTTTTTCTTGTTCCCGAAACTGAAGAGACCCATGAAAGGACGACGCTACGCTACGATTGAGGAGATAAAGACGGTTTGAAGGAGGAGCTGAACAAGATCACAAAAAATGATTTTTTGAAGTACTTCGAGGATTGGAAAAAACGTTGGCACAAGTGTATAATATCTGATGGGGATTACTTTGAAAGGGACAAAATAGATATTCATGAATAAATAAATAATTTTTGAAAAAACACAAAATTCGCGATAGTTTTTGAACAGACCTCGTATCTGTAATTTCCAATTCACTACAAATTACAAATATATATAATAAATATAATAATGTAATAAACGTTATATAATTTTTGCATAGTTCCAGAAAAGATACAGAATATTTACATAACATGCTAAAATGTTATATGACTATAATATAAATAATTCCAATTTTATGTAATTGTTATATAATGACTTATATTATAATTACGTAATCTTATTTATTAGGTGTTGGAATTAATTCGTAGCGTTTTACAAGTGATGGGAAGTACTTTCATTAATGTATTTTTTAATGCTCATGTGAAATAAATAACATTCTTTCATTAAAAACGCTACGAATTAATTCCAACACCTAATATATATACTTTATTAGAACAATCACACATAAAATGACATATAAGTTATATGTAAGCATTGCATAAGACCACTGGACCAGCATCTTATATAAATCAATATGATATCTTTATGCTGAATGATCCAACGGCCTTAAACTGTGCTTATGCAGCTTACCTCGTTTTATATATGATAACTCTTGTGGATTTTCTGCAATAAGCTATTATATGTTGTTTCGTATCATTAATAGGGAGCAAGAGCTACCAATTGTGAAATGAGAAACATGAGGCGGTATTCATAATCCGTTATCATATATTAAAACCGTCTTAAATAATTTCTTAAGATGCTAATACAATACTCGGATTGACTGACATCTTAAAACTGTACTTAAGACAGTCTAAAATGTAAGAATCGACTATGAATACCGGCCTTTTTTGCGCCGAAATTGTACTGAATCTTCCTTTGTGTTTAACACAATTTATAATGCATCTATAGAAAGAGAAACATAAAGCGTGTTTAACAAGGAAAGATTTAATACCAATTTCACGATGCGAAACAGGCTGATATTCATAGTCGATTTTTGCATTTAAGACTGTTTTAAGTACAGTCATAAGATGTCAATTCGAGGACTGTATTAGTATTTCAAGACACTATTTAAGACAGTTTAAAATAAAAACGGCCTATGAATAGCGTTTCACAATTGATAGCCCTTTCTTCTTATAAACAGTAAACGGACAGGGCAGAGATTTAGAAAGAGACACTGTCCAATTGTATACAACATATTATCCTTTCCATCATGACTATTACCTAAGTTTTAAATTATAGAAACTGATCAATTTTCTTGTAGCATGACTTAAAGCTTAGGTAATGACTTATTATTGTAGAATGCCCATTATTATCTGCAGAAATGTCCATGAATTAATTGTTAAACAAAACTAAACGCTGTTACAGAAAAATATATAAAAAATATATATTACTACAATATAACATCCTGTTATATTACATGTTATTTCCAGGTTATTGTAGTTATATTCCGTATTTTCTGGATTAAGTTTCATATTGGGAGTACAAATTAGTTCGGTCCGTTTTTTTGTGTTCAAAAATGCATTTATTTCAAAAGAAAATGAATGAACAGATTAATTAAAGTATTGTCCATCGCTGGCTACTATTTTTTCCCATCTCTCAGGCAATTTTTGAATTCCATCTCGAAAAAATGACTCGTCTTTGGAGGCGATCCAATTTTGGAGCCAATTTTCGATTTCTGCGAAAGAAGTGAACCGGTGACTTGCCAAATCGTGCTACATCCTTCGGAACAACTAGTAATCAGAAGAAACAATGTCAGGAGAATACGGCGGGTGCGGTAAAACATTCTATTTGAGCGTTTCCAAATATTTTTTTACCAATTTTGCGACATGAGGCCGAGCGTTGTCATGAAGAAAAATAACTTTATCATGTCTTTACTCATATTCCGGTCGTTTTTCTTGCAATGCACGGCTCAAACGAATCAATTGTAGCCGATACCGATCGCCCGTAATGGAATCGTCAGGTTTCAGCAGCTCATAATAAACAATACTCTTTTGATCCCACCAGATACAGAGCATGATCTTCGAACCATGAATATTTGGCTTTGGTGTTGATGTTGAGGTCGATGGCAACGATTGACCGGGCTTAGCGTAATATTTTTTCTTTTTGGGGTTGTCGTATATCCACTTCTCATCTCCAGTCACAATCCGATGCAAAAAACTTTTTCTTTGTTGTCTTTGAATCAGTTGTTCGCAAGTGAAAAATCACCTTTCAATGTCTCTCGGTTTCAGTTCATAAGGCACTCAATTTCTTTGTTTTTGAATTATTCTCATGGCTCTCAATCGTGCAGAAACGGCTTGTTGAGTTACTCCCAATGATTCTGCAAGCTCCTTTTGCGTTTGATTCTGATCTTCTTCGAGTAATGCCTCTAATTCTTTGTCTTCGAATTTTTTTTGCTGTCCAGAGCGAGGCTTGTCTTCAACGCAATGAAATCTCCATCTTTGAAACGTCGAAACCATTCCCTACATGATTTATCAGTTGGAGCAGTGTCACCATAAGCATTCGATGGGCTTCAACTGCACTTTTCTTCCAATTAAAGAAAAAAATTAGAGCCTCCCGCAAATGCTGTTTGATTAACACAAAATTCGACATTTCTAACACAGTAAAAATCAAGGTTTTTATATGAAACTCAAAGTGATATAAACTGAATATTATTAGCAGATGTCTAACCTCTCTAAAAACGCCAAAATCGGCTATCACTATGAACCATTCACAACAGCCGCAGCCATCTTTTGGAAAACGGACCGAACTAATTTCTACTCCCAATATAATGGAATATAACAAATAATATAACATATGCATAACATTCTACGTTAGTTGTAATTTTCCACTCATTGCAGCTGTATAATATAATATGTAATTTGAGATGTTATATAATAGTTATATAACAGTTTTATAATTTGCTGCGTTATTGTTATAAAACTAGAACGTGATTGTTATGTTATATATTATATATTATATACTATATACTATATATACTATTATATACTATATCCATTATCCTATTTTAATTTAATGCTTTTTGCACTATTCTCAGAAAAGATCTAGGAATTAATTTTAGAGCAAAAACAAACGGAACAGTTTGCTTTTGCTTAGAATTAATTCAAATATCTTTTCTGGGTTCACTATGTACAAAATACATTTCCTGAAAACTGTTTTTGAGTATAAAAGACATATGTAATAATTGATTTTAAGTCATTTATTTATAAACTTCATAGTTTGTACATAAATATTATACATATATATTTATAAATATCATTACTGGGTATTCGAATCGTAATATTATACTTTTATGATAATTGTTGAGTTTAGTCTTCTCACTTCCGATAAAATTAGATTCGTTCGACACGTTTTTGCATGAAATAAATAAATCTGATCGAAAAACATGTTGCTCTATTCCACGAAGGTATTAATTGTTGAAGTTGACAGATATTCAGATGAGGAAATCTGTCACATTGATTGAGGATTAAACAAATTCTGTTTCATAAACACAAATTCTCTGTTTTAAAATACAAATTATTTTTTATACAATTTTTGTTTTTAGTAGAAAGTTTGTTTTTAAAACAGATAATTTATTTTTAAAGCAAAGAATTTATGTAATATTAAAACAGATAATATTATACTTAATTATAGCCTCACTTACATGTTCTCATGCTTACCTCTATGCCATCGATGTGACAGATTTCCTAAATAGTTGTCGTAACGATTAATATCTCGATTCATTACAGGACAGAGCGATATTATTGGTCGAATTCGTTCATTTCGTGTAAAAATGCGTCGAATGAACTTAATCAACATCGGAGGTGTGAAGATTAAAAACTCAACAATTACATTTGACTTCACTAATTCCATGACTTTTACATTTGACTTCACTGATTCCAAGGAACAGCTTTTAGTATGCACTGATATAATTTGTAATACAAGCAACTGAATTCACTAGTAATATTCTCCTATAGCACAAATAATATTGATTTGTCCGTAAATTCTCAATGATTCAAGTATAAATTGTTACGTGTGTTGCACTTTGTCACGCTTGACAGCTCGAAGCTCGACTGGCACAGAGCTCTGCGACATTGCGAATAGAGATCGCGACGTTAGAACCACAATTAAAATTATATAGCATTAATATAATATCAATGAAACAATTGTTATTTAACATGCAATAAATGCTGTTATATTGCTGTTCCTTTATTATAATATAAATAAACAGAACAATATATTATAGTATAATAGTTTCATAATTCAGTTATATTTTATATACATATATTATGTATATAACATATATATATAGCATACATATATATATATATATATATATATATACACACAATGCGTCACCAAAATCCAGACAAATTTCAATTTTCCACCATATTGTGCCTCCCTCAGAGGTTGTTGTTGGCGTCCGAGAAAGCCTGATGCTTCTAGTAAACAGTCATATTCTCAAAATAGCCGCGGTGTTAAAACCAAATGCGGAATATAATCGAAGAGCCGCGATCATCGAAGGTCTTCGCACTGGACGCTCAGCAACGGAAACAATTCGGTTCTTTGGATATCCGAGATCAACCGTTTATGACGTTGTGGCAAAATATACGGCTTTAGAATAGTCCAATGAAGGTTCCAGTATGCCAGCGAGGAAGAGTCACTCGAAAGAAGGCACCGCGAGGATTCCTGCAGTCGTTGAAAAGCGCTGATTTCGGATAACCCAGGACAATCGTTGCGAAAATTAACATTGATTGTTGGTGTAAGCGAACAATGCGAATTGTCGAGGATCTTCGATACAAATCGTACACATTAAAGATACGACAGATACTCTCTGAGACAAGCCAAGACAAGCCGAGTTGCTCGCTTCGGCTCTATTCTGGCCTCCCAAAAGGCCCAGATTTAAATCCCCTTGGACTACTACATATGGAACATAGTTGAAAAGATCACAAACAAGTCTCGGCATCCCAATGTGACGTCATCAAAAACCGCTATTGAAGCAGCATTCGTCGACATGGATAGCGCTACATTCCAGCGTATGTGCGAACGCTTCAAACCGAGAATAAAGGCCGTCATTCAAGCTAATAGGGGATATATCGAATAATTGTGCTCTACAGGGATCTCCCAAGTACCATGTAAAAGGATTTTTTATAATATTTAATTTTTCATTAAAAACATTTTGTTTAAAGAAATTGTTCGATTTGTCCGGATTTTGGTGACGCACCCTGTATATATATATATATATATATATATATATATATATATATATATATATCTCGCGAACGCGAGATACAGATTACTAAAGACATCTATTGGAAAAATAATGTATTTCTTTTTACTATACCTAATATATATAGATATATATATATATATATATATATATATACACACACAGTGGATGCAAAAAGTATTTGTACAGAGAAAATGTTTATTAAAAAAACTTAATATTTAAAAAGTAAATATTATCCAGCGAGAAATGAATCATTGAACTGATTTCGAATCGATATCGATACGATGATTTCAATATCAATTTGACGTCGATTCGACGTTTAATTGACGATCATTTCTTGTTGGGTAATTAACAATTTATTCAGAGTTCAATTCAATTTATAAAGAGTAAAATATGTTTCTTAAAATTATACATATATACCAAAAAGATATGTATTAATTATAGAAAATATATCATCTGAAAAATAAGCAAAAATTAAAAATTGTATTGTTTGGATGCTCAAAAAATATTCGTACAGTCCAGAAATTTTTTTCTAAAATTAGAAATACATGCGAAGCTTATTTGTTTATATTAGAACAGAATGTATTCATTGTATAAAATTACTAATTAATGTTTATTTTCTACAAATAAGATTTTTTTTATAAAAAATTTCCTCGTACGAATACTTCTTGCACTATATACAGTAAAGTTATATAATTATAATATATAGAGTGTAACATGTAGACTGTTACATTATTACTTTTACATTATATAGTATTTATATTTGGTGTATTTATATTTGCTAAGTATGGATTTGTGTTGTCATGTGATAACATTTCATTAAAGTAAGAAAGTAGTGGCTTCTTTAATCTGAGTATGAAATACTCAGCTCACTTCAGATTTAATTTCACTTGTGAATAAAAAACTGTGTGGAAAAAAAACTTTATTGTTCTACTCTCAAACCTTCTTGAAGTGAAATCCCACTTCAAAAGAATGAAAATACAGTCAATGAAAAAGGGTAAAAATATTTCACTTTTTGAAAAAGAATGGTATTTCCTTCTTTAAAGAGATATACCCAAGGATATAATAGTATATGTTACCCTCAAAAAAAAGTGTTTCAATATATTGATTTACTCAGTATATTGTTCAGTATATTATTCAGTATATTGAAACACTTTTTTTCTGAGAGTGTTTAATCTCTTTACGTCCAATCTTGATGAAATTAGGCTCATTTGATGTTTTTTTGCGTGAAACAAACGAATCTAGTAAAAAAGCTCTGTTCCTGTGAAGGAAATTAAAGTTGACCATTGTCAGGTCACTCATTGCTCATGTTTGTGTTTAAAATATATTTTTATAAAAGTTTTATTAATGTGTAACCAAAGATGTAGCTTAAAATACATTAATCTTTATTTTAATAAGCAAAAGGTAGTATAAAAGAAGGGCAAAGAGCCAATGACTATATATAAAAAAATTATTATTTCGATAAGCAAATTTAATACAAAACAATTAAAATACAATAAAATAAAACAAACGTTTCAACTCCAATTGAGTCATTTTCAATGCAATCATACAATAATATAAATGTCGTTCTAAATTAAAAATTCGTACATAATCTTACAATATTCTTACAATTCCTTAACAAAAAATTTTTTCTTCTTTCTGTGTAATACGCTGTGAGTCATTTTTATCCAGAATTAACAAAGTCATAAGAAAGTTCTGGAAAAGTAACCGTAAACAAAAAGAATTAATATTAATCACATAAAAATTAAAAATATGATGATATACCTTAGTAAATCTGTTAAGAGTCCAATAATACACAACGAGAAAAAAATGTAAAATGTAGTCCATTTCGTGGTACAGTAAAAAAGTCTTTTTAATTTAATAGGTTATTATAAGCAAATTCGCAAAGGTAACGAGCATCTGACTTAAACGATGTCACAAAACGAAATGTCAAACAGAAAAACATTATCGAGAACGGAAAACGGAAAAATAGGAGGAAAAGGATAGAAGATGTTAGAAAGGAAAAAGAGAATGTATAATATCAGAATACAAATCCGGCAAAGACTCCGTGTCATTTTGTTTATTAATCCCATGCTTCTGTTTTTTAATGGATCATTTCTGGAAGGCTCTATTTCCACTTTATCCCATTTAAAGTTATGATTCTCCACCATACGATGGTTGGAAATCACTGATGGAGATTTTGAACTTATATTGATATCAGAAACATGTTCATGCAATCTGGTCTTTAATTGTCTTTTAGTTTGGCCAACGTAACTGGCATCACAATCCTCACAGGATATTTTATAAACCACATTTTGATTCTGAACGTGTTCCAAATTATCCTTTCCTCTCCTTATAAAACTTCTCAATGTGTTAGGAATAATAAAAGCCAATTTACAATTAAACATATTAACAATAGATATAAATCTTTCGGATATCGTATTAACATATGGAATCGTAAAGAACCTCCTCCCAGTGTCATCCTTATTCTTATTCAAATTATTAAACTTATTAATATATTTTACTCTATTATGAATAGTCGAAAAAATAAAATTTAACGGATATCCATTCTGTAAAAAAATCTTAATAGCGTCAATCAAATTATTTTGTTGGAATTTTGGATGATACAAATAAAAAATCTTATCCACTACTCCATAAATCACACCTCTTTTATGACAAAGTGGGTGGTGTGAATGGAAATTAAGAAATCTGCCGGAAAAGGTTGCTTTACGGTATATATCAAAAATGAGATTCCGTTCATCGATAATCAACATCGTATCTAAAAAACTTATTTTTCCATCACCTATCTCCATGGTGAATTGCAATCTAGTATGTAATGAATTAAAAACATCCAAAATATCATAAATACTTTCAGAAGGAGCGGCTAAGATAATATCATCGACGTATCGGTAGTAAAACAACAGACGACAAGGCAGCATTCCAATAGCCATCTTTTCAAAATCCTGCATAACAATACTTGCAACAACAGGTGACAAAGGTGAACCCATGGGGGTCCCAAAAATCTGTTTATATATTTTTTTATTAAAAATGAAAACTGTCGAATTCAGAACCATATGAAAGGCTATCAAAAACTCGTCCAAAGGAATCTTAGTTTTCTTAAATATAGCATCCCACCTCACAACCACACTATCAGATGCCAAATCTATAGGTATGTTAGTGAATAGGAATACTACATCCAAGGAAACCAAAACAGAATCTGATTCCAGCCTTACATTTTTAAGTTTATTAATCAAATCATAGCTGTTTTTTATCAAACTAGGCGTCTCTGGTATAGAATCTGCAATAATGTTATGCAAAAATAATGACAAATTATATAATGGGCTATTTAACGATGAAACAATAATTCTCAACGGATAGTTTTGTTTGTGTATCTTCGTCAAACCATAAGCCCTAAGAATGACCCTATCAGTCGCAACCTCCGATACGTCAAGTCATCTATTAATCCTTTTCCTTTCCATCTACCAAGCAAGTTACGTAAATCACCCGTAAGTTTTTTAGTAGGATCTTTATTTATTAATTCATATGTATTTTTATCCGAAAGTATCAATTCCATCTTGGATATGTACTCTAATTTATTTTGAGCAACGGTGACATTACCCTTATCAGCTTTGGAAATTAATATTTCAGGATGATCTTTTACAAATAATTTCGTTGTCCTGATCCAATCGAACAACAACTTGTCATTCAAACCGTTCCTAGGAAAATCATTTCGAAACTTATCCATAATTGAAACACTATTGTTTCTAACAAAATTAATTATATTCTTCCGACGGCCAATAATATTATTCTCAATATTCTTAATAAATTCTATCAATGTTCTATCAAAATTATGTTTGTTAATAGGAAGACCAAAGCCTTCTCCGAATTGAAGCAAACATTGGACCTCTAAAGGAATGTCAACATTGCTCAAATTCAGAAACCATTTATCATTTAAAACATCTAGAGGAGCCGCATCTCCAAACAATTCAGCCGAAATGTGAATCCTTTCTATATTTTGTACATTAATGTCATTGTTAACCTTGTTAGGTGTAATTTTATTAAGCAATTCATTATTCGAAGCACAACAATAAGAGATCGGCTTAATATTTGCTTTTTTATCTTTAAAATCTTTTCCTTTCAACCATAAAATCTTCTTGTCAATTTTTCTTGTATGTTGAAAAAAGTAAAAATTATTAATATTATTTAAATATTTGAAAAATTCACAAACCATGGAGACCGGTAAAACATAGTAGATTTTAATGGAAAAATCAACGATGCTCATTCTAATAAAATGCAAATGTTTGTAAGAATCCTTCAACTCCAATTGCAAAATTGCTTTCACATTGTTAAACTGAATTTTCTGAAGTCTTCTGTAAGAAAGACTATTAAACAAATTTAAATTTCTAATATTAGTATATCTTTTAATATGTGACGGAACTAAATTGTGATTAATACATGATTTTAAGAATCTAATGCGAGTTCTAATATTAACGCTACATTTAATTAGGTTACAAAATTCTTTCAAAAATTGACAAGTATCAAAATTTATTATTTATTTTAATAGTCTTATTCGAATTACCCCGGTCGCAGAGCTAGTTGAATCAGATGGAATGCATTAGAAAAGTGCATTTTTTTCATATTAGTTATCAGTTTCCCCTTAATATTAAAATTTATTAGGTAGTCAAATGTATGTAGTAACTGGTGTAGAATTAATTTTTTCGATAAGTCTCTTAATTTTGTCTGCAAAAATTCGAAACTGAAAAATGAGTCTATTAGCCCCGGTCTCCCCTAATATTTTTCGTAATAAAAGTTTTTTCTTATTTAAAGGGAGGGATTATATATATTCGCAATTGTCCGAACGTTTCGGATCGCGATTGTTAGTGTCTCAGATTGATTGTGTTATTAATGTCTGAACGTTTCAGCGCACAGTCATATTTGAGATTAATTAAATTCATGAACTTAAAATATTATATTATTCGTAACTTCCAACTTTGACTGATTCATAGGCGCTCTCTACTATATTATGTTGTTACATTAACTCGGTCGGTTTCTGTTTGTTATTGTTTATCTAGTGACAAAGTACAATGTATAAAATTACAAATTTTTTATTTTATGTACTAAACATATTTGCGTTTAAAATGTATCTTGTGTTTCAAATGTATTTTTATAAAAGTTTTAGTATACAGTCAAATATTAGGTATAGTAAAAAGAAATCCATTATTTTTCCAATAGATGGCTTTAGTAATCTATATCTCGTCTACGCGTGATACAGATTACTGAAGCCATCTATTGGAAAAATAATGGATTTCTTTTTACTATACCTAATATATAGCTTAAAATATATTAAACATTATTTTAAAAATCTTATAGTCTTATAGTCTTAATATTCGTAGTCACACTGTTTCATATGTCATTTTACCCCGATCCCGGGGCTAATTGACAGGAGTGGAAAGTATTAGGAAAATGTATTCTTTTTTCATATTAGTGATTAATTTCTTTTTATTATTAAAATATAATCAATTTCCCCTTATTATTAATATAATTAGATAGTAAAATTTATGTAATAATTAGTGTAGAATTTATTTTTTCGATAAATCTCTTAAGTTCATCTGAAAAAATTCGAAATTAAAAAGTGAATTTACTAGCTCTGGTCTTCCCTACATACAATTATTAGAAATTTTTGTACAAAGTTTTGAAGATGTCCGCAATCCTTGAGATAATTACATTCTACATAACACAGTAACATTACAGCAACATCATCTTCTGTTACAATATTATAACAAAATCTAGCAGAAATATCATTGAAATATTATTAAGATGTCAATAGGAATATGAAATATTATTAAGATTCATAAATAAAATTAAACATTATTAATATTCATAACGTTCAAAACATTATTAATATTTGTAAGTAATATTACAATATTCGCGGAAATAGATCACAAGAATATTAGTAAGATGTATCACAGAAATGTCACTGTAATATTATGTAATATTTCTGTGATATTTATGTAATGTTTATATTCATGTAACATTTATTAGGAAAACATTTAATGATTCATTAAAGAATTTATTGAATTGATATTTTTATTTAAAAAATTATTTCATATAATATTAATTGGAAAATAATACTGATTATATCAATACAAAATAATTATACGTAATATTATTATAAATTATACTGACAAAGTTATAATAAACTTTATATCAGTAATAAAATTATACGTGTGTACGAATAATTTTGTAATACTTTAATAACTTTAATAACATTTTAATGACATCTCTAACGTTAATAAAACTTCATGAAAGCGTTATTAATTATGTTACTCTGTTAAGACATATTGCCATAATATTATGGCGATATTTCAATGTTGATTATCATTGTAATACACAATCATATTATTTCTATATTGTAATATTTATTAGTAATATTTCTGACATTATATTGACATTATATTGTAATATGTAATATTTCTAGAATATTTCTAGAATATCACTGCTATATATACTGTGATATTACGTGCTATGTGAGATTATTTTGCAAGATCAAAGCAGTTTATAAAATATTGTAAACATATTCCTGAAATGATAATAATTATAGGATATTCTTAATGCTAATTTTCTAAAATCTACATATTTCACTATATTTATTTTTTACTAGCTTTTTTGATACAAAAATCCTATTATGTCTCGCATTAATACATCGATATTTTTAAACTCTCATTTCCTAATTCTCAGGTCCTGTTTTTATCATATGATGTTCTAATATTTTACATATGTTTCTAGATATTTAGAATTTTCCTGAGGACGTCTGTGCTGTTGAGATTTGCAATTGTATTATGTATATTTACTTCGCATTATATGATTCGATTTCCATTTGCGATATTGACATTTGTACCATCTACCTTTCAATCGTAAATATCTAAACTAGAATTCAGATTGAAATAATACAAAAATTTAAAAAATTAACGTTTCGTTTTTGATAATTGAAGTATGATACTTTTTTACTATCACATTCTTATTGCAATTCTCAGGATGTCTTGAAAGGGTCGCACAAATGACATGAAAAATGATGGTTTCAGTTAAATTGACTAAATTTCTAATATGTTGCAATTCTCGTCATTCTAAATAAATGTTTCAATGGGCACAAACCCGCTTGAGCCACTTCCATGCTACACGCCCTAAAGATCCAAATATAATATGTAAAAGTATAAATTTTTTGACAATATACAAGACCCTACGGTTTTTTATTCTCGTACGGTATTTAATATGTGACTCCAGACACTCTGTTGTGTGTGTGTACGCGCGCGTGTGTGCGCTGTGTGTGTGTATGTGTGTGTGTGTGTGTGTGTGTGTGTGTGTGTGTGTGATTTTTAGATGAATTCATCATCTTTATCATATTTTATTTTTTATAATAAATAATAAGATAGGAAACAAGACCGTTTATATTAAATAACATTACAATCCGAAGCGCCACTACGGTCTAAGTATTAAGATGTTGAACTAATATATATATTTTTCAAACGAATTACGTGTCGATATAGTTGTCGACATTAACGCAATTGATCTGAAATGTAATAATCCCCCCAAAATTCCCCAAATTAATCTTAAAAAACTGTAATAAACTTATTGCGAAAAAATATTGCCTCGGCCGGGAACCCGGATCTCAACATCTTAATACTTAGACCGTAGTGGCGCTTCGGATTGTAATGTTATTTAATATAAACGGTCTTGTTTCCTATCTTATTGTTTATAAACGCGCGCTGAAATAATGCGTTACTCTCGATACATATCGGTTATTGCGAAAAATTGTTGCTAAGGTCTCGGTAGTCTAAAGGCTTAGGACGCTCGCACGGAATGCAAGAGGCGCTTCGGATTGTAATGTTATTTATTTTTTATTATATTTTATACATTTCATTTTTTATCTTTCTTATCTCTTTTATTTTATTGTACTTTATATATTATTTTATATTTCTTGAATACTTTATTATATTTAATATATATCTCGAACACGTAGAAGAAGAAAAACTTATAAAAGCTTATTAGTATAAGATATTTATTTATTCTTTTTTGTATAGCAAGAGAATTAAAAAAACAAAATATAATAAAAATAAAATAAAATATAATATAATATAAAAAAAACATAACATGTAAAATACAATAAAACAAAAAATAAAATGTAATAAAATATAATAAAGATGACGAATTCATTACCTTTACTACATACATGTACATATAATATAATCACACATATACGCAGACACAGTAGAGAGAGTTTGGAATCACATTAAGTATCACGGGAGTGATCCATAGAGTCACACATACTGTCAAAAAGCCTATATTTTTATATGTTATATTTAGATCTTCTAGGGCTTGTAGCACGGAAACGGTTCATAGAATCAAGTGTCCATTGAGTCATTTATTTAGCATGACGAAAACTATAACATATCAAAAATTCAGTCAATTTGACTAAAATCACTTTTTCATATGATCTGTATATAGCCCTTTCATAGGGCTCCTTTAATAAAATGTCTTGAACATATTCCACATAAGTATGTTCCTGGATATTTAAGACGTATTCAGGATTCTGAGGGTGTCTTACGTTGTTAAGGTTTACAATTTTATGTATTTAACTTTCCATTATGTTTCCATTTGTGGATATGATTTTTGTGATTATGTTATTTGTACCATTTATTTATTGTCGTCTAACTATTGTAAATATCTAAACTAGAATTTAAATGATACAGAGGTTAAAGAAATTATGTAACGTTTCGTTTTTAATAATTTATTGTAATGCTTTTATATAGCTATTATATTCTTGTTTTATTATGCATACGTGAAAATAAGAGATCTGTGTGAAAATAATATTTTTTTAATATTACCATCTGTAAAAAAAAAATGAGCAATATCGAGTCAACGGTATGATGAAAAAACAGTAAAAATAGGATTCGTTACGTGTAAATTACATAATGTACAAGACAATCTGTGTGTATTATATACTTGTCGTGCTAAAATTAACATCGAACAGCGACTCGCTGGCGATATTATTACATGAAATCAGTAGTGCTGGAAATGAATACTTCACTATAAAGCATCCCGCGCTTGAAAAAAAAACTGCTCGAAACGATTTCGCAACCTGTTAGGACTGCATTCACTAGAAGATGTGAATCGAGAATATTTGGACCACCTAGATAACCTCGACGGGCCGACGTAAACTGGATCCAGTGGGACAATAATTTTTCCATGAAATAATTAGCTGATGTGATCTGAAGAGATAGGCTGTCTCTCCGAGACAAAAGAATGTTAAGCGTTCCATTACGCGCGGGCTCTCCTGTTTAAACCATTATTTTTTATATCACCTCGTAAATCGTTTCTTCATCGTAGGAATTTCTTAAGAAACATATACCGCTCTTCTGCTGAACGAACTCATCAAAGAAAATGAGATCGGCGTCATCTAGTCATACCTATGTTCGGCAAGATTTTCTTATTTGTTAATTATTATCATTCACACAAAAAAAATGAATTCTTAAGAAAATGCATAAATGCTTTAATCTAAGAATATTTTATGCTTAGAATAGATAATTTCCGATTAAGAATAAATTATTCGTAAAATGAAATTTTATTCTTATTATTAGTTCAAAACAAATTTTATTTCAATAAAAGAATAAACAATGTAAAATATTATAGGACTGTATATGTGTGATAATACAAACTATAGAAATCAAAGCCTTAAATGGTCTAGCTGAATCTTAAATGCTTGTATGATTCTTGTGTGAATTTATATACTACGTATGTAGTCCCTAGAAACGTGCACTGATTCTCTACTAATGTAACTCAAAAAAATGGAATGCTGAGACTGTTCTACCAATACTTCCGGTAGCCATATTGCAAATAAGGATATAAACAGATGATCAAGCTTGTTACAATGGTAGAGAACGCTGGTTGCAGATCCACCGCGGTGGATTCATTGCTCATTTCATCTATTTAACTGTGGATAGCAGATACGCGAATCCGCCGCGGAAAATCCGACCGTGTGTATAGGCAACCGCCTCTTCGTCGCAGTGATAAAGGCCACTATTCATAATCAGTTCTTATATTCAAGACCGTTCTTATGTTCTGTCTTGAGGTGACACGAACCAATCGAGGGCCGCATAATGTCTTAAGACATTACTTAAGACTTGAAATAAGAACTGACTTAAGTCTTGAAATAAGAATTGATTGTGAATTCTAGCCAAAGTCGGGCGGCTGTTCGCGCATCTTTATTTGCAATATAACTATAATGACAAAAACATTAGGACGAGCTGAATATTTCATCCACCCTTAAAGATTGAATTACATTTAGAACCATGTTCTACGAATATAACAGTTTACTCACAAAACCATCGTTAATCGTCATTCATTATACCTATGCATTTCCGATATCTTAATATTATTGGGGTCTTTATGCACACTATTGCTGCCTACCGGCGAATTTTCAAATATATTTCAGAATTACGTAAGATTAAATAATTTTTAAATAATGCGATTGAGTTTGTTAGAACCATGTATATAATGATTTTAGAAACAAGAAATACAATTTTAATCTTCTGAAGACCGATATATTTTTGATCGACTTTTTTATTTTAAGGGCTAGAACTTTTTTGTCAATTTTATGGAGTTGAGTGGCGAAAAAGATGGCGCCACTGTCGAGTCCCTAAAAGAGTCTCCGGTCAGGAAAAAAAATGACATTTCTTTGGTTTTTTCAACTAAATGTCATTAGATATTGTTAAAATAATTGTCTAACATCATTGTAGAGTAAAAATTTCACAAATAACGTGAAAACATTTTTATACCACAATTATAGGGCAAAGTCAATAAAACGCAATTATATATCTTGATATCAGTATTTTATTATTTTGCAAAAAGTGTGTACAATGTATACAAAATACAAAAAAAATATAACGAAAATATATATGTTTTACTTAGTACATGTTTCAGAACATACCACATCATACATGGTACACTTAGTATCGTGTCCTGATGTGATATGTTCTGAAACATGGTACAACGCATAGTGGTGCAACGCAGTCTGTACAAATGTACATCATTGTTTTAGAGACGAAAGGTTGGAACAAACAACACATCGTCTTTTTGATGGCAATTTTGATGGAAAATGACGAGCCGAAGTGGATGATGTGGCGATGCTGTGTTGCGCCACAGCTCGCGCAGTAGTACATTCGAAAGTGCACAGTATCTCGCGAATAATTTCGAGTTCCATTTGAGGAAAAGATCTTGTATCCGGATCTTGTATTCAGATTTATCATTTTATATAAAGCGTAAGCATTTGCTATAGCCAAATCTATGCAATGGAAAAAAACCATCGTTTTTCGTACAGTTCCGCATGTCGCGAGTTGTCGGTTAATGGTGTCTATTCCAGTCATATATTTAGCCATGTATTCCACAACAGATGTCGGTTTTACAATATCTTCGTTGATTTTATAATTTTGTTTTCTCGTTGATGACATTGTGTTTGAGTGTGCGCTCATCAGGATGAATACATTCCATCTATCTCTCCATTTTATAACGAGAGACGCATACCGTCTCTTTTTCGTTTTCAATTTCTTTTTCAGTGCTGTTAAACCTTTACAGTTTCTTCTAATAGTATCACAAAGTCCTGTTTGGCGTTTATGTAGATATTGTGACAAAACTGGGGAAACATATCAATTGTCCGCGTACAAAATATGACCCTTGCCGGATTCATAAATTGACATACTGTTGAGCCTAACACCTAAATTGCTAATGATTTCGTAATTAGATTCCTTTCCCATATATAGGTAATAAAATCAATCAAAAAGTGTGTGTTTGAGTCTACAAACTCAAAAAGTTTGATACCAAATCTATGTCGTTTTAGGGGAATATCCTGTTTGAGCAGTCTTTTCTTTCACAACACCAAACTTTTGTCGATGTACAGCTCTTTGTTGGGATTTGTGATACTTTTGAATTTTTCGCGCAAATGGTCGACTACGGATCTAATTTTTTGCAATCGATCGTCTTGTGCTGTGTTTTTATTATACGGAAAAATGTAAAATGTCAAGCTATCTGTGTCTAGTCACAGTTTGTTCAAAAATCGGTATTGCTAATAAAGGTGGACCAATAATCTCTTAGTTGATTTTTCGTAACTAAATCTATCAACATCGTCAACGCAAAAATACATTTTGTTGATCGTAATGTCATATCATTTCTGACTTTTTTCAGCTGTAGATGCGTAGCATTATGCGCGATAACGATTGGTTTCGTCAATAATTATTTGCAAAAAAGAGTCGTCAAAAAATACGCTAATGGGCTATTTCCGGTCAAAGGTACATCGCAGAGGCCTGATTCAAATATAAATGGAGAAATGGAAGACACAAAGTCTTTGTCAGAATACCATTTTCCATTAATCACGTGATCGTCCTTATCACTTTCGATATCAAATCCTTCATCAGACGAAGCGTCTATTTTCTGCTAAACTATTCATCATCTACAGGAATACTTGTTTTGCTTGATTGCTCTTCGTTTTGGAGGCATACTCCAAAAATAAAAAAATGTTTTTATGATAACGCTAACGTTTCGTGAACCTTTGTGAGCGCACTGATATTGACCTGCTCCTCCGGAATATTTTCTTTATATAGGCGCTTAAGGAGAGGGGATAAGTAAGTTGAGGAGGGGGGAGGGGAATTTCTTATTAGGCAGTAGTATTGTAATTGGATGTTGTGTTTGTTCGAAATAAACTTCTTTACATAATGTGTCATGCACGGTACAGTTGTCGAGAAACATGTACGCCTTAGTGCGCACCCTCCAATACATATGCGAACATCAATTACAACATATTTGAACTAATTAAGAGTTGCAAACACTACAAATCCCAAAAAATTAATTAAAACGTCGAAATCTCTAAAGGGATCCTCTATAAAGGTTAAAAATAAAATATACTTCTCATAAATGTATTTATTATTGATGCCAGTGACATTTATAATTGAAAAGAACATTTTATATTTAAATGAAAGTAAATAGCATTCAAGAATAAAAATATATTTGTGAATCACGAATTTATTTTTTTCTGGGTTTGTTTCTCTCTTATAAGAAAACGTTACATGTGCTCAAGTTTGGCAATAATTATATAATAACAATATTCAATACGAATCGATCTAGGATGTGCATTTCGAGAGATTCAATTCTTGAAATGAAGTAATATTATAAACCCTAATAAAAATATTAGTTCTTTGATGCCACTTTTTATCTATCGTTTTGTCACTTATTATACTAAATATTGTAAAAAATATTACATAAAGGTGAACATATTATGAGAAATCTTTTTTCAATAAAAATGCCTGATATTAAGGAATATAACGGTAATAAGCAAATGCATGTTTATGAATAAAAAAACAAATAGTTATAATATAGCAAAGCAAAAGAAATCTCGTATAAAGAAAATAATTTTGCTAAAAAATTAAAAATTTTGCTGGATCTTAAAATCTGAAAATAATTTTGTTGGAAACTTCGACTGGTTGCCATAAATTATCAAAATTTTTTACAGTACATTGCTTACCATTTTTTCTAGCAAAATTATTTTGATAGTCCAACATTATTTTCAGATCTGTATCCAAAAGTATGTTAAATCTTTCAGCAAAATCATGCTTTCCGAGCAGGTATGCCATACTGATGTCTACTGCATACTGGACGCCATGAGCGATGAGCGACGAGCAATATCCAGTGAAAGCTCTGCTTTTTCTCACGTGATGCGAAGCAAAGTGATGTATTTAATGATCTAATCAGTTTGATCTCAGATGGCGTCCGCTAAAATTACGTTGATTTTCTTAAATGGAACAGCCTATTTTTGATTTCAGAATGTAATAGCCGTTGTCAAGAGCTTTTCAAAATATTATAATAAAGTTATTTTTCATTAAGTACTTTTCGAGTTAAAAGGCTTGAAACTTAAAAATTATTGTACCGTCGGTATTAGCATTACGCAAGATCTTTGACCAACGCGACGGCTGAAACCTCTTAAATGTTATTCAGTATCATATCCTAAATAAATGACTTTGTCAAGATCAAGGTCATTGGAGTTAGTTTCTCTTATTTTCATTTTTGAACTGAAAATAACTGAAAACCTCTTGAATGTTGTTCAGGATCATGCCCTGAACATTTGTTAAAATCAAGATCATTGGAGATTGTTTCTCTTATTTTCATTTTTACGTAAAATCTTGATTTTAACAAATGTTCAAGGCATGATCCTGAACAACATTCAAGAGGTTTTAATCGTTGGTCGGACACATTGGGTAATACTAGTAATGATGGTACTATAACTTTCAAGTCTTATTTGTAACTCGAAAAGTATTTAATAAAAATGAACTTTATTGTAACGTTTTGAAAAGTTTTTGATATCGACTATTACATTCTGGAATAAAACATAAGGCGTTCCATTTAAAGAAATCAACGTAATGATGGCGATGTCACCCCAGGTCAAACTGATCAGATCAATAAATACATTATTTTGAAAATTCAAATAAGTAACGATTAGCTAGATCTTTAATGCTTAAATAATTAAATCTGAATTACTATATATACTATATACATATATATACTATATATACTATATATACTATATACATATACTTGCATATATACCATATTTACAGTCATTCGAACTGCACGCCGAATTTTTTTCCGGACATGTAAATGCAATTAAACTACTGTAGTAATATTGCGAATTAAATTGACAATCAATTTTAATAATTTGATACTCAATCAGGTAATACTTTTCGCAATAAATTTATTTACAGTTCTTTAACATATTAATATCTTCTTAATGATTCCTGATTAAGCATCAAATTATTAAATTTGTCAATTTAATTCGCGATACCGCTTTAATAGTTTAATTGCGTGTACAAGTCCGGAAAAAATTCGGCGCGCAATTCAAATGTCTACATTATTATTATGGTATTACATTATTATTATTATTATGGTATATATGCAAGTACATATATATATATATATATTTTATATTGTATTTTTTTTATTTATTTGAAATTCTTGTACTTGCATTATTATGTACTAGTTACCGATATTATAGATAATTTTAAAGGGTTTTTTTAATTTTAATTCTTTTATTCCTTTTAATTTTAGAGGAAACAGGAAAATTTACAAAAAATGTCATTCATTGTGATTATCATTTAAAATTTTAATTCAAAAATTGAGCTAGAATTTTAAATAATGATTAATAAAGTGCACAATATTTTTGATCAAAGCTTATATTTATCTTTTTTGCGAAACCAGATTAAAAAAATGTATGTGATGCTTGAATTGCAGAACGGCTTCTTTATGAGGCAGATCTACCGCAGAAGTGATCCCAACATACATAGATAGTTGAAGCTAATAATGTGAATTAAGATTCAACGCGCATGCCTTCGAAGTGAAGCACGATCATACACTCTAACACGAGCTACTCAGCCACGTTGAAACCTGACGCCCCTACTAAAATCCGTGGCTAATTTCAAACGACCCCTTTACCTTACCCGCGTCTGTTCGTTACTGCCGTGGTCATCTAAAATTTCAGAAGTGATACTCCACAACGGAAGCATGGATTAAGGATATTGCCTACAAAGCTGTGCATATAAATGCGATAATCTAAAACAGAATCTCAGTCGTACAAATTTTAAAAGCAAAACAGTGACATACTTTTGTTAATATGTAATAAGAAATACGTACTAGATAATTTTATTTACAAAATTAAAAATCTTAAATTATTTAATAATGATGTGTAATTTTAACATTAAAATTTAATGACACACATTACTAACATTATTAACGTTTTTTTCAATTTACTAATTTCATCAATGTGAAATACCTATATGTATATTTACCTCTTTATGTAACATTATAACATAAAGATAAATATTTTTTTTTGTTAATTTCCCTTTACGTCACAATAATTGTTACGATCTCTTTGAAATTTGTTTCTGCCACGTCCGATGCTATGGCCTGAGGCGGAATGGATCCTTTAGATTGCATTCGGAAACATTATCCGAGTGCCCCCGTGTATCGTTTTATTCTTGTTGTTTACCCAATGTTAAACAAGGATAAGATGATACAGAGAAGTAAGATGATAGGGGTCAGTAGAGGTAAGTAGAATAATCGAGGTTACATTAAAAACAAAACACGCGAGACATGCGTAAACGTGTCTGAGCACGCAGCAGCGACTGCCGCTAAGTCTGCTGTTACATCTTGTTACGAACACATCTATGATAGAAGTTATGCCACAATTTTAAAAAACCGTACACCTAAGTAAATATTTTTATTCTTAAAGTTTTTGTTTTACTATCGTATATGATTGTCTGAGATATTTGATTTCTACTTAGATAGTAAGTCTAGTTCTTACTTAATAAAGTCCAACAGATTTTTTTTGTTTATGTGTCTCTGTCATCGTATATTGTTAATTTTTAAAAAATGAACGGATGGGGTAATAGACTAACCTAACCACAGCATGGAACTGTATGACTCATTTAGTGACGATTCTTATAATACTTACTCAAAATTTTATTCCTTTAAAGAGATTTTCCTCAGCGATAAATGTTATAAGTTTAGTTCCCTCATGTTCAATCTCAAAAACTAGACTTATTCAACATGTTTTTGCACGAAATGAAAAAATTTTGCAAAAAGAAATATTGTTTGCCCTGCGAAGCGAATGTTGGTGTTTAAAATATATTTTTATAAAAGTTTTATTAATATGTAGCTTAAAATACATTAATCTTTATTTTGATAATTTTAGTCGAATTACCTCGGTCCCGGGGCTAGTTGAATCAGAAATGCATTAGAAAAATGTATTTTTTTTCATGTTAGTTATCAGTTTCCCCTTATTATTAAAACATTATTAGGTAGTCAAATGTATGTAGTAACTGATGTAGAATTTTTCCGATAAGTCTCTTAATTTTATCTGTAATTCGAAACTGAAAAATGAGTCTATTAGCCCCGGTCTTCCCTACATCCGGATGATATTTCCGAACGCAGTCCTATAGCAATGATGTTTCCAGAGCAGTGGCGGCGCACTGTATTTGGTAGCCTAGTCTGACTTTGGAGAGCATTCGCGTAAGACAAAGTTTATTGTATCGGAGTTTATTATATCTGTGCAGATTTCAATTGTACAATTAAAACTAATCATCTTTGACAAAAAGTGACGGCGTTGATTACTTACCTTGCGTAAAGCTGATAATAATCTCAATTGATTTTTAAATTTGATCAAAAACGTTAATTTTTTATTGAAATTATATAGTGCAATTTGTACATAAGTATTGAAACGTTAGTTTTAGAATCCATTCGATAAAATTGAAAGGCATTAAAGAGACAAAGGCAGATGCGATTGCAAAGAATTGGGAAAATATCAGAAACGCGATAGATATTGATAGGCAAACTTTTTAGTAGAACTCTAAAGCTTCGTTCTGATGCTACTCGCCATCGTACATGTCCAGAAAACGTAACGAGTTTTACGCATCGCCATGATCGCGAGCAATATCGCCTAATAGGGAGATCCTGGCTGGAATGTTAACGATGGTAAGAGCAACGTTCGTTAATTATTTACAAGTTTACCGATGCATCGAGTACAGCGTAGCGTGAAGTAAAATTGATGCGATATAGGGTATATAATTAGCGAGTATCTGGTACGGGCCAATTTCTTCGTTACGAAACGATAATTTATCGATTCAGGAAGCAAAGGCTATAAAAAATTAAGCACGCTAAAAAAAGCACCCACAGATTGTAAAGGAAAGCATCGCGTTCGGATAAAAAATTTGCAGCATGCATTTTAAGCGAGTAATGCTTTATGAGAGATTCTCTTTAGTTATGAATTTTAAAGAAAAAATTGTACATTATTTTTGCGTCATTTTGTACATATAAAATTCATTACACAACCTAATATAAATAATGTATGAAAAATATACATGTAATTAAAAATTTCTCTTTTTAAAGGTATATATTATTATACGTCAATAGCAAATATAAATAGCAAATAAAAATCTTCTAATCCAGTAATTAGGAAAGAACAGTGGCAATTTAGGGCCAAAATTTGCATGTGATTGAAATGTATGAAATTAAGAAATCTTTATAGATTTGGACTCGAATTTTAAATTTTGTTTTGCAAAATATTTTCCAATGAACAAATAGTAACTGAACGAGAAATCACTTTTTCTATTTTAATGACCTTAAAAACTGCAACTTTTTTTGCAATGCAAAAGTGGTCAATGTTACACGGTGTACAGGGTGCTTCTACAACTTACACATCAGTAAGCTTGTCTTGCTCGCAGTAGACTTGCTTGTCTGCCCATGAGTAGGGGCATGCTTTATTAATGTAAAATAAGATTAGATGACGAGAGAGAGAGAGAGAGAGAGAGAGAGAGAGAGAGAGAGAGAGAGAGAGAGAGTCCGGCGGGGAAGGAGACAAGAAAAATTGAATTTTACATACTGATATAATGTAAAATTCAATAATAAGACATAAAATATATATTTAATAATACAAATGATATCTGACTTAATCTAACATAAAGGATATTTAATAAATATTTAAAAATATATAATTATAAATATCTATAATTATAAAACAAATATTTTTGTCTTGACATGTCTATATAATAAATATTTGTTTTATAATTACAAATATTTATAATTATATATTTTTAAATATGTATTAAATGTCATTTATGCTAGATTAAAAAAATATGCTAGATAAATCAGATATTATTTATGTTATTAAATGCGTATTTTATATATTATCGAATTTTACACTATATCAGAATAAAATTCAATTTCTCTTGACTTATTCCCCGTCAAACTTGCGAAAGTCTAATCTTATTCTGCATTACCAGTAAAGTGCCCCTGCCCATGGGCAGGCAACCCGACTTACTGATGTGTAGGTTGCGAAAGCACTGTACAATAACATAAACAAGAGTGATTGTCCGTACTACGCGTGTGTTTCTGCTTTTTCATCATTAGTGTTAACTTTACCCATAAGATACACCAAGTAGAGATTATCGAATTAGATACCTTTTAGTATGTCCTGTAGAATCTAATCCGTCTTGTTAAGAAATATAACTTAAGTTTACAAAGTATGGAACTATAAAAATGTGCAATTTCGATGAAAATAAGAGATATCATAGCACTTCTTTTTCTTTTTCTGAAAAATATCAATAAAGGATACTTTTTTTTTATACAGTATTATTTGTTCATTAAGAAACATTTTGGTGCAAAACGATGCTTTCGTGTACAAAAATTGCATTTTCACAATGTTTTCCGGGTTTTTGGAGAATTTTAAGCTTCATATTCGAATTCAGCATATCTATAAAGATTAACCAACTTCATATTTTTCAATCATAGCCAAATTCTGGCTCTAAACTGCCACCGTCCTTTCAAGATAAGTGGGATTCGTGCACTGTTAGATTTCAAAGGAGCAATAGTAATCCAATCTCTTGAATTAAAATATTAATATTTTATGAATTTTTATGTGTGTCAAATTTAAATCCGTTTATCTTTATGATAGTTTCAAAGTGAACAGCGTTTATATTTATGTAGAAGAGACCGCGGCAAGTTGTTACACGAGGTAAATTGTTATAGTTAGTTTTTTTAGTTGCCACAAGTGGCAGCACATTTTTATGAATTTTTATATGTGATTCTTATGATATTTTACAACTTCCCTTAGTTTAGCCATCATATTTGAAGACGTCTCTAGAAAACGTTACGTATATTTCCTTGATTTTTACTATTAAAAGTAAATATTTTTATTGTATAAATCGCTTGTGTTATTGTACACGTATATAAGTTATAGATATGTGATTATCCTTTTGTATGTTTCTTTTATATATAATTTTTTTTCTTTTGTATACATTTGATTACAATAACACATTTTGTTTGAATCGATATATGTACTGGTTGTCGATTTGTAGTTTTTTGAATTTAAAATAGAAGGTTGGGGCAAGTTGTTACACTTTGATCGGGACAGGTTATTACAGTGTAATAATATTTACCCCATTAAAAACAATTTTTTTTCTTCTACAAAATGATGTACAGTACTAAAATAAATAGACTACTGACTTCTCCACGTTTGAAAACAGCGCTGGACAGCGCTATATTTGTGTTCATTCACTCTCACATGTATCACATGTATAAATCACATGGATAATGACATTAGTGTTTTCAAATAAATTTATGCGATATTTACAAATAGGATGTATACATACACATATGTGAACTAAAACAAGGACAACTCGGAATCAGATTTATCTCTTTCTATCATATTGAGTCAGCAGTCTAGTTATAAAAATCTGTGGAATGGTGCGATTTACAAAAAAAAAAGACAAACAGAGAATTTGTAAATGTAGAAACATATGCGATAGCGGTAAAGGAATAAAAGATGGTTATCTATCTGTGAGAAAAGCAGCAAATGAGTGTAATATTAATTTTATGACTTTCCAACGTTAATTTTAATAACTAATTAAAAAAAAATTTGTGTAATAACACATTTTTTAAATTTTATATTACAAAATAAATGTTTTCAGATATATTCTTGTGAAGTATTTCGTGTTTGATTTCATTGTAATTTTGAATTTGCTTATATATATATATATATATATATATATATATTAGGTATATATCACGCGTAGACGAGATACAGATTACTAAAGTCATCTATTGGAAAAATAATGGATTTCTTTTTACTACATCTTATATATATATATATTTCCAGTAATAATTATTAATGCAACAACTTACTCCCCGAACTGCCCTATCTTTAATAAATAATAAACTCAATTTTAATCAAATTTAATACATTTTCTTGAATTAAATTGTTTAGTTTCACCACTGTTTTAGTTAAATTAACGGTATATTGAGTGAGAGCAGACAATCTATATAGAAATCTATATAGAAATGATTAAAAATAACTCAAATTTGGTATAATTTGATATTATGAATCCGCAGCGCGACATATGACATAATTGAACGAAGAGTCTATGGATGGTATTTATAATCGATTCTTATAAAGTGTAAAACTTTACGTAATCTGACTTCATCTGTGAAAAGCGTTCCTTCCTTATTCTTCTTTCTTATTTAAAAGACATCCACATAAGTTCTGGAAAAATCTTTCCTTTCTAGGTGGATGTAATCCCTTCTCTTCAGCCATTCTTAAACACTTTCTTAATTCTCAAAAATTAAACAATTACTTCATACAATCTCTTCCTTTCTCCTTTTGTTCACATCCGGTTCTTCAAGATCTTCTCAGTTCTGTACCTTATTCGCATAACTAATTTTATTTCTCTCTTTAATCAACTTGACAAATCTTTACAATATTTTTAAATCCATGAAGCTTACATCCTCAGGTCCCTTTGACTTTTCTGGTCGAGTGCTTCTTTTTTCTTCTCCTGACTATCTCGAGTCATTGCTTTTTATCATTAACTCATGACTATCTAAAGGTGTTTTCCCTACTATCTGAAAACATTTGATTGTTATTCCTCTCTCGAAAATATTCAATGCTTTCTCTCCTTCCTCATTTCGTTCTAGTACCCTTCCTCCTTTCTTTTCAAAAATCTTAGAACGCATTGTATTTAATCAATTAAATATTTCTTACAGCAAACACTGTGACTGCCAGTCAACTTGCCAGTCTGGATTTCGGTGGCATTTTAACTCACCATGTCACTCTCCATCTATCTGAACCTGTTTTGCGATCTTTTGATAATGGTTCTATCTTCGCATTTATAGCTTTGGATTTTACTAAACCTTTGGATATGATAAATTATGATTTACTAATTGCGAAATGTCATTACTTGAGTGATTCTTCTATTTCGTTAATTTTTCACTCCTTGATCATTGATTATTCTCAACAGATTCTTATTAATAATCCCTTTCCTAGCTTTTTCTCAAAGTTAAATATTCTTCCAGGTGTATTCAGGAGTTACCTCAGGACTCAATATATATACTTGGACGTTTACTTTTTAATCTATTTGTTCTCGATCCAATTTTCTTGGCCATCACATCCAGACTACGTGTATGCTGATGATGTGATGCTCGTGAAAACGTTTGAATTATTTGAGGCCCGTTCTGCCTCAGTCAATCTCACACACAGTGATCTACAACATATTAGTGACTAGTCGATAGCAAATGGATTGGTAAAAATTCAGATTAGGGGAGTATCCCCCAATGACCTTGACCTTGACATATGTTATCAAGGTCATGATCTTGAGTGATCTCTAACAAGTTTTAATCATCATTCCTCTTTCGTTAAAAAGTTATTAATAAAAAAAGTTTGAAAAAATAACGTCTTATTTCGGCTATATATTAGGTGTAGTAAAAAGAAATCCATTATTTTTCCATAGATGGCTTTAGTAATCTGTATCACGCGTAGACGATACAGATTACTAAAGCCATCTATTGGAAAAATAATGGATTTCTTTTTACTACACCTAATATATTAGGGGTACAAATAAGTTCGTGCGGTTTTGAAAGAGATGGCGTAACTACTGTTTCATTCCACCGTTCCGTATTTCTAAGTATGCGTTGGATAGCTGTCATTAGTAGGTATTAAGTTCAGTATGTGTCATTTGTTCGAATTGTAAACAACAATATTTTTACTTCGTCAAATATGTCGAACTTTGTACCAAATAAAGTGTTTTTGCGGGGAGTTTTACTGCATTACTTCAATATGAAGAAAAGTGCTGCCGAAAGTCATCGTATTTTAGTGGAAGTTTATGGTGACCATGCTCTATCTGAGTGAACGTGTCAGAAGTGGTTTGCACGGTTAAGAGTGGTGACTTTGACTTGGAAGACCAAGAGCGTGCCGGATGTCCAAGAAAGTTTGAAGACGCAGAATTAGAGGCATTACTCGATGAAGATCCATGTCAAACGCAAGAAGAGCTTGCATTATCATTGGAAGTGACTCTGATTACATTGTAATCGGTTTTTCACAATAAAGCCCCAAATTTCGAGAAAAAACCGCACGAACTTATTTGTACGCCTAATAACATCAGAAACTATTCTAAACTACATCTATCTACTGCATTTCACATCCCCCACTGTCTAATGGCGCACGATTTTTTACGCGAACACAATTTCATTGCTTTATAGAAAATTTCTTTTTAATGCGAAAAATTTGTAAAAACTATCCTATACTCTTTCTTGCTTAATGACTGTTCACGCAAAGCAACTCCCACTCCATCTCCCTTCCCCCCTGCTTGAAGGCGGACGATTTTCATGCGAAGTGACTCTCATCCTATCTCCCTCCCCCTGCTTGGGGGGCACACGATTTTCACGCGAAGCGATTCCCACCCCACCTTTTCTCCCTGCTTGGGGGCGCATGACTTCCTCGCAAATCGATTTCCATTCTATCTCTCTGTATGCTATATTATGCGTTACTACATAAAAAGTTTTGAAAGAAATTTTTGAAGCAAAGAATTTTTATTCTATGTAATACAATAGAAAAGAGACATTATTTTTTAAAACTTTTTTTTTAATAATGATGTTCTTTTTAATAATTTTTTAACGAATAACGGACGACGGTTAAAACCTGTTAGAGGTTACTCAGAGTAATGACCTTAACAATATATATCAAGATTAACGTTATTCTCCCTCAAGGGGGAGCTTCCTTATTCGGTATATTCCCTCCTTTCCTATAATGCATCTTAATTGGAAATGATGGCAATTGTTGAGATTAGGGGCCTCACTTCTGATCTTGATAAAATTAGTTCGACGTTTTTGCATAAAATAAACGAATCTAATAAAAAAATGTCGCTTTATCCCACAAACCGAAATGTTAATTATTAAAGTTGACGAATATTTAGATTAAGAAATCTATCGATGGACATAAAATAGAGAAACATAAAATCATGTAAGTGAAAATTTCTTTTGCTTCATACAAATTCTCGGTTTCAGAAACAAATTTTCGGCTTTAAAAAAATTCTTTGTTTTAAAAAAAATGATAATTATTTAGAATACGATATCCCCCCCCCCCCTAATCTTAATAAAAACGTACTCATTCAGAATTGAACCACAGAAAATGAATTTTGAAATCCCTGACTTTTCCAGGTTTTCCAAATGAAAATAGAAAATTTTCCATGATTAATATAAAATATGTAAATAACATTTAAACTTAAGGATTGTAGGAAGGCTAGTCTATTAAAAACAACGCAAAAAAAGCTGAGTAGCATAAAAAAATTTTAGATGCAAATTGAAACCAATAAAAAATAAATTAATTTTGGAAAAAAGAATGCAGTTATGACGAAAAAAAGGAATCAAATAAAAATTCTGAATATAATATAAATTTTAATTATTTTATTAGAATTGTTTAAAGTGCGCAAATTTTGAACATATTTGACTGTAAACGTCAGATATACAATAATATTTAGAAAATTGTAACTATTTGGAATAGGAGCAGTTTAAGAAAATTGTGAGAACATTTCAAAATTCCAGACCTTTTTATATTTTCCCTTGACTTTTCCCAGTTTTCCATGATCAATTTCAATTTCCCTGACTTTTCCCTGGCTTTCTTTCTTTTCCAGGTCTATGGTAACCTTGCTGTTCGTAGGAATTCGAATCAGAAGGAATGGATCTCGAGAATTGATAAATTCAGAGGATTACGTATTAAAAGGGAGACTTCCGCCACAATAACACAAATAAAGAATAATGTATCTCATAAAGCAAAATAATGTTCGCGCGGGAAAAGGCGAAATTTATTTAAAACTTCTACATAAGATTATTAGAGAGTAAAGAGGGAACTAACAAGAAAAAGGGGGTGCAAGTAATCTCTTATGTGCCTTCCACCTATGTGACTTCCTTCGTGTGATTTCTACATCTTTTCTCACCTTGAGTTGTTCGAGGCTTCAACAACTCAATGTCAATTCCGTTCATTGAAATTTTAAAGGGGTCTTTACTTTTCGACCACAACGAGTCTTCGTTTCAGGTTACTGAGACACAATGAGGACCGCAGGTGGCTCGTCCTCAGTCCTTCTATTATTCGTTTAGTTCGAGTGACAAGAATGAAGCCGACTCCATAAATTAGAGGATTTCATCCGTAGTCTCCGAAAAAGACAACTCCAAGGGATACAATCTCTGCACTGGACGTACGAGCTCTCATGTCGTTGTCTTGAGTTTAACAATACGTATCTGGCCGTCTCGGCTGGGGAAAATTTAAATGATTTTGCCCATCGGCCATTCCAAACGTTTCAGGTGCTAACTTTTGATGAGCGTGATATCTTCTACTTATACATTTCAGAGAAGATATACAAGTGATTTTCCGAGATAGTTGTCCATGATATTCTATCCGGAATCTCCTCCGAATTTGCTGTCATAACTCTAATCGATATTATTCTTTTGTTGACATATTCCAGCATTGGCTAAGGTGTCAATGTCGAGAACTCATTGTTCTTAAGGTCTAATAAAAATAAAGATTGTGATAATGGTACCAACTAGATTTTTCTAGGATCCTTTGATTAAGATCTTCCGTCAAATAAATAATTGGGTGAGAGTTAAGACAGCTTCACAATTGCAGATTGTTCTAATGAATCTTCTAGACTGTTCTATGGTCTTCGATCTTTTGCCAGTTGATCTTCCGAAGGTGGCACCGACAAAATTGATATCGTTGTCGGTATAAATAACAAAAGATCTTTCACGTTTAGCAATGAACCTACGAAGTACTTCTAGAAAAGAATGAGTGGATAAAGATGTGATCAATTCAAAATGAATAGTCCGATAAATAGCGCAAATAAATAAACAAATCCAGACTTTACTACTATCTCTTAGGAATAGTAGACCCGCGTAATCACAATGCCAGTAACTTCAAAAAGCAGCATTTCTAACATGATCATGTAGTAATACAACGGGTACTGGATCGATCATCAACAGCATTTCTAACATGATCATGTAGTAATACAACTGGATCGATCTTCTTACTACTGTGTCGCTTGCAGACACATTTATGTATTATGGCATTGGTAGTTCGTCTACATCTTAAGATCCAGAATTGTTCATGTAAATTGTTGATAACAGTGTTCACCTGGACGTGATTTAACTTCTGATGAGTGCTTTCTATTAACTTTACCACAATAGGATGAATCGAGTCTAAAATTATAGGATAGCGGAAGTCATGAGTATCTATCCGATTCGAAATTAGGCTTCTCATCCTTCAAAGTCCGAAATCGTCTTTGTACACTCTCAAGGCACTCAATTTCAGATTATTTTTCCCAGAAAAACTTTCTCTTTGAACTATCTTGAACAAAATTAATTCGACCTTAATAACTTCTCTCGTTTTCAGATTCGTTCTAACACGAAGATTTCTTTTACATCGACAGTTATTGACAAACCTCTGTATTTAGGCTAGAACACGAATTATTTGCAGATAACTAGACAGAATTAACAAGTGTTCAATTAATTCTGATTTTTTTGTATCTCCGCTGGCTTTCCCCAATATAGGAACTAAAAGGGAAGTGTCTTCAACAATATTTTTCTGTTTAACAGGAGTTTTTTCATTTCGTTGAACTTACGCGAATAGTCTTCTTCATTTCGTACGATGCGCTGCTCTCTTTGGCGAAATACATTTTTTTTAACCGTTTGTAAAAACGAGTATCGCAAGACTGATCGCATTCACGTATATTGTGACGTATATGGTAATACTTCTGGAATCCAAGAGGAAGTAGCCTCTCCCCTTCCCTCTATTTCCAAGAATTGCATATCGCGACATGTTTTATCGTGGCTTTCTACGTATTTTCTTTGTTTTCAAGTTTATCTATGTTTATATATACATACGTACATACTTTATGGCTTATATTTTGATGGCATTGATGACGTTGATGATGAACACGTTGGTAACTTTCATGCTTTTTTCCCATAACATTCCCAAAATCTAGCTTTTTCTCTCGATGATGGCGGACTTGGTGACAAGGGATGATATCCCTTGAGCTCAATCAATCTTCGACGTGTATATTCTTTTACTTGGTCCATGTCTTAACGCTCGTAACTGAAGCTTATGATCGAATGAAAAAAAGCATTATACACTGCCTATATATATTATCAGATCGGTGACATGTCGCGACGCGTTTAAGAAAAGTCGATGTTTCGTGCAATGATACATATGAATATATATATATATATATATATATATATATATACCCAATATATATATATGTATATATATATATATATATATATACATATATATATTGGGTCATTTAAAAAGTATCCGCGGTTTTTTGTCACTAGATGGTATTGATGGTCATATATTGGGCAACACTAATCCGATTGTGTCAAACGAATGCGCGTCTAAAAGATGACATTTTAGGTTACATTTTTTGTAAACAAAGTTTGGTGATTCATCAATCGTGTCGAAAGTTATATTAGTTTGAAAATGAGTGAAATATCTGAAGAAATACGCTATGTGATGCTTTTTTACTACAAAAAAGGCAAAAACTCAGCACAAACATGCAGACAAATTTGTGAATTTGTGAATTTACGGCGCGGATGCTGTAAGTAAAGCAGGACGTAGAAGTGGTTTGTTCGATTTCGTTCTGGAAATTTTGATGTCAAAGATTGACCTCGCTCTGGTCGGCCAATCACTGAAAAAGTCGATGAAATTTTGCAACTGGTCAAGCAAGACCGGCATGTGAGCTATCAGGAGATAGCCAATGCACTAAGAATCAACCATATGACAGTTTGGAATCATTTGAAAAAAGCTGGCTACGCAAAGAAACTCGATGTTTGAGTGCCACATGAATTAACGCAAAGAAATTTGATTGATCGAATTTCTATCAGCGAAACACTACTAAAACGCAACGAAATCGACCCATTTCTGAAACAAATCATCACAGGCGATGAAAAATGGGTGAAATACAAGAATATTATTCGTAAAAGATCATGGAATAAGCGCGGCGAACCACCACAAACGACTTCAAAGCCTGGATTGATGGCAAATAAGGTGATGCTGTGTGTATGATGGAATTGGAAGGGAGTCGTCTATCATGAGGTGTTTCCACATGACCTAATGATTAATTCAGAACTCTACTGTTCAGACTGGATAGATTACAGGAAGCGATTAAGGAAAAACGATCAGAATTGATTAACAGAAAAGATGTTGTCTTCCATCATGACAACGCCAGACCACACACATCTTTGATGACGCGCCAAAAATTGAGGGAGCTTGGTTGGGAAGTTTTGATGCATTCACCGTATAGCCCGGACCTTGCACCGTCTGACTACCATTTGTTTCGATCTCTGCAGAACTCTCTTGATGGAAAAACATTGGCCGACAAAAGAGTTGCCGAAAGTCACTTGAAAAAGTTTTTCGCTAATAAACCACAAAAGTTCTACACGGATGGAATTATGAAATTACCCGAAAAATGGCAAAAGGTTGTAGATAATAATGGCCAATATATACTTGATTAAAATTGATTTTCAATAAAGAAAAATTTCATTCAAAAATTGAACAAAAAACCGCGGATACTTTTTAAATGACCCAATATATATATATATATATATATATATATATATATATATATATATATATATATGGTATGATAATAAGTTTTCATCGTTTTCTGGTTAAATAAAATAATTAAATAAACATAATCCTCTTTATAGAAAAAAAACTTGCCTTATTCAAAATATTTGCCATCGAAAGCTATAACCTTTCCCCACTTTTCAGGCAATGAGATTTCGCGATAGAAGAAGCCCGGTTGTTTTGAAGTAATCCATTCATCACACAAGCCAATTTTTAATATCGCCTTAAGATCTGAATCATTCTCCAGAAAGATCGCTTTGCATGAATCGAAACAAATGATAATCTGATAGAGCTATATCTGGTGAATATGGCAGGTGGGGTAGCATTCCAGTCAAGTGCTTCTAAAGTTTCCCCGACTCATTTTGCAACATGTGGTCTGACATTAACATGTTGGAAAATAACCTTGTTATTTCTTTTCGTATATTCTGAACATTTTTCTCTCAATGTTTGGTTTAAATTGATTAATTGTTGTTGATGAGGTTCAGCAGCTCATAGTACACCACACCTTTCTGATCTCATTAGATATATATCATAACTTTACTTCCATGAATATTCCGTTCAGGCATTGATTCAGGATCTGGTTCACCTGAACGCACCTGTCCTTTTTTTTGTTTAGGATTTGAAACGACTTAACTTTGGCGCAGATTACCTCGTTGGATTAATTAAATTTGGTTTGGAATGCCAAAGAGGTTCGTACGGGAAAGGAGAGATGCAGGCGGATAGAAAAGATACGGTTTCAATATAAGTAATGCATTTAATAATAACTCGGTTTACAGAGTAAATAGTGTGCGTGTGGTGTTGTGTCGGGTTCGTCCCACACAGTATGTAATATTGCAATAATATTGCAATAAGAGTACAATATTGCAATAATATTACAACTTGCAATGGAATATTACGTAAATACTACTGCGATATATCGTAGTATACTAATCGATAATACTAATGCAATACTATTATATTGAGATATATCAATGTAATATTACATTAATTTTGTTGAGATATTACAATGTGATATATCATTCTGCAATATTACTACCATCGTCCAAATATTACAGTGAGATATATCGCAATGCAGTGTTATCACAATATCATTCAAACATTGCAGTGTGATATATTGCAACACGAATAATTGGTTTGTTGACTTATAGTCGACTTTTTCCAATCGACATATATAAATTGATTATTTACAAGCTATTAGTCGACTGTAAATCGATTTAAAGGTGATAAAAGTTCTATTCTTCACGCACGCACACGAAATATATTATTATTAAAGTTAAAAAGATTAAAAAAAACAAGAAATTAATGAACAATTCAATATTATGAAAAATTATATTTTAATGTTACATAATTATTATATTGTACGCATTTGGCGAACTTCACAGATTTTTTTTATAATTTTGAGCTATATACATATATATGATCGTTTACGAAATAATAATAAAAAAGATTTATTAACTACACTTTGTTCGTTACAACATAATAAAAAAAGTTTTATATATAATATTATATATATACGTATATATATATATATATATATATTTAGATATATATATAAAATATAAATTATGCACAAAAACAGAAAAAAATATAATTTTTAATATTATTATTACATATACGATATATACAGGATGTTTGAAATGTAATGATAAATCTTTCGCTCAGGAGCAGAATGGACTAAACAGAGAAGAAAAGTTCTCTACCATTTTATAATTTTCGCAATAGAAATTAATTACTAAAAATTGTTGAAAATTGATTTTCAATAATGTTTTACTCAAATACTACCAATTTTACAGAAAAAGCAAGAAACAAGAATTGTTTATTTTCTTCTCATAGAGCTTTAAGAATTTTTAAGAATTTTTTAGTACTGTATTTTCTTATTTTTGCCAACATGAGAAAATACGGTATTAAAAAATTCAGAAAAAATTCGTAGAGTTCTATGAGAAGAAAATAAATAATTTTTTTCTCTTGCAGTTTTTCTGTAAAGTTGATAGTATTTAAATAAAAAATTATTAAAGATCAATTTTCGGCAATTTTTAAAAATTAATAACTTGATAACTATTGCTAATATTATAAAATGGTAGAGGACTTTTCCTTTCAGTTTAGTCCATTTTGCCCCAATGCGAAAGATTTATCATTATTTTCCAAACACATACAATCGATTTTCAGTCGATTTTTAATCGACTCTTTTTGAGACATTCATCAAGCATTAGCCGACTATTAGTTGACTATTAATCGACATTCGGGCTGACTTTGAAGTCGATTCTTGACTTCCCTAGTCAACTTATAGTTGACTTTAGTCGACTTTATGTTATTTGGGATAGTACCACAATATGATTCAAATATTGCAATATGATATATCACACTGAAATATTACTGCAATATCATTTAAATATTGTAATACGGCATACGGAAAGTAGTATTACCGCAATATCGTTTAAATATTGCAATGCGATAGATCGCATTGTATTACTGCAATATCATTTAATTGTTGCAATATGGTATATTACATGGTAATATTACAGCAATATCGTTCAATTATCACTGTGCGAGAATGCACCGCGTGGAAAGATTCGAGTGAGAGAACGGCACAAGGTTGATATGATGCACGACAGTAAAGAGAACTCCGTTTCTTTTAATTTAACAAAAGAATTTTCTTTAATATAATCAGTTACAGAGTCAAAGGATATAATTAATTAAAAATTAGATTAACAAAATATCAAATGCGGTCACCTTTTCCAAAATTGTATTTGGAATCGCGGTGATGGAAAATCTCGGCGATTTTCTCGGAAAGAATCGTTTTATCGCGATTTCACTAAGCGGTTAGCACGGCCATTTTACGAGGCGGTATAGTAGCGAGACTATGATTTTAAGAACTCGAAGAACTTTTAGAAGTAAGAACTCTAAGAAGTCTAAGAACTCTAAGCGGTGTAAACGGTTTAAGCGGTGTAAACTATCTAAGCAATCTGCGCAATCTGCCCTGAGAACCGGCGAGATCGAAGCATTTATTACTTCCGGTCCGGGCTTTCTTCTTGGGAGAAATCCAATTAAATTTTGCCACAATCGTAATTATCACGTGGCATTTGTTGTACAAAATTGATTGGCGCATTCGATTCTTATCTAGCGACGTTCCACGTAACAGTCATGCGCGACAGAAAATCCGTACGCGGGATTGATGACAGCGCGTGACGTATTCGTCGGAGCGCGGCGCTCGCGTGCGCGAATTGAATTGTTCTAGAACTTTCGATGGTCCGTTGCCGGTGCCTGTTTGCGTGTACCGAATTGTTTTGGAAAGAAACTACAGAACAATGAATCTCTGACTTTGATGAGGCTTAAAGTCAGGCTCGAGATGAAATCACGAGCTCGCCTTGTGCGTGCGTTCAATAACAATTACTGTCGGTCGACCGAAGGAATTCTTACCTTTTTTTTGAATTACCGATCTCAAACAATCACATTGCAATTTATTGCATTGCAATATTACAGCTATAGCGTAGAAATATTACAATGGATTTTATTGCAGTGCTGTCTTTCTTAAGATAATACTATGTCTTAAGATAATACTATGTTTTTTCATTTTTATTATTAAATAAATATTAAGTATTAAATATAAAAAAATTAAAAATATTGAACATAACTTACTTAATGGATACAAATGAGCTATATTGTATCTTATATCTTATTTGTATTGCATTTGTATTGTCTATTGCAGTTATATTTAATCCGGCGTGAGCTAGGTGGTAAATTGTTACTTCGATTGTTAGGTAGAATGTGATATACCTGAACTTGTTTGAAAGATTTTTTTTACTAATTTTAATTAATATTATCTAAAAGTACTTCATAAGACATAACGGATCTCCCACTAAATAAAAACTACAAATAAAATATTTAGAATTATAAGAAAATTATGTTTATTAAAATTTTAATCAAGTTAGTAAAAATTTTAAACGTTAAAGAGATCAATGTGTTCAGGAACATCTGTATCGACTTAAAATTAAAGAGATAAAAAAAATAATCTTTCTTCTTTTTAACAAATAAACTAAAAAAAAACAAATAATAATAAAATATTAGTAACTAATCTTCACAAAGTTCTGCGTTTGTAATGTGCTTTGCAAATGCAATACAAATAAGATATAAGATACAATATAGCTCATTTGTATCCATTAAGTAAGTTATGTTCAATATTTTTAATTTTTTTATATTTAATACTTAATATTTATTTAATAATAAAAATGAAAAAACATAGTATTATCTTAAGACATAGTATTATCTTAAGAAAGCACTGCAATAAAATCCATTGTAATATTTCTACGCTATAGCTGTAATATTGCAATGCAATAAATTGCAATGTGATTGTTTGAGATCGGTAATTCAAAAAAAAGGTAAGAATTCCTTCGGTCGACCGACAGTAATTGTTATTGAACGCACGCACAAGGCGAGCTCGTGATTTCATCTCGAGCCTGACTTTAAGCCTCATCAAAGTCAGAGATTCATTGTTCTGTAGTTTCTTTTCAAAACAATTCGGTACACGCAAACAGGCACCGGCAACGGACCATCGAAAGTTCTAGAACAATTCAATTCGCGCACGCGAGCGCCGCGCTCCGACGAATACGTCACGCGCTGTCACCAATCCCGCGTACGGATTTTCTGTCGCGCATGACTGTTACGTTGAACGTCGTTAGAAAAGAATCGAAAGCGCCAATCAATTTTGTACAACCAATGCCACATGATAATTACGATTGTGGCAAAATTTAATTGGATTTCTCCCAAGAAGGAAGCCCAGACCGAAAGCAATAAATGCTTCGATATCGCCGTTCCTCCGGGGCAGATTGCTTAGATAGTTTACATCGCTTAGACCGTTTACACCGCTTAGAGTTCTTAGACTTCTTAGAGTCATAGTCTTGCTACTATATCGCTTCGTAAAATCGCCGTGCTAATCGCTTAGTGAAACCGCTACAAAACGAATCTTTTCAAAAGTGCCGAGAAAATCGCCGAGATTTTCCATCACCGCGATTCCAAATACAATTTTGGAAAAGGTGACCGCATTTGATATTCTGTTAATCTAATATTTAATTAATTATATTTTCTGACTCTGTAACTGATCATATTAAAGAAAATTCTTTTGTTAAATTAAAAAGAAACGAAGTTCTCTTTACTGTCGTGTATCATATCAACCGTGTGCCGTTCTCTCACTCGAATCTTTCCGCGCGGTGCATTCTCGCACAATCATAGAAATATATGTACAAGTCGGTGTTTTAACGTTTCAAAATATAATACAAGGGGTGGAGGGGCAGAGGGGCACGGGAGGTCCGCGGGAAGAGAAGGGGTGACGTCACAGGGGGAGGAGGATGGATGACGTCACAGAAAGTGACGTCACTAGGCGAGGAGTATAAAGTCACAAGGGGAGGGGGGAGGATGACGTCACAGGAGGTGACGTCACTAGGCGAGGGGGTGACATCACAGGGGAGGAGGAGGAAAATGACATCACAGTGAGTAATGACGCGGAGATGACGTTGCGGGGAGACGAGGATATCATGGATGCGGGAAATTACGTAGCGGAGGTGTGCGGAAACTTGCGTCCGCGTCGTGGTGAAGACGTGACGCGGGGCAATGGCCGTGATCCGCCGGCCATTCCCCACCGCTATCTCCGGGCATAATCCGCTACCGGATGCAGTCCACCGCCGGTCCCTACCGCCGTCTCCGAGCGCGGTCCCCATCGCGCGCTATACTTACTATTAATACTTATCACCTCTCAAGCGTCGCCATCTTCTTCTTCTTCCCTTTAGCGTTTATTACATGCGATTATTCATGTCGAAATATTTTTATTCTACTGAATTATAACTATTATTATTATTATTATTTTAGAGAGCGCGATGATACGGTCGCGCGCAATGATATCACGTGATGACACGCGCGTAAGGCTGCCGCAGAGATAGAAAGAAATGGTAGAGAGGATAAATCATTTTGAACACAGAGTTAATCCAGATTAATCCATATTTATTTATTTTTACATATATATTTTATTACATTTTATTAGATGTTGGAATTAATTCGTAGCGTTTTACAAGAGATGGAAAGTGATGGGAAGTACTTTCATTAATGTATTTTTTAATGCTCATGTGAAATAAATAACATTCTTTCATTAAAAAAACGCTACGAATTAATTCCAACACCTAATAATATTTCCTCCGCTCCAATATGAATGTCGCCATCCTCACAAATTGGAGAAGAACAAACGGATAAGCCATCTATAGAGAAAAATTTTTCACAAACAAATATAAATGAAATACTTACTTGCTCGACTCATATGAATCTACAATGTTATGGGATTTCCTCAGACTCGGATGTACTCATCCTTAGATATCTATGATAGAGGAAATCCATGACTCATTCGTCCCAGTACTTAGACGTATAACCCTTTAATAATATATAATTATCATGTTTTTCTTCAATATAATCCTTATCTTTTATTATCATTATCAGACAAGAAATATTAATGCGAGTCACATTGCGGAAACCGAGTTCCCGATTGCTAAATAAATGCGGGAGCGACTATGGTTAGCCATTTTACACAGATTTTTCGCAAAAATCTTCGCGGAGATTTATAGAACCAGTTCCGGTCAATGACATAAAAAATGCAAACATCAGATTTTATAACAAAAGATTTTTAGAGATGTCTGATGATGACATTAATGTAATCTAACATCACAAATTGCAGTCTCAACAAATTTGCAAGTTTCAATGCGACTTTGTTAGCGTAATTTAAGATTTCTCATGAATGATAATCATTAATATAATTTGATACAAATGCGACGTTGTCAAATAGTGTAATATCAGCAAATATACAACTTTGTCAATGTAATATAAGAAATTTTTTCAAGGAAATTAACATATTTAGGCGATGACATCATCAATATAATTTGATACAACACCTGCAAAAATGCAACATTGCAATTTTATCAAAGTATAGGTGCTTTATTAGTATAATTTAAGATTTTTTCAGAGCATGAAATATCTGATATCATTAGTAAAAATAGTGCACATAATGATATAAAAATGACAAGATTTATTCAAATAACGTCATTAGTCAATTCGACACGGCAAGTGACATCGAGCGTGTTTGATTGAACAAGCTACCCTGCTTAGTACTATAGACACACTATAATACTATAGAGTACAGCGCGTGAAAACAGCGATGCGACGAATTTATAGAATCATAATTGGAGGAGCATAGTCATATCAAACACCCGCAACTATCAATCGGTAATAGACAATTACTGATCGCATATATCGCGCGATTTGAGAGTCTGAAGGAATCTGTGTGTGGAAGATTCGTGCATGTGGGCGTCGGGTACGGACTCTGGCGCGTCATCGAAACGGATTTGAAAACCATATTCTGACGAGCGCGGTGAAAAACTTTAAACATATCGAGTCTCGCCGATTCCTCGAAGACGCTAGCGAAATTGTGCTCGAGCATGTGCATAGTGTAATGCAATGATATGACTCTATAAAAATAAACACTGTTTTTAATGGTAAGTCCGTGGCGGGTGATAAACGCGCGAATAAAAGTATCGTCACCCGGAACTGTGAACTATATCAATATATACCGATTTGCGCGAGTGGTACGTATCGCGCGTCGTCGAATTTATCTTATCATTGCTAGAAGAGTTTTAGGAACGCAATAGCGGATGGGCATTGTCGCGTATACCGAATTTAATGGTGGACACGAACAAGTACAATCTTCTCCGTGCAGGATGTCATATCAAATTCCAGCAAGAAATTATGAAAGCGATAATCAATATGCAAACCGCGGACAATGCGTGTTTCGCATGGTCCGTTGCCGTTCTACATCCGGCTGAAGGAAATGCATATCGAGAATCTTCGTATCCTCATTATATATCTGTTCTAAATCTCGCGTCTTTTAATGAAGTTGCCGAATTTTTAATGATGTTGTCAAATTCGAAACTTTGAATGACATTTCCATCAATGTCTACACCAATGAGAAGGGGATTGTACCGATACGACTCGCTGACCAAAAGAGGATCAAACACGTAAATCTCTTGTACATAGAAGATGACAACGCGGGATACTTTGCGTTCATCAAGTCACCTGTCCCGCCTTGTGAGATCGCAGATTACCAGAAACAAAAACAAGAAATATTTCTGCGATAGTAATAATTCGTAATAATAATAACAATAATAACAATAATAATAATAATAATAATATAATAATAATATAATAATAATATATAATATAATATATAATGTGACATATAATATATACGAGGTCAATAAGTTTTTAGAAAATCATAGTAAAACACATTTTTTTTTGATCGACTCATTTTTATTTCTCAACATAGTCTCCTTTCAGATCGATACACTTAAGTCAAGATTCTCCAACTTTTTCAAACCGTCCGAATAACATGATTTGTCCTTCAAAATAAGCCTTTATTTCGGCGATGAGCTGCTCTCTGGTGAATCTCTTTCCTCCGAATCATTTCTTCAGGTTTGGAAATAGGAAATAGTCGCAGGGGGCTAAATCTGGCGAATATGCTGGATGGAAGCAATTCGTAGTGGAATTCGTTGAATTTGGCCATCGGTACCGGGCACGTGTGAACCCGCATTGTCTTGATGGAAGAGAATTTTCTTCTTCGCCAAATGGGAACGTTTTTTCTTTAAAATGTTGTTGAAACGGTTCAATAAAGCTGCGTAGTAATCGCCATTAATCGTTTGCTTCGACAGAAGGTAATCGATATGAATTATACCGCATGCATCCCAAAAAACTGTGGCCATCACCTTTTCGATCGACTTCACGGTCTTCGCCTTCTTCGGAGCTGGTTCACTCGGTGAAGTTCTTTGTTTTGAAGTCCATTGACTGATCCTTCGTCTCGGGTGTGAAGTAATGGATCCATGTTTCGTCCACAGTAATGAATCGACGCAGAAATTCATCTGGATTATGTTGAAACATTTTCAAACATTGTTTTGATATCGTCATATGATCGCGCTTATGGTCCATAGTGAACAAACGCGGCATTTTGCCAATAGCTTTTTCATACCCAATTGTTCATGCAAAATTGAAATCACTGTGCCATGTGATATGCCTGTGGCCTCAACAAACTCGCACACTTTCATTCGTCGATCAGTTAAAATAATATCGTGGTTTTATCGATGATTTCTGGCGTAGTAGTCTCAATTGAACATCCCGAACGAGGTGCATCATATGTGGATGTTCGACCATGTTTAAATTCATTTACTCAATTGTATATAGTTGCAAACGCTGGTGCAGATGTGCTATGAACATTATCCAACTCTTTGATTTCTTTCGGCGTTAAACCTTTCATGTAAACCTCCTATGTAGATCTTTGATCACTGCACGAAACTCATTTTTTTCCATTTTGCAAAAGTTGTTCGCTTTAATCGTCTATAGAAATGAAACCACGTGAATTCCGTTCAAAATTTGACAATAATCAGCTGAAAGATGCTACTTGTTAAAAAGTAATGTGATATGACAGTGCGAGTGCCCTCTGACAGATTTTCTAAGAACTTATTGACTTGCCCTCGTATGTATAACATTAGGTGTGGAAAAAGTTCGTGGCGTTTTTCCCACTAGATGATATTAAATGCTCAGCACTCGGTAACTACTAATCGTATCGATAACACTAGACGTGCGTTTAAAAAGTGACATTTCAACCTTGTCAAAAGTGACCTTTGTTTTGAGCCAAAAAAGATTAAAATCGATGAAGTGGATCAAAAGTTATTTTATTTTAAAAATGGAAATAAATAAAGAAAAAATTCGCTACATTTTGCAATATTATTATGATAAAGGCAAAAACGCTGAACAGGCTTGTGAAAAAATTTGTGCTATTTATGATGAAGATATTCTATCAAAATCAGCAGCACGGAAATGGTTCGCCCGTTTTCCTACTGAAAATTTCGTTGTGAAAAACGAACCTCGCTCCGGTCGATCAATCACTGAAAAGATCCGATCAAATCATGGAAAAAATCGAGCGTGATAAGCATGTGAGCACTGTAGAGATTGCCAGGGGACTAGGCATCGACCACAAAACAGTTTTAAATCATTTAAAAGCTGGATACAAAAAGTAGCTCAATTGGGTTTTTCACGAGTTGAGTGTTAAGAACATGATGGACCGAATTAACAATTGCGATACGCTACTGAAACAGAATAAAATTGAACCATTTCTGAAGAGAATGATAACTAGTGATGAAAAATGGATCACGTACGACGATCGAACTCGCAAAAAATCGTGAATAAAGGAAGAAGAGAAGGCAATCGCAAAACCTGGATTGACGACGAAGATGATGTGTGATGGGATTGGAAGGGAATCACTAAGAGCTATTATCGCCCGATCAAACAATTAATTCTGAACTCTGCTGTGAACAACTGAAGAGATTACAGCAAGCAAATGAGAGGAAGCGGCCAGAATTAGTCAATAGGAGAGGTGTCGTCTTCTATCATGACAACGCTCGACCACACACATCTTTGATAAGTCGAGAAAAATTGCGAGAGCTTGGCTGGGAAGTCTTAATGCATCCACCGTATAGTCCTGATATAGCACCCTCAGACTATCATTTGTTTAGGTCTCTGCAGAAGTCTCTTAATGGTGTAAAGCTGGCTTCAAAAGAGGCCTGTGAAAATCACTTGAAGCAGTTTTTCGACTAGAAACCACAGAAGTTCTATCGCGATGGGATTATGGCTCTGCGCCAAAAATGGCAAAATATTATTGAAAATAATGGAGCATATTTGGTTTAAATAAATTGATTTTAATACTCTAAGAAAAATATTTGAATTTTACTAAAAATCGTCACGAACTTTTTCCCATATCCAATATAATATATAATATAATACTTTTTTTGATACTTCTTACTTTAGCTCAAGCGTTAAATTGGAGATCCATAGCGAGGACTATGAAAAACTGAATGACTGCGCGATCAGACTACCGAGCGAAGATGATAAGTGACTGAGTTTCGACAACCACTGCAGGAAGGAACGCGTCTCATTCGTTGTCTATGCCGACCTGGAGTGTGCATTGGAAAAAACGGATGGAAATCCTGAATCGGCTACGTACAAGAATCATCATCATAACATTTAGTATCAGATACTACGCAGTACGTCGCACTGCTCGTACGACAACTGTCGGGTTATCAATTTCACCGTGATAAGGAGTGTATAGCGTGGTTCACGGAAGAACTCAGAAATTTGGCGCGCAGTGTACAGTCTATAATTTCGGTTAATGTACCCATGGCAGATTTCACGTGAGACGATTGGCAAAAATTTAACAGCGCCACGCATTGTCACATGAGAAACCGGACAATACGTGGGTACGCAATCACTGCCACTTAACCGGGCGATATAGAGTTCCGCGCACTCAAATTGCAACCAAAATTATAGGGATTCGCATTGTCCGCAGTTTTCCATAACTTACGGGCTACGATGCGCATTTCGTCATTAAGGAAATTGCCATCGCGTACGAAAGACACGTTGATCTTTTACCGATAACTAAAGAAAAATATATCTCGTTTACTAAACATGTCGATAGTACTAAAAACGAATTCAAAAGAATTATGTAAAATTACGGTTTATAGATTTATTTAGATTTCTCGCTTCTAATTTGGCGTCTTTTTTCAGTAAAGGTAAGCTACGGATATTGCAACGCGAATTTTCCAATTTGTCAGAAGAAAATTTTAATCTTTTGATACGAAAGGGCGTCTTTCCGTACGTTGACTGCGTCGAAAAATTGAAGGAACTGTGTTTACCACCTCGCGAGTCGTTTTTTTACAGTTCAATGACAGACGACACTGCATCTGAGAACGATTACGTGCACATTGTCAACGTGTGGCAGCGGTTCTCTATCCGGATACTCGATAAATATAGCGACTTATATCTGAAAACAGATGTTCTGTTGTTGGCTGACGTTTTCAAAAATTTCCACGATAGTTGTCTCGACCCCGCGTATTATAATACATTTTATCGGGCTTCACGTGGGACGCCATGTTAAAGCACGCGGAAATAAGATTTGAACTGCTCACAGACATTGTCATGGTCATGTTTATCGAGCGCAGCATACATAGTAGTCTGAGCCAATTCAAACAAGTACACGCGAGCCAACAACAAATACATGCCGTCGTACGATTCATCGAAACCATCATCGTGACTTGTATTATACTATGACGTCAATAATTTATACGGCTGGGCAATGTGTCAACCATTATTTTACGCTGATTTCCGATGGGTCGAAACGTGCATAATTTCGACTTTACGACTGTTACGTCCAAACCCGTGGAGATTTTTAATTTGATACTACTGGAGAGAAGAGGAGCGGAAATGCTGAAGGTATCTGGAACCCTGGAAGAACGCGGTCAGACTCTTGTCTCGCAGATATCCGCACAGAGGCGAGTCGAACACACTTTGTGCACACATTTTGTGCTCGTCTCGGAATATGGGTTAACGTTCTAAGATGCTATGACACCTGTTTCCTACGAGCGGTTGTCGGTCCGAATTTCGAATCAAGGAATCTAATCCCCCTTAATCTAATCCCTTTAACTCGGAACTACGTGCGATTTCTGAAAAGGCAAGGTTAAATGAGGTTATTTAGGATTTTAAAATTAAAGAATGAAAGAGAGATAAAAAATTATTAGTATTATTTATTATTACTACCCATTATCAATGAAGATAAAGAACAAAGTTATATCTTAATAAGTTTATTTGTCACAAACTAATTTATAATAATTTATATGATTACTATAAAAAGAAATGTACAGATCGACGCGAGAATCTTTATTAACTAATTAACATTTGACGACTATTTAACAACTATTTAAATTTTTTGCATGTTAGTTGCATTAAATCGCCAGAAAATGAGGATTCGGGGCGAAAGATACAGGTTTTTGTTCAATCATTTCATGAATAGTAAAGAAGGAGAAAAAAGATTGAAAAAGAATTCCACTGGAACTAAATATGGATTGGTGGAATTCGAAATAAATATCTGAATACAGGAACGGGAAGGTTAGCCGGTAATTCCATGCCGGATTTCATCTGGATCAAAATATTGAGGGCCCACCGTAAAGATCCCCTCGGGAATAGATGCGGTAATCCGCGAGAATTGTCTAACGAGATTCAAATGAGTCACTCTCTTGGATGCGGAAATAGGATCTCGGTGGTGGAGGAGGAATTTCTTCTAGGAACTCCACACTGTCCGTGGAGTTCGTCGGAGGAGTTCCTCTGGGGGAAAACGGGATGGAGATAACGGATGAAACAGAGGCTTATTTTGAAGGGTTGGACAAATCATATTATTCAGACGGCTTAAAAAAGTTGGAGAATCGTTGGATCAAATGTATCGAGCTGAAAGGAGACTATGTTGAGAAATAAAAATGAATCGATAAAAAAAATGTGTTTTACTATGTTTTTCTTAAAAACTTATTGACTTGCCCTTATATAGATCAAAAATTAAATTAAATTAAATTAAATGATATTGGAAAGGATAAGGGTCAACTAGGAGTCAGGCGCAGAAGGCGCGTGCAATTAATATACCTATAAAGCGTATAAATTCTTTATCCTACTAAATGCGCTTACATGTTTTGAGTTACTTTTGAGCCCTCCTCAGAGATAATATAAACTAATAAATAAACTGTGAATAAAAATAAATAGCAATATTTACAAATTGCCTATTGATGAACAGATCTCAATCTCGAACCATTCACTTCTTATATTAAATAAGCTTCTTATTCTCTACATTGTACAAAGGTAGATAGGAGTTTGTTGTAGTTAGCGAAAGACACTAGAATTTTTCTAAGAGATATGAATGAGAGGGTTATTTTTATATGCGAATAAGGATAATGTGATGGTGGCATTGGATAAATATATTTCCAAAATGTATATTCCAAGGTAAATGAGATGCTTCTGGATGTGAATACTTATGAAGTCATTGAAAAGGATGAGGAGGATTGTAACGGACTTATGCGCTTTATTGGTTAGTTAGAAGGAAGAAAAGTATATATCTAATTCCACATATAGAAGTTTGTTACGTATTGATGGGTTACTTCCGAGAGCCTACGCTCTTCTGAAGATATACAAGCAGGATTGTCCCTTTCGTATAATAGTTTCTTCGATAAACCCTTTATATTCGTTGGCAGTTTCTTTATAGTATTATCATTAAAATAATTATAATACTAAGGCGGATAGTAAATCGAAAATAGCTTTAAACTTGTTAAGGAACTTGATAGTAGGCGATTGAGTAATGAATTTCTGTTAATGTTGTTAGTCTCTTCACTAACGTCCCCATTGATTATGCGATGGACTATATCAAAGACCATTGGCAGTTTATTTCTAGAGATTATTTTTTTATTTGAGGAGGAATTCATCAAAGCAGTTCAGTTTGTTTTAGATTCAGTTTGTTCTAGTTTTTTTGTTTTTGATAGTGTTATATATAAGCAGAATTGCGGTATTCCTATGGACTCTCCGTTGTCTCCCGTCATCACGGATATAATTATGCGAAAATTGGAAAGAGCTTTGTCTTTGATTCGATTTCTGTTGTTCTTTTACTATAAGTATGTTGACGATATATTCATGGCGGCACCTGATTCTTCGGTTAGTTCCATTTTTGATATTTTTAATTCTCAGCGTCCAAGGTTTCAGTTCACTATAGAAGTGGGGAGTGATAGATTGAATTTTTTGGATGTTACAGTGATTAAGGATAATGAGTTGATAGAGTTCGATGGATATCACAAGCCGATCTTTTCGGGTAAATATTTTAACTTTTGGTCACAGCATCCGGTTTCTCAAAAAGTAGGTACGATCGCAGGATTAGTTGATAGATTTTGCTTTCGAATTTTGTTGACAATTTGTGCTTCATAAGTAAGGTATCGTTAGAGAATGATTATCCATTGAATTTTATATTTGAGAATATGAGCAACCGTTTGAAGAACATTATTATGACTAGTAATAGGAAAAGTGTTGTTAATGATAATAATGTTGATATAGTGCAGTCTTCGTGGTTCACTGTTCCTTTCATTCATGGTATTACTGAGAAGTTTGGTAGATTGAATAGTGATCTTACCGTTTTATAGTATCAATAAATTGCGAGAATTTATTAGGGTGCATAAGGACCTTTTACCGTGTGACAAGAAGTCGAATTTTGTTTATAAGATTTCGTGTAAGAGTTGCGACGCGAGTTATGTGAGATAGACGTGTAGACAACTGAAGTCAAGAATTATGGAGCATAAGAACCATATCCGATGGAACATGCCTATTCCTAATGTAATAATGGAGCATCGGTTACAAAAACGCCATGATTTCGATTGGGACAATGTTACAGTATTGGACGAGGAACCTCACTACAGGAAGAGATTGATTTCGGAAATGATATTCATCAGGAGACAGATGCACGAATTCAACTTGCAGATGGATATGAAGGATTCCCAAAGCCTACCTCCCGATTATAGATAAGTTATAAAAGGTCAAATTGTTGTCGCGCCTAGTCAGTCAGTGTCACTCGTAATGAGACACAATAATGAGTTTTTCAGACGTGATTTTTGATTACTTTTCATTTTCATTGAATTGATTAGCGTTTTAATGTTAAATTTTTCCATTTGTAATCTCGAATACTGCTAGCTAAAACTAAAAGTGACTCACTGTGTCTGATACTGACTGGTCAACAATAAGAACCGGTTTTTAAATAAATTAGTTTTTCATATTCTCTATTTCGATATTTCCAATATTTTCTTATTTTCGTTCATTTTTCTTTTTCTTTCACTTTTTTTGGATTTAATTCTATCATTTAAATTCTCGAAGTAGGGAAGTTCACCATGACAGAATAATTTTTATTTTTATTCACAGTTTATTTATGTTAATTTGTGTTGCCTCTAAGGAGGGCTCAAAAGTGAGCCGAAACATGTAAGCGCATTTAATAGAATAAAGAAGTTTTTACGCCTTATAAGTGTATTATTTACGCGACGTCTTCTGTGCCTGACTCTTAATGCCCTTGACCTTTCCAATTTCTTTTGATTTGTAAAGAGTCTTTATTAGTTTGATTTGTTATACGAATTTAAATTAAATTCTTATTATAGTTTATAATTGGCTAAATATTTTCGTTTTTTATTCATACTGACTATTAAATGACTCGTTTCTGAGAAAAAAAATCATAAAGGTATTTCGTTTCTCAAGTTTAGACATTTTTTATCTCAAAAACTATTAATTTAAACAAAAAAGTCTCGGAGACAAAAAAATGTCCATTTTGTTCCAATTAAGACAGAATTTTTTCAGAATTTTTATTCAAAATTTAGATTTTTTTAAACAAAAATTATTTATAACTTATATTCAACGGCAACTTAGAATTAGGGTTTAGATACTTAATATGAAAGATTAGTTAAAAAATGTGTATGTATGTGTGAGTGCGATATTGATAGTAGTACAAAAAAATACGTCGATGTGTCGCATTTTATCGGTAAAACAGCGATTTCATCGGAGTTCGGGCTTTAGGATCGTAACGGTCATAAGAGCACGTATAAAAAAATACGTTTTTCTTACTTTGACTTAGATTACAACATATTCAAAGCTTTCTATGTAAAGATTATGCGATTCGCGGACTTCCTCCGTGTCCAGATCCATTTTTGGAATGCAAACGTTTCGTGAATCTTGCAGTCCACTTCATCAGGGTGAGGAGTAGCCTAATACTCAAGAATATATTCAAAGCTCAAGAATATAAATCAAAGCTTATTAAAATCGGAGTGTAACACTTGGATAGGTTTACTGGGAGCATGCACCAGCTCTGCCAGTAAAAAACACTACTAAATAATTCATAAATAAATAATATAGAATTAAGAACCAACTCAGGATAATGTGTGAATGACGATATTATTTTAAGCAATCTAAAAACGTACGGACGTTTCGACCCTTATCGGATCCTTCTCAATGTTAAAAAATAAATTTAAATGTTACCGGTAACTGTAAGATGTTCAATATATAAAAAGCGCATGTTGAAAAGAATAATTATGGCAAGATATAGTCTAGATTCAATCAGCTTTTCATCGGAACGTGTTGTTAGTCTATTCCAAAAGTCATATAATCGTATGAAGTCTAATACCCTAAGCTTCTTCTCAAATTTACAATAGGTCCAGTGAATTTAATGTAATAAAGATTATTCGGGCAAGCCCGAAAAGTTAAAAGCAACGAGAACTGAATAGCGCGCGTCGCAAGCGTGACCTGTTTCCACGCATCGCAATAGCGCAATAGACGAGAGCGCGATCGGCTTGGCGGCGTTTTTCGAGCTTCTTTTGCTTTTACGATGGATTCCGAAAAAAGGAGGACGCTTATTTACGCTCGATACATTTATCAAAGGAATAATTTACCTACAATCAACGGTTGCCCTCGTTTTTCATCATCATCCACGTCTTGAATTTAAAGGTGACTCAGGTAAGAGGAATGAGATCCTCTACTAGTTTTTGTTCGCACGGCACGAACGTGAATAGCGTCAAACACATTGGCCGAGTCCATTACTTTCTTACCCGACGAATGGTCTCGGGCGGTGGATCGCTACCAGTGGGTGTCCGATGATCTGGTTCGGACAGATCTACCTGACAATACGCTCTGGGTAGACACGCAAATATTATTGAATAGTCGTGCTCATCTATCTCACGCCTAATGAACGATCTCAGGCGATTCCTCGCTCACATCATACTTTTACGAGGCGTATGAGCGGCTCAGGCGAAGTCCCCTATATACTCATCGTGTACCTGATGATCAGCTCAGGTTTCACACTGTTCAAGGTTTACAATCCGAGATTTACAATCCCGTTTCTTTTTTTTTGCTTCTATATTTTAGATGTAATGTATTGTCCTTCATTAAAATTCTTTGACTTCATTCAAGAAGGAATTGAAATCAGGATCGCGCCACGCTATCGTAACAGAAACAATTAATTTATTTTCTCATTATAGTTTTATTCAATTAATTATTGTAATTTTCCTGTATACGAATTAAACATTAAAACTATGATTCATTAATAATGATAAATAAGATCTGATTTGCCTTTAAGGCGCGCTCTCGCTGGCCAATTCTTTTTATTCCCGTTCTTAATCGAATATTATTTTGGTCCTTTGAGTCGGATAGATCGATAGAAGCGCTCCGAAATGCCATTCGGAACTGGCAAACAAATAATAATGTACGTCAATGTTGCTTGTGGCCATTTACAAAATAATCTAAGATTATCATTGATATTTTTTTCTTCAGTTGTCGAGAACATCTTGTATTATCACGATTCAGAAGAAGACGTGCATTAATTATCGATCGATTACGTGCCCAGATATCCATGCAAATGAGCAGGTTTCTGATGATTCAGAACTGAGGATGCCTCGGAAGGAACTGATGCTATCTCTCGACATTTATTAAGTACTCGGCTAGAAGTTCTTGAAACCAATTGGATCAAATTCTAAGAAGAGCACGAACGAATTTGTCAGACACATGCGAAACGACTTGCTGAGGAGTCTTATATAAACCGAACCTATGAAAGATGTCAAGAGTTTTAAGTTCAAGCCAAGGCTTTTATTGCTTGAGCAACAAGAAACAATAGAAGCTTTCAATCCTTTCTTATTATCCGATGCTCTAGTGTCGGATAATAATCGGCGGAGAAGTTTACCAAAGATCAGCTTGCCTACATTCTCCGGAGATTATCATATTTGGAGATTCTTTTATGATCTTTCATGATCTTTTCACGTCTATGATGGGCGAGAATGAGGATCTTACAAATGTTGAGAAGATGCACTATTTGAAAACGTGCCTCGCTGGCGACACTGTTCGGCTCGTCACTAATCTCAAAGTTACTGATAAAACATTCAATATCGCTTGGAAAACTGGTTTCGCGGTATGAAAACAAGTACTTATCTTCGCGCAGTTGGATAGATTATTTAGTCTAAAGCCCATCAAATCAAAGTCAGCGCAGGAATTGAATGCAATGATGACCACCAAACCGCTAGGAACTTTGGAAGCCTTGAATTGCCACACAAGTGCATGGGATTTTCTTTTAATTCATCAATTAGCTCGTTTATTAGACGAAGATACGCGTGAAGAGAAGTTAGATTAGGACCGTCTACGTCGTATCCCACTTTAAAGGAATTTGAGGAGTTTGTGATCGGTCACACGAAAGCGTGGGAGAGTCTGGCTTCCATCTCGATCAAGCCTACGAAAGATAAAGCACGATTGTCTTGGCATTTAAGCAGATGCAAAATCTTGTACTATGATCGCAATGGCTCGGACAGCTAAAGGTGGAATAGAATGCCGCTTGTGTAAGTCCGGTCATTATTTATTTAATTGCCCCACTTATGTGTCGCAATCTTTTGAACGACGTAAATTGCTCTCAAATTAAATTTATGCTTTAATTGCTTAGGGAGTCATTCCGCTAGTCATTGTCCAAGTTCTCATCGTTGCAGGAAATGCGACAAACATCACACCACTTTACATGATGACCATAAACCACGTCCTAAGTTGGCAACTAATAATAAAACTGATTCAGACACCTCGACTGTTGATGCTGTGTCCAACTCATATCAGAAATGACTAAAGTCATCATTTACTGATCATACAGAACGCGCCATTAATTACGACCACTTACATTACTCATCACATGTCAGGTCAAGATAAAGACTCACGACAATACCTTCGAATTCATTCGAGCATTCTTAGATCCAGGATCCAAATTATTATTTGTTACAGAAGATTTGGTACATTTATTAAGGCTACCTCGAAAATTTGCAACGATTCCGTTACTTGGCATTGGTGGAACCTTCTCAGGACGCACTAAGGGCTCCGTTCGTTGAACTTCACTCTTCAATTAATGTTTCCAATTCTTACGTATTACAAGCATATATTTTCTCACGATTAATATTTAAGATACCATCATTTGATATTTGATGATTGCATATAATCAATTTTGATCGCATCTTAACAATTTACAACTTGCAAATCCTAATTTTGGTAAGCCCAGACCAATCCATATCATTATTGGTGCAGATGCTTATGGCCAGATCATTAAGTGTTGTGAACAACACTTTCTCTCTACTTTTTCTCGGAATCTATATAGTCGTAAACGATAGATATGTAGTTCGGCTTCCATTAAAGACTCCAGTGACTTTGTTGAAAGATTCTTCCTCTTCAGCGCTTCGATGCTATTACGATTTCGTAAAAGATTGAAATTGAACTTTCTTATTGTAAATTATACAGATCAAAATTTTTACAAATCAGAATATCAGTCGCTAGGCCATATGATTCTAGTTCCAAAGTCTGAGGTTGACGATTCTCCCAGTTTCTATTTGCCTTATGGAGTATTACGCGAAAGTAAGATGACTAAACTTTGAGTTGTATTCAACGGGTCAAGTCCTATGAAAAGTGGCATGTCATTAAATGACGTTTTGCATGCTGAAGCTAAGTTGCAAACAAATATCTTTGACGTATTACTCTGGTTTCGTTTACATCAGTTCGTCTTTTTGTTCGACATCATTAAGATGTACCGTCATATCCTAGTTTATTCAGATCGAAACCAACGCATTTTTTAGTACGACTCGAATAAACAATTACATTCATATCAACTAACCATAGTAACTTATTAAATTATGCGCCATTTCTTGTTCTCCGCCTACTTCAACAGCTCATTTCTAATGAAAGTCATCAATTTCTGAGCCATACCTTTGTTATCCAAAAGAAGGTATGTTGATAATATTTTCGGTGGAACGGAATCAATAGAAGAAGCTAAAGAAATAATAACTCAGGTACGTCAACACGGCGGATTTCCTCTGTAAAAATGAAGCAATAATTCTCAAGAACTGCTAAATCATTTGTCGTTATCGCCGAATGACAATACATCTGCTGTAGAATTGGACTCCTGTCGTATTAAAGTTTTTGTTGGCAAGCGAACACTGACGTTTTTAAGTTTACCTCAGTGCCATCTTTAGTTCGAACAATGACGAAAAGATCCGAAATTGCTCAATTATTACGATCCTCTAGGTTTCATTGCTCCTGTCATAGTTCGTGCCAAAATATTCATTCAAAATCTTTGGTTAGCCAAAATAGAATGGGATACTCGCTATATCTTCTGAATTACAAAATTAATGGGCCAATTTTAAGCAGCAATTACTCGCGTTAAATAATTTGAACATTCCACATCGGTTTTACATCTTGTCAACTGCATATTCCGTCGAGCTTAACGGATTTTCTGATGCTTCTCAACTTGCAATGGAGGCTGTAGTTTATATTCAAGTCGAAACTCGTGATTGTGGAGTCCAAGTAAGCATCTGTGCAAAAACTAAAGTAGCATCATTAAAAAAACTTACCATATCTCAACTCGAGTTGAACGCTGCGTGTTAACGTCGTATTCAACATACAGAACGTTTTAGAGGTAAAGGAAGGTCCGATTTTTCTCTGGACGGATTCGTCTGTAGCTCTCATTTATTAGATTTCATCCCATCCAGTTAGATGAAAGGACTACGTACATAATAGAGTTACAATTATACAAGATACATTATCTTCCTTCGTGGTGCCTCGTTCCTAGTAAGAATAATCCTGCTGACTGTGTCGAGAGGATTAAGCGTATTCGAGATCGAGCGACACCCACCATGATGACTAAGGCCATTTATCCATTGATCTAAATAGAATCTTATTCATTCTACCGAGCCCGATTTGAAGGAAAGCTCGAAAAACGTGCTAGCATCAGTGTGAAATAACCAGATGCCCCCTTGGAATCTCTTAACAAAACTATACTCTTCATTGTCAAGACTTATACGAATCACAATTTGTAAACGCGGTTAAACGTTTTTGACGATCGCCAATAGAACCAATCATAGGACATCTTACCTCAATCAAGTTTCAGGAGAGTTGTCAATTTTGGATATGTCAGGTATAACAATCTTATTTCCAGCATGAGATGAAGATATTAACGAGAGAAGAACGTTTGTTCAAGTCAAGCTTCTTAATCAGACTTACCCCGTTCCTAGATTCCGATCTTATGAGAGTAGGCGGGCGGTTTCAGCACGCGAATTTGGAATCTGACGTTAAGCATCTGATTATCTTGCCAAAAGACTCATTTTACAACTTTAATTATCGCTAATGCTCATTTCCAGATATTACAAGGCGGGACGCAAGTAACATTGGCTTATACTCGCCAAAAGTACTGGATAATAGGTGGAAGAACTCCAATCCCATCCTTCATTTTGAAATGTGTAAAATGTGCTCGGTATCGCCAAAAATAAGCTCAACAGCTAATGGGTCAACTTCCAGAGACGAGAGTTACTCCATCTCGTCTCTTTCTGAATACCGGTATTAACTATGCAGATCCCACTGTAATCAAGACTTGGCGAGCATTTACAAAGGATATTTAGCAATTTTTGTTTGTTTTTCCATCTCCGTTATCCATATAGAAGTTGTCACAGACTATATTATAGAAGCTTTTATTTCAGCGTATAAGCGATTTACAGCTCATCGTGATATCTGTGCGACGCTACATAGCAATTGCGGCATCAATCTAATCGGCGCTGATCATGAGTTAAGACGACGCTTTGACTCAGCCTCGAAAGGGTTAAAAGAATTAGCGACGATACTCGCGAATCATGGAATTGATTGGCGCTTCATACCCCCGGCCTCACCTCACTTTGGAGGAAAATGGGAGGCAACGGTCGAACCGACGAAGTTCCATCTTCGACGAGTCATCGGAGACACAATATTCACATATGAGGAGTTAACAGCACTTACAACTCACATCGAAACAGTCCTCAACTCCAAGCCTCTCTGTCCGATGTCTGAAGACGTAGATAATCTTACAGCCTTGACTCTAGGGGCACTTTGTTTTAGGAGAAGCTTCTAACGTAATTCCTGAGCCAAATTTCGTTGATCAGCCAAGTTGCCGCTTTACTAGATGGCAACTCATTTGACAAAAGGTAGAACATTTTTGGAAGCAGTGGACTACTGAGTGCCTTCAGCGTTACCAAGCCATATCAAAATGGCATCAACCGTCTATGCAAGTTAAAGAAGGAGCCTTGATTTTCATCGTTGATGAACGATATTCTCCAGCTAAATGGCCGCTGACGCGAATTCTACAACTGCATCCAGGCGACGATGAATTAACAAGAGTCGTTACAGTGCGAATGGCCACTGCTACTTTCAAACGATCTATTGCTAAATTATGTACTTTACCCGATCAAACTCAAGAAATATTCGGGAGCTCTGCTGGTGGGTCGCTATCACCAGTGGGTGTCCAATGATCTGGCTCGGACAGATCTACCTGACGATACGCTCTGGGTAGATACGCAAATATTACTGATGAATAGTCATACTCATCTATCTCACGCCTGATGAACGGTCTCGGTAGGCGATTTCTCGCTCACGTCATATTTTTACGCCTGAGCGGCTCAGGCGAAGTCCCGTATACACTCGTATACCTGATAATCGGCTCAGGTTTCACGCTGTTCAAGATTATAGGATTTACAATCTCATTTCCTTTTCTTTGCTTCTATATTTCAAGTATAATATATTGTCCTTCATTAAAATTCTTTGACGTCATTCAAGAAAGAATTAAAGTCAGGATTGGACGCGCCGTGCTATCGTAACAGAAACAATTTATTTATTTTCTCATTATACAATAGTTTCATTCAATCAATTATTGTAATTTTCTTGTTTACGAATTAAATATTAAACTATGATTCATTAATGATAAATAAGATCTGATTCGTTTTCAAGGTGCGCTCTCGCCGACCGATTCTTTTTATTCTTAATTGAATAAAGCTGTATATCCTTCATTCTTTTTGCAACTGCTGATTAACATTTGAACGTCCAAATTAATTTAAAAAAATATATATATATATAAATTGAGTACTAAAAGTAATTATATATTACAGAGATATCAAACGGGTCTTAATACTGTCGAACTCTGAGATGTAATGTTTAATAGGTTGTTCATCTATCGAATGTTCTAACATTACATCTCAGAGTTCGACAGTATTAAGACTCTTTTGATAGCTCTATATTATATAATTACTTTTAGTACTCAATTTATATATTTGTTTTTTTAATTAATTTGGTCATTCGAATGAGCAATTGCAAAAAAAAGGCTGTATGCATCATTATTACATTAATTTCATTGGACCAACCTATTATAAATTTAAGAATAGTATGCCCAATGAATACAAAAATTTGTAATTGAGTTCCAAATTGTATTTATTCAAAATTTTCATATAAAAAAAAATGTATTCATATATTCATTCAAAATTTTGAGTTTCAAAAAATATTCATTCACAAAAAAACTATGAACATTTAACGAGTATTTATATTCATTCAAACAAAATATATATAAATAAACTGAAAAAGAAAGCTCTAATAAGCAATCGTTACTTCTTAACTAACTATAACCGATACTTTGATGATTTTATTATAAATAAAAAAAAATTAATTTTATTTATTTTTGTCATTGTAATATTCAGATTTTATAAAGGAAACTTAGAAATTTTTAAAAATTTTAGAAAGATATACATTTTTTATTTATAAATCTATCTATTTGATAGAGCGCTATACATATTTCGATATAATTCCGGTTATATGACATAAGTATTGTTATAAATAGTTTATAGGATATCTTGGGCATGACGTTTTGTCTATGGACATTAAATTCCGAGATATATTAATTATTCTCAATAAAAATGTTTTTGTTTTATGATATAGATTAAACAAGAACGTTCATCGTATATGTCGCGGACTAAGCGTGGTGTAATCGTAGCCATGTATTTATAGATTTCTGTTTTCTCTTGCTTTAGGCTTGCAAGCTATGTACAGATAATACAGAGTAAAAGTGAATACGAAATGAAAATATTCGCGTAATTATATTAGATAAATATTCATTTAAATGGAATGAAAAAATATTTATTCTTAACGAATAAAAAAAAATGTATTCGAATAAGTATTTTCATTCATTTTTTTATTTATTTATTCGAATATTAAGTGTATTTATTGGACACACTATTTGAGAAGAAGTTTACAGTATTACAGACTTCATATGATTATGTGATTTTTGGAATATACTAGTTCCAATGGGAAGATTGATCCTGATTGAATCTAGGCCATATTTTGCCATAATTATTCTTTCCAACATGCGAATATACATGCGCTTTTTATGTATTGAACATCTTGCGTAGTTACGGTAACATTTAAATTTATTTTTTAACATTGAGAAGGACCCGACAGAGGTCGAAACGTCTGTACGTTTTTAGATTGCTTACAATAATATTATTATTCACATATTATCCTGAATTGATTCTTAGCCCTATATTATATTGTTTAATTTCTTTAATTATTGGAACCGTAATTATTTATTGAATTTCAAATAATTTTTTGATCATATCTTAATGCTTTTATAAACAGAATAATCAATAACAAGATAAATCAATTCATGGAATGAAAATACATAGTTACTTACTTAAAAAATTATCCATTTTGCATACATATTCTTTTTAAAGCAACTATGAGTTTTCTTTCCACCAATTGATTCTCATTATTCTATTCATAAAAGTATTAAGATACGATTATCAAAAAATTAATAGTTTACGAGTTATTTAATATTTTATATTCAATATATATGCCACAATAAATTATAAAATATTTCATAAACTATTTTTTAATATCTCCACCTTAACATTTTTATATGCAGAATAATTAAAGGAATCATATTATCTAAAAGAATAATTCCACTTAAAAAAGTGGAGGTGATCTTCATGTATTTTTGGCGTCTCCACCTAGAAGAAAAACAACGTGACCAACAACCATGCAACCTCCCTCGAAACCATGCAACTTTTGTTTGAAACTTTTCTTTCTATTTTTAAAAGCAGGCGAATTATTCAGATGGCTTATTTTAGATGCCTCATTTTGTGTACTTATATTTATATAGATGTGACCGGCCATCCGAATAACGTCTACAATTTTGGAGATAGAAAGACACGTTTTAGATGAAAGTGGAACGGTTTCAAGAGAGACGTGTTTTGGTCAAGTTATCTTTCTTCTAAGTGAGGGTATTAGAAAGATATGAAGATATCACCTCCACTTTTTTAAATGGAATTGTATAATTTTTTTTACGTAATATGATTCCGCTAATTATTTTGCATTTAAAAGTATTAGAGATACCAAGAAACCAATAGTTTACAAGATATTAGGTATAGTAAAAAAAAATCCATTATTTTTCCAATAGATGGCTTTAATAATCTGTATCACGCGTAGACGAGATACAGATTACTAAAGCCATCCATTGGAAAAATAATGGATTTCTTTTTACTATACCTAATATTTTACTTTATTGTGACGTATATTAACATCAAATATTAAATAAATAACTCATAAACTATTAATTTTTTAATAATCGTACCTTAATATTTTTGTGAATAATAAATCAATTGGTGGAAAGAAAATATATTACTTTAAAAAAATATATATGCAAAATGGATAATTTTTTAAATTAGCAACTATGTGTTTTTTTTCTATCACTTGATTTATCTTATTATTCTATTCATAAAGGTATTAAGATACGATTATCAAAAAATTAATAGTTTACGAGTTATTTGACATTTCATGTCAATATATGTTATAAGGTATAAAATATAATATAAACTATTGGATTTTTGATATTACCTTAATATTTTTATATTCAAAACAATTAGAGGAATCATATTATGTAAAAAAATCATACAATTCCATTTAAAAAAGGAGGAGACCTTGAAATCTCCAAAAACATAATCTTGAGACATTTTTACTCATCATAATATATGTCCTTTCAAATCGAACAATTTTCTCCTTTGGTATTTTCTCGTATCATTAAAAATAACGGAGATATTTAGTGATCAAGTTGGAAGAAACATCTTGTAAGTATATTTTCATCGAAAAATATCATGCCTTAAGTAAATTATGTGTAAAGTTATTGAAATAAGAATGTTTTCATAGAACAGAAGTGGAAATTGGTATTACATATACTTTAAAACTTTTATTTTTTATAGGTTCAATCATTTGAATACTTTTTGAAAAATATCAGAAACTTTAGAACTTGAATGATATTAAAATTTATTTATATAACTCTAAAAAATTCTAGAGCATCATAACTTTATCAATTTTTACAAAGCTTAACACCGCATTTGATTTATATGTAATATTATATTTATATTATAGCCAATATGCACAATAATGTAATTTATAGTATTACACACAATGCGTAGATATATTAGGTGTTGGAATTAATTCGTAGCGTTTTACAAGTGATGGGAAGTACTTTCATTAATGTATTTTTTAATGCTCATGTGAAATAAATAACATTCTTTCATTAAAAAACGCTACGAATTAATTCCAACACCTAATACATAGTCCGATTTTTATTCAAATCTTTTATTGTATATTATTTTACTCATTAACTGATGATATCGTATTTCTATATTAATTAAGTAAGTGAATATCATAATTCACGAAACTTAATTGACAAATACTAATTGGATAGATACAAATACTAATTGGACGATATTAACAGATCAGATGTATAATACAGTATTACTATTATTAAACAGGAAAAATTAAATTACTGATAAATTTGATAAATTAATATGGCCAGTATTATTTATGTAAAGCATGTATTGCTTGCTTTATGTTAAAATTTTGAACGTATTATTATATTTAATATGTATGTTGTTAAATTTATACATTGGTAGTGTAATTGATTGAACATGTAATCTTGATATCAGCATATCATTAATTAAAAAAAATGATCATATAATAATATTAATTAACAAATAGTTATAAATTTTATCTTCTTAGCTGTTATTGTGTAAAATTTATCGAATATTTTGTAGGTATTTGTTACAAGAATATATCTTCTAGTTTTTCAGACAATGTACGATCAAACTTTTTTAAAAATACAGGTTGCTTTTTATTCTTTCTCTTCCTTCAACATTTTAAAAATTTTACAGATATTTTATCGTATTAGGTGTTGGAATTAATTCGTAGCGTTTTTAATGAAAGAATGTTATTTATTTCACATGAGCATTAAAAAATACATTAATGAAAGTACTTCCCATCACTTGTAAAACGCTACGAATTAATTCCAACACCTAATAATATATTTGTTAATAAAATATATAAAAATTTTGATCAAGAAACTAATGTAGCGATTGTATCGTCATTACTCCCGCTATAATCTTGTAATCAAACATGAAATATTAGAATTCTCTATAAATAGCAGAAATATAAATATAACAATAGAAGAAGCTATAGCAATAAAACGAATCAGCTTACGAATATATATGCACGCAGGAATAGACACACATATTGTTACGTGTGACGTTCGCGAATTGGTCGGCTCGAAAATAATGTAACGATAATTCTTTCCGTTTCAAATTATTTTTTATGAGATATTTTCTTTTCAAATAAAGGAGTGAACAGACTGTCATATTGCTCTTAACTCCATGAAATAAATAATCGATATTTAATGGAATGGAATATAAGGGGCATTCCATGCCAAGCCAGCCATCTATTTTGCGAAGTTTCATGGATTTCGTTCATATTGCCTGAGCTTGAACAGTTTGATGAATAAAGACTCTATGACGAATAATAGACCTATAGGCTAACTTGTCGAATTGTAGGGTCGTCAATTTTTGAGCTTTCTCGTCGTAGCGCTCTTTTAGCTTGTCGTTAGTGAGTATGAAAGGCAAATTTGAAAATGATATATTGACATTTTCTTATAGAAAATTTAACGCTTTTTCAAAAATATTCTTTCTTTTTTCGATCAGTTCGTTTTTGATGATTTCTGTCTGTTTTTAAATTTTCAAAATGACGCGAATAAAAGACCTGTCTCGATTTTTTTTTAATATAGCTCAAAATGTAGCCCTAGGTCTCTATTTTGTTACTCTAAAAGGACATAATGGAATGTGCATTCGTTTAGGAATAAGAGCTTGGAAAGTGAGGCAATGTCGCTTCGTCATTCTACTGGCGTGCCATCACGCTCAGCCCAATCGTCCGGCACGAGTCGCTATTAAGCCCTGATGACATTTCTGTACATACACATGAGTTTAAAAACAATTGCCCTCGGCGTTTAACAGGGTTGAGATTGTCTTTAAGAAATACCTTAATGCCCACATTACAATTGTATTTTTTAATTTTTTAATTTTTATTTATTGTTTATTTTATATAGTCTTTTGGGTATTTTGAATTTTATTAATTTTATTTTTATTTTTATTTTATTCCTGGAATATTTTATCATTTATTTTCAGGGATAATTAGAGCAATGTCATTAGAATATTTCTTAATCGACAGTTCGTCTTCTTTAGAAAACAGAATAAAACAGTGATACTTTTGTAATGATGGGCATTGTTAAAGTGGGAGTCGGTCATTCGAAAGAAAGCAAGCGGATGTTTTCGTTCTTGTTCTTTTTAAAACCAATTCGTACACGCAACAAGTTGCGTTACCGGCAAGGCATCGAAAGTTCTAGAACAATTCAATTCGCGCACGCGAGCGCCGCGCTCCGACGAATACGTCACGCGCTGTCACCAACTCACGCACGGATTTTCTGTCGCGCATGGCTGTTACGTTGAACGTCGTTAGAAAAGAATCCAAAGCGCCAATCAATTTTGTACACCTAATGCCACGTAATAATTACGATTGTGGCAAATTTTTATTGGATTTTTCCCAAAAAAGAAAGCTCAGGCCGAAAGCAATAAATGCTTCGATCTCGCCGTCCTCCTTCTTACTTCTAAAAAGTTCTTAGAGTCCTTAATTCTTAGAGTCTAAAAGTTCTTAGAGTTCTTAGAGTCATAATCTCTCTTCGTAAAATCGCCGTGCTAACCGCTTAGTGAAACCGCTATAAAACGAATCTTTCGAGAAGTGCCGAGATTTTCCATTACCGCGATTCCAAAATATCATTTGGAAAAGGTGACCGCATTTAATATTCTGTTAATCTAATATTTAATTAATTATATTTTTTGACTTTGTAACTGAGCATATTAAAGAAAATTCTTTTGTTAAATTACAAAGAAACGGAGTTCTCTTTACTGTCGTGCATCATATCAACCTTGTGCCGTTTTCTCACTCGAATCTTTCCGCGCGGTGCGCTCTCGCACATTTTTTGGTCCTTCGAGCCGGATTTGAACTAGCGAGAAAAACAGTTAGACAAACGCCGCATCACTCTAAAATTTCACGTCATCGCTCTCGCTTTGATTCGCTCTTGCACATTTTCTGGTCCTTCGAGCCGGATTTGAACTAGCGAGAAAAACAGTTAGACAAACGCCGCATCACTCTAAAATTTCACGTCATCGCTCTCGCTTTGATTCGCTCTTGCACATTTTCTGGTCCTTCGAGCCGGATTTGAACTAGCGAGAAAAACAGTTAGACAAACGCCGCATCACTCTAAAATTTCATGTCATCGCTCTCGCTTTGATTCGCTCTCGCACATAAACCATGAAGCTACTAAATAGAACCTGGCAGTCAGATATTTTGCTGCTAAAACAGTGCCGTAAACACAAAAGTACCACTTTTATTTGGCTTTCTGGAGAAAAGATCTACCGATTAAGAAATATTCTAATGACACTGTTCAAATCATTTTTCCCTGAAAATAAATGATAAAATATGAAAATATTCCAGGAAATAAAAATAAAAACAATAAGAAATTACAAAAAATATAAAAACGACAAAGAAAAAACAAAATAATATTAAAAATAACAAAAAGAATAAAAATTAAAAAATTAAAAAACTAAAAAAAAAACAATTTTAATACGAGCATTAACTCATTCTTTAAAGACAGTCTTAACTCTGTTAAACATAGAGAGCAATTATTTTTAAATTCATGTGCATATACAGAAATGTCATCAGTACCTAATAGCGATCCGTACTGGGCAGAGTGTGATGGCGCGCCAATAAAGTGACGGAGCGATATTGCCTCACTTTTCGAGCTCTTACTCTCAAATGAACGCATGTCCCATTATGTCGTTTTAAAGTAATAAATAGAGAACTAAGATTACATTTTGAGTTATATTAAATAAAAATCGAGACTGGCGAGCCGCCATTTTGAAAATTTAAAAACTGATAGAAATCATCAAAAACTCATCTGATTAAAAAAAGCATAAATGCTTCTTTTACATTTCATTATTCCAATTTTCGCCTTCTAGAAGTTTCGTTTATGCTTTTATTACTTTCCCATTACATTTGATTTACGTTCCGATTTTCATTTTCATCAGGGAAGAGTATTTTCACGTAAAAGAGCGTTAAATTATCTAAAAGAAAATGTCAATATTTTATTTTTAAGCTTGCCTTTCATACCCATTAACAACTGAAGCTAAAAGAGCGCTGCAACGAGGAAGCCCAAAAATTGGCGACCCTACAATTCAGTAACCAGACCCTACGGGTCTATTATTCGTATAGAGTCTTTATTCATCGAACTGTTCAAACTCAAGCAATATGAACGAAACCATGAAACTTTCGGTGGCTGGCATGGAATGCCTCATAATTGTGACAGTTATACCGCTACTATTTCAGCTGAAAATGCGTTTCGCAAAGATAATTTTCGTCTGAAGAATATCGCGTTCTCGGAATCGCGAGAGAACACACGCGAATATCAAAGACCTGCTCAGTTGTTCGAGTCAGAAAAAAAAAGACAACACAGAAAGATACACAGACGATTATAGCGAGCGTAAACATCGGAAACGAAAGCGGGTAATAATTACCGACGCATTTTAAACCGTTTATCTATCGAAGCATGCGTCAAATAATCCGACAATGCAGTCGAGCGCAATATTGCATATGCTGTAACCCACTAGAGAAATGAGATGCAACCGCTGCATCTTGCGAAGAAAATTAAACCGCAGGATATTTTAAATCAAGATTTCAAAGTCTTCTAGAATGGCCGAAAAACAAATCGTTTTTCTCCGGGTGAGATCGAATAAGCAATCGAGAGAGGTAAGCAACGCTTCTCCGTCGGTTCTCGTCACGTTAAGTTGTATAAATCTGACGCGCTCGGAATAAAGACTTTGATTCGAGATTAAGTTGAATCGATCATTGGCACTGGCAACAACCGTAACTATATTACTGTTCAAATTCCGTAACAATCACTGAAGTGATGATTATTATATATATCCGATGGGCATATAAACTGATACTTTTTTTCTTTTTACAGACATCAAACTTTAGACACCCGGCCGAGCCGCGAGTAACTAATCAAAAAAGTGCGCAAGTGCAAGTGACCTTGAACAGTGAAGCAATGGTGATCACATACGACGAAAATGTACCGGCCCAGATGTCGGAACAGCAATGGGCGCAGCTTGTGCAACAACGCCAGTAACTCGAACAGGAGAGACGTAAATTGGGGCAGCAGACGTAATTGTGTGCAGGGATCGTCGAGATCGCAGATAAGAGCAGAACAACTGGGTGGACTGGAGTTTTTTGGCCGCCGGCATTACGGTCGATGCGACCAAGTTCAGATACGCGTTAGTAGCAGGTTTTGCGATATCCCACATAGCATGTATTACAGTAATATTACAGTAATATTACAGTAATAGATGTGAAAATCTCCAATTTTTGTCGTCTGCTGGAGTATTAAATATTAGTCCAAGCAACCGAAGTCTGGCAAAAAAAAACGGAGAGCTGGCAACCGTATTTGTGAATTAAAATTCTTTCATTTTCTTTTTATTAAATTATATTAATCATATATCTTTCTCATTAACGTAGCAAAAATGCAAATGTAAAAATGATTTCAAAACATAAACATTGATGAGATATACAATAGTTTAAGACTTTTCGTGCACTATATGTACCGTGTTCGTCGAGATGATCCGCAAGAACTCAGCGTGATCTCGGGCGTTAGGTGCAAGATCAGAATATTGAAGATCTTATGTTCGATTCTGCTTTTTCCTTTTTTCATAATTTTTTTTTAATAAATTTTATTAATAAACCTATTATTATATTATATTACTCCAAATATACTTTTTATAAAATTACAGAAATTATATACGTATACTTCAATGTGCTCGAAATTAATTGCGCATTTCGGGCCGATTTCTGAAATGCTGCCTACTTTTCCTTCACAACCGCTTGATGCTTGACGGCCGAACCGCTCACGCGCGGACGTGCATCTCAAGAACATCAGTATAAGGAACAGTATGCTGCGACCATACCTTCCAGCAAATTGTCATGAAAATAAAATAAAATAAAATAAAATATTTCCCTTTCTACATAATATTGTATTTTCTTAATAATGGTGATTGAACATCATAATAACTTTATGCATTTTACTGAATGTAATGTATTTTTAAAATATTACTTTATTATTTTTATGATATATTCAGTTTCAAAGGGCTACTGATCACACTTTTGTGCCACAGAATGTAATACAGAATTTTAGTTTACCGCGTCATATATCTGGTCATCTATTTGTATTTTTCTTTTTAGTGGAATAAACCTGGAGAATTTAAATGATGTATCAATAATAGAACTTCAAAGATAATAGAGTTTTTACAATAACGTAGATACGATGAATGTCTTTTCTTAATTAGTCGCTAAGGAGAAGATAATGTGACTATGATATCGATTATGTATCTTTTTTCTTAGAGTGAAAAATAAAAATTTTTTGTATGTATGTATGTATATATATATATATATAGGTGTTGGAATTAATTCGTAGCGTTTTTTTAATGAAAGAATGTTATTTATTTCACATGAGCATTAAAAAATACATTAATGAAAGTACTTCCCATCACTTTCTACTACTTTTGACCATCTTTCGGGCAGTGAATGAATACCGCGTCGGAAGAACTGTTCATCTTTAGATGAAATCCAGGAATCGAACCATTTTGTACAATCTTCGTAAGATGTGAACTTCTGCTCGCACAAGCTATGAGCTAATAATCGAAACAAGTGGTAGTCGCTAGGTGCAATATCAGGAGAATACGGCGGGTGCGGTAGCACTTCCCATTTAAGTGTTTCCAGGTATGTTTTTACCGGTTTTGCAACGTGTGGGCGAGCATTGTCGTGCAGCAAGATGACTTTATCGTGTCTTTCGAAGTATTCCGACCGTTTTTGCTTCAATGCACGGCTCAAGCGCATTAGTTGCCGTCGGTAGAGATCTCCAGTAACGGTTTCATGCGGTTTTAGCAGTTCGTAGTATATGACACCCTTCTGATCCCACCAAATACAGAGCAGGAGCTTTGAGCCATGGATATTGGGCTTTGCCACTGATGTTGATGGTTCGCCGGGCTTAACCCATGACTTTCTGCGCTTTGGATTGTCATAATGGATCCACTTTTCGTCACCGGTAACAATCCGATGCAAAAAACCTTTTCTTTTCTGTCGTTGAAGCAGCAGTTCGCACGTAAGAAAACGTCTCTCAATATCCCTTGGTTTCAATTCATATGGGACCCAATGTCCTTCCTTCTGGATCATGCCCAAACTTTTAAGACGTTTTCCTATTGTTGAGAAGTCAACTTCCAATGACGTAGATAATTCTTTAAGTGTTTGACATGAGTTTTCATTGAGCAGTGCCTGCAAATCGTTATCTTCAAATTTTTTCGGCTGACCAGGTCGCTCCTTGTCATCCAAGTCGAAATCACCAGCTTTAAAACGTGCAAACCACTTCCTACACGTTTGCTCAGCCAGAGCATGTTCAGTATACACATCCACTAAAATACGATGAGCTTCAGCTGCACTTTTGTTCATATTAAAGTAATGAAGCAAAACTCCCCGCAAAAACACTTTATCTGGCACAAATTTTGACATATTCAATGAATTATACAGTATTGTTATTTATGATTTCAAGAAAGGTTATGTACGGCAAATGACGTCCTATGATAGATGTTTACAATGTATACAGAACTATAGGTAACAACGAAATAGTGTACTGCTTGTGCCATCTCTTGTAAAACGCTACGAATTAATTCCAACACCTAATATATATATATATATATATATATATATATATATATATGCATACATATATCGTTTTGCGTGACGCTGTATGTGTCAGAAAACAACGGCGTTATACGAGTCAGCTGTAACCAGTATGACCCTCGTTCACAGTATCGTTGCCACGCAACAGAACTGTCAATTCAATGTAGTAGTGTTTTACACACAACCATATATATATAGTATGTATGTGTGTGTGTGTGTGTGTGTGTGTGTGTGTGTGTGTGTGTGTGTGTATTTATATAGTGTTTTGTGTCCACAAAATAGAAAAAAATGTAGTAGCAGAATATTATCTGCCTTTGGTAAGAGAAGGTTATGGTTAGGTGCTTTCTAACAAGCGACTCAGTACAGTACAGTATCTCAATACAGTATCTCATTCTTGTATTGGCGAACAAGATTGTAATGATGCACCGTGTCACACTGTGTCTCTTGTTGGAAGGCACTCTAGAAGGTCAAAATTGCTTATTGTGATGTGTGTTTCTTGTTGGAAGGCACCCTATAAAGCCAGTATGGAAAAGGTTAGCATCTTTATGTCATTCGTGAAAATATCACTTTTATTTATCATACAAGTGATATAGTTATAACAATAATTTGCGCTTTGTTTAATTAGATCCAATGTCAGAGGCGTTCATCGTGGGCTAACTATTTCTAATTTACTGCCAGAGGCGTTAATCGTGAGCTGGCTAGCTATAACAAAATGCCACAGCTGTAAATCGTGCTTTGGCTAGTTATAGATAAATGTATAGAGGCCTTCATCGTGGACTGACTATTTTTAATTTACTGCCAGAGGCATTCGATTATCAAATTTGGTGAAATACAATTACGGAATCAACTTGTAGAATTTTGCGTCTGCAATTAAAGAAATGTGAATAGCATTGTCATGATGGAATCGAAAGCTGATTGCTTGACATGATGGAAACAAAGAAACTAATGAAGAAAAAAAAAGATTGAATATCAGTAAACAGCTTCTTTGAAACCTTATAACTTTTGTCTGAAACGTTTTTTCTAAAAACGTTAGGTAATAGCCTTATAGCACAAGAATGGCCGTAATTCAATCATAGAAGGGAACGTGAATCATAGGTCAACATATTATATTTTGGCGTACTATGCATGCCGATACAAGTATAATTCACAATTCCTTTACGATTACAGTTATAGTCACCTTTATGTTTAGCTCCTAAATCCGGGGTCTTTTTGAACACCCTATATAATATATACGTTATACATATATATAACATACATTATACAGTCAATAGTCACATGCATAATTTTCGTACGATGCTGTACGTTTATGAAATGTATATAAGTATATCATATTCAAAGCAAAATGTTTTAGCAAATGTATACACTTATAGGTCAATGTGTACGTTGACTAACAGCAAGTTACAATAAGTATATTTTTACTAAATACATTCTGACTGTGACTTAGATATATCTTCGGATGTAACCATGTATTTGAAATACATGTATATACGTATAATATAATAGCACTTTTTCCTTTATTCTCAATACCATTTTAACTTAAGATATAACATGTATTGTCAGTACATAAATACATTGCACATACATATGTAGCTATTCCGTCTCTTTTTATTATATTTAATTGCCTTTTACAATTATAAGCCATAAATCAGCCATAAATAAGAAGTCAGAAAAATTGACTGTGATTGATCAATTTTTAGCTTCTGATTTCTGATTTGTAACTAATGGCTTATTGTAGAAGGCCTATAAAAGAGAGATAGTTGTATCATACTTAGCTCATACTTAGCTTTTCATGCAGATATAATATAGACACATTAGTGAATAATAGAATTATATTTTATGTGCATTATGATGTACTCACATTACAAAACATAAAATATATTTCTAATTCATATTCACGTACGTGTGTAGCTACTTCATCTCTTTTTGTTACGTGTAACAAAAAGGTGTACTGATTTTCTTTTTTCTACGTTGAAAAAATAAAAAGAGATATGTTTTTTTATGGTCAAATATACAGATATTAGTGATATATGTTTTTATATTTTCAATATCAGAATATACATACAACTAACATAAATTAAAGCTAACGAGAATCAAACGCAGATGATCAGACGTAACATCTTAAAAAGATAATCATATTACGAATTCTCTGATAAATTCTCATTTTATGTGTACAGACATACTCATTATATATATATATATATATATATATATATATATATATATATATATATATATATACAGGGTGTCCGAAAAGTATGGAAACGGTCGAATATCTCGAGAAATACTCATCGAATCAAAAAAGTAAAAATACACGTATTCAATGGTTCCAAAAGAGCTATCTTGTGACACCTAACACAACCCCCCACCCCCATCCGCTGGGGGTGATAGAGGGGGTAACTTAAAAATTTTAAATGGGAACCCCCATTTTTTATTGCAGATTTATGTTCTTCAGAAAAAGTTACGTAAAGTTTACCAATAATTATAATTATTTTTGTGGACAGATAGCGCTGTAATCAGCGAAATTAAAAAATTACTCTAAAAAGTTTTAAAAATCTCGCGAAAAACTCAACGAATCAAAAAAGTAAAAATACACGTATTCAATGGTTCCAAAAGAGCTATCTTATGACACCTAACATAACCTCCCACCCCCACCCGCTGGGGATGATAGAGGGGGTAACTTAAAAATTTTAAATGGGAACCCCCAATTTTTATTGCAGATTTCTCTTCTTCAGAAAAAGTTACCTATTGAATTTTACCTATTGAAGTGTATGTAACGAACATTATGTAAATACATATGTATAAGCGGAAGATCGAGCAGAATGCTATCATACTGCGTTTATCTTATGACAATAATCTTTTTTACATTTAACACATACTTTGTATTTACATTTCTTCTAATTTTGTAATAATTTTTATGTTTTTCACTATTTGCTTAACATTTCTTCCAGTTTTTAAAATTCTGTATTCGCTCCCCCGTTGTAATTGTGCATACAAAGTTTTTGACAGAAAAAGAAAGAATCGAAATCCTTATTCTACGAGGATGTGGTGATAAAAAAAGATCATAAACAAGTCGCCCACCAATTTCATGGTACCCATCCAGATCGTCAATCCATTTCTAAATCAACTGTTTGTAACACTGTTTTTCGGGTTCAGGATACTGACCGTCAAAGATTGACCAAAATCAGCCACGAACAAAGACAACAGTTTAGCGGTCTATGTAAGTGTTGAGGATGTGTATTCTGCAGTTAGAAAGATTGCACAACAAGTTGGTATCGGCAAATCGTCCGTCCATGAAGTATCAAAAGAAAAAATTTCCATCCTTACAAGATAAAATATGTGCAAGAACTTTGGGAAAACAACTTCGATCGCAGATTAGAATTTTGAGGAAATAATGGTGACGAAAATGAGTTATTCCTTTTTTAGATATGCGCTTCCGATGAAGCTGCGTTTCAGCCGGGTGGAGAAGTTAACAGATACAACATACGATATTGGTCAGACGAAAATCACCATTGTGTGAGGGATAGCCAAACAAAACATGAATAGAAAATTAATGTGTGAGTTAGAATTTTGAGCAACCAAGTCGTTGGGTCTTTTTTCATTGAAGATAATTTCACAGCTGAGGAGTACATTAATTTATTGATTAACCAGATTATACCGCCAATCCGAAATATCGCTGGTACATTTCATGTCTTGTTTGAACAGGATGTAGCCCCGTGTCATTTCGGTTTGATTATGCGCTCTATTGTACATTTTCCCCGGGCGTTGAATTGATAGGAGGGATTCGACTGAGTGGCCACCAAGTTCACTTGATTTAAATCCTCTGGACAATTGTTTCCGGGCCTTTTTGAAGAATAAAGTATTAAAAACAAGGCCATCAAACATCGATGCGTTAAAAGAAAAATAATTCAATGTTGTAACAACACGAGAACCAAAAAGCAAAAGGTTGTGCCTATTAACTTCTCCACTCAACTGAAACGTAGCTTCATCAGAGAAGCATATCCAGAAAGGAAATAACTCATTTTTTCGTCACAACGTCTCATCATTTCCTCACAAAATTCTAATCTCCGATCGAAGTCATCTTCCGAAAGTTCTTGTACATATTTTATCTTATATGGATGGAACTTATTTGCTTTTAATATTTGATGGACAGACGATTTGCCGATTACCAGTTTGTTGCGCAATCTTTCTCACTGAAGTATGGACGTCCTCAACGACACTTGCACATACCTCTAAACTGTTGTCTTCGTTCGTGGTCGTTTTTGGTCTTCCCGATTTTGGTCGATCATTAACAGAGCCAGTATCTTGAAACCGAGAAACAGTCTTACAAACAGTTGATTTGCAAATGGGTAGACGATCAGGATGGGTATCATTAAATTGGCGGACGACTTGTTCGTATGTTCTTTTTTTATCGCCGCATCCTCGCAGAATAAGGATTTCGATCCTTTCTTTTTGTGTCAAAGACATAGTATGCCAAATTACAACAGGAGGCAGAATACAGAATGTACAGAAATGGAAGAAATATGAAGCAAATAATAAAAAAATAAAAGAAATATAAAAGAAATATAAAAAATTAGAAGAAAATCAAATAGTAGAAACGTTACAATAGTACATTACGTATCAAATCGCCGAATGCGAGCAGCACATTTTCCTTGGCGGGAGTTGCCAAAATCGACAAAGTGTATGCAATGCGTTTCCACCAGCGATACGTACAGTACGTTTTGTCACACAAATATAAAAATTCACAGTCATGCAAAAAAAATGAGTCTGAAGTTTGCAACGTTGGAGTGCAACGAAAATTTTTCTTTTTTTTAAATCAATTTTTTATTCAACTCTATATCATATATGAACTTCATACATGACATAAAAGAATTTTTGGAACTCCGAGGGAGCCGGTGGTGGAGGTAAGAAACCAAAAAATCGTTCTCACAGCCAGGGTTATTTCAAAAGCAATCGTTTTATTTTTGAAATCTCAATTATTCACCGAAATACGCTTCCTGGAATTTTTGCAAAATTTTTCTATGGCAGGAACGTGCCGGGGGTTGGGGGTTGTGTTATGTATCACAAGATAGCTCTTTTGGAACCATTGAATACGTGTATTTTTACTTTTTTGATTCGTTGAGTTTTTCGCGAGATTTTTAAAACTTTTTAGAGTAATTTTTTAATTTCGCTGATTACAGCGCCATCTGTACACAAAAATAATTATAATGATAGGTAAACTTTACGTAACTTTTTCTGAAGAACATAAATCTGCAATAAAAAATGGGGGTTCCCATTTAAAATTTTTAAGTTACCCCCTCTATCACCCCCAGCGGGTGGGGGTGGGGGGTTGTGTTAGGTGTCACAAGATAGCTCTTTTGGAACCATTGAATACGTGTATTTTTACTTTTTCGATTCGATGAGTATTTCTCGAGATATTCGACCGTTTCCATACTTTTCGGACACCCTGTATATATATACGGGTGTCTCAGAGCACCCATACCACCCTTTTAAAAGGTAGGGATGTGTTTATACAAAAAAATGGTTCAGACAAAATTTGCAGGATTTCGGGAGATCTATCTGATGGTGACCTTGAATTTGACCTTGAGGTCGACCTTGGGCATAACTCAAGGTCAAAATACCGTTTTACAAATGTAAACTCTTATTCATGACATCACAAATGAAAATAGCGGAAAATTTTACGTCCGAATACGTTATCAAGCCTAGGTCAAAATTACCCTTAGAGGTCATGTGGAGGTCAAGTTACTTTTAGAGCACCCGTACCAACCTTCTAAAAGATATGGATGTGTTTGTACAAAAAATAGTTCAAACAATATTAGGTATTTACATAGCTATGATGCATCCATCTGCTGGTGAATTTGAATTCTACCTTTAGATTCATTTGTAGTCGTGTAAATCGATTTTTAAAGATTCCTAATTATCAAGATCTTGAACAGTCGATGCCGCCTGTGTCAGCGTCACCCAAGATGTACCACGTGGAGGTCACAAGGTCGGACTTACACCTCATCGGGGTGCTTTTTTAAGGTGGTTCCCCTTGCCGTCACCTTTGTTCGTACGCATGTGTTCAGTCTAGATTTTCGAAGTGTCCTCCACGTGCATGTATGCAGGCTGTTATTCTTCGTTGAAAATCATCCGTCACCCGACGAATTTCGACAGGATCTAGAGACTGAATGGCTTCTCGAATTCTGTTCTTCATGTCTTCTGAAGTCGTAGGTCGTTCGCGGTATATGAGGTCTTTTATTCTTCCCCACAAATAAAAATCCAAAATTGTAAGATCCGGTGATCGTGGTGGCCAGTTATGTGGACCATATTTACCTATCCATTGGCCGCGAAATATGCGGTTCAGTTGTTGACGAGCAATGACAGACGTGTGGGCTGGACATCCATCCTGTTGAAACTACATATTTAGACGTAGTTAAAGTGGAATATCTTCAAGTAAACGTGGGAGTTCGTTTTCGAGTAAATTGACATACAGAAAACGGTTTAGATTTTCTTCAAAGAAAAATGGTCCGACGATATGCGTATCAACAATTCCGCACCAAACATTGACTTTCCAGATACATTGATGATCGATTTCTCGATACCAATGTGGATTCTCTTGCGCCCAATAACGGAGATTATGTGTGTTCACTTCGCCGTCACTTTTGAAGGTGCACTCATCAGAAAACAAGATACTTCTATGGAAAGGTAATTGTTGAGTAATCCAATTACAGAATATCAGTCTTTGTCTATGATCGTCCAATGTCATGGCCTGGTGAAGTGACATTCGATATGGATGAAATGAATTTTCTCGCAAAATTCTACTGATAGTGCTTCTACTTATTCCACTATCTCTTTCTCGTCTTCTTAAAGAATCGGTAGGATTTACAAGAGCAGAAGCAATTATATCAGGTGCCCGTACTGCACGAAGCGGACGATGAATTTGCATTCCTTTATTATAATCCGGTTGGACGATACCTTTTTGAATTATCCGCCGTTGCAAACGACTGAAAACATTGTGCGAATGAGGTGTACGATCGGGATATTCATTTCGCCACATTCTTTCAGCTTCGCAAAAACTTCCAGCCCTACCCAAAACCGACAACATTAACGCAGCTTCTTCGCTTGAGTAAGACATATCTACCTATAAATGAATAATAATCCCCGAATATTGAAGTACCTAAATACCTACCTACCTAGGTATAAAACGCACCTAAAAAAAAAACCGACAGTTTATAAAACTCTTAAGCGAGCAAAGGAAGAAAAGCAAAACAAACAAGTAAGTTTAGTTCAGTTTAGTTTAGTTGAGTTCAGTTCAGTTCAGTTTAGTTTAGTTTAGTGTAGTTTAATTCAATTTAGTCGATTTACTCGAAAACGAACTCCCACGTTTACTTGAAGATATTCCACTTCAACTACGTCTAAATATGTAGTTTCAACAGGATGGATGTCCAGCACACACGTCTGTCATTGCTCGTCAACAATTGAACCGCATATTTCGCGGCCAATGGATAGGTAAATATGGTCCACATAACTGGCCACCACGATCACCGGATCTTACAATTTTGGATTTTTATTTTGTGGGGAAGAATAAAAGACCTCGTATACCGCGAACGACCTACGACTTCAGAAGACATGAAGAACAGAATTCGAGAAGCCATTCAGTCTCTAGATCCTGTCGAAATTCGTCGGGTGACGGATGATTTTCAACGAAGAATAACAGCCTGCATACATGCACGTGGAGGACACTTCGAAAATCTAGACTGAACACATGCGTACGAACAAAGGTGACGGCAAGGGGAACCACCTTAAAAAAGCACCCCGACCAGGTGTAAGTCCGACCTTGTGACCTCCACGTGGTACATCTTGGGTAACGCTGACACAGGCGGCATCGACTGTTCAAGATCTTGATAATTAGGAATCTTTAAAAATCGATGTACACGACTACAAATGAATCTAAAGGTAGAATTCAAATTCACCAGCAGATGGATGCATCATAGCTATGTAAATACCTAGTATTGTTTGAACTATTTTTTGTACAAACACATCCATATCTTTTAAAAGGTTGGTACGGGTGCTCTAAAAGTAACTTGACCTTCACATGACCTCTAAGGGTCATTTTGACCTAGGCTTGATAACGTATTCGGACGTAAAATTTTCCGCTATTTTCATTTGTGATGTCATGAATAAGGTTTTACATTTGTAAAACGGTACTTTGACCTTGAGTTATGCCCAAGGTCGACCTCAAGGTCAAATTCAAGGTCACCATCAGATAGATCTCCCAAAATCCTGCAAATTTTGTCTGAACCATTTTTTTGTACAAACACATCCCTACCTTTTAAAAGGGTGGTACGGGTGCTCTGAGACACTCTGTATATATATGGATATTCATGAAATAGAATTACATTATGTATGTGCAATGTCGTATTCATTTATTGATATTATATTATTATTACCTAAAATGACATTGGACGTAAGGAAAAAGTGCTACTACGGCTTCGAAATAGCTATTAAAGTTAAAAATCTGTACTTTATGTATATTATAGATTTTTAATACTGGTGATATATAAGGAACACGGCCTACACTGCATGTGTACATAATACAATTGTATTTCTAAGGACCGATTCTACAAATATAAGATTAACTTCAATTACGGTTTTTTTTTTCAATTCTAAAATTGAAAAATTTTCCAAAATAAATTTTACATCTGTGGAATCGACCCTAATACACGTCCCTGCTAAGATGGTAATGTAGGAAACGGAATAAAAATATCGATAATTAATCGATCGAATTTCCTGCATGATCATATTAACTCAGAGGACGTAAGCATCTTATACATTGGAAATGAAAACCTGTAATATCGACTTTGATTAACTTCGGCCTTCGCTCCAGCATCCCCTTAACAGATGTTTCGACTTACTACAAAGTCATATTCATTGCTTCTAATTTTAAAAATTATAAAATTAATTGTCGAACTCTAATTAATGTAGATAGATATTAGATGTTGTCCGTTCTTAATACAGGTAATTGTATTACATCTCGACGTTTAAACCGTCATTTTAAATTGCAATCTGTATATTATATCTTCGCCAATAATCTATGTGTGGAGTGAATGCGCAAGTCTATCGAGAATGATATATTACAAACATAACATGTAATTAATTAAGTCTAAAGTTAAAACAATGAAAATTTGGAAACTGTATAAATCATGTGATCACCTCAATTCGGTGATCTCCACTATACATATGTAGCCATTACAATATCGTTATAAAATATAAAGCAACGTGAGCCATCTAACATATTATGTCTGTTCTTCGTTACATGACAATGATATGAAAAATTTACCTCGAAATATATACGCTTAGAACCGGACGAAAAGTAAGGATGGGGAAACTTATGGAGTAAAGAAGCAAAATGCTAGAAAGGGGTAATGATTGGATTATAGAGAGATTATATGCTTCTAGAAGAGATTCCGTGTCATTTTGTTTATTTAATACATGTTGCTGGTTTTTTTATGTGCACCATTTCTGAAACTAAGCGCTTATTATATAATTGTTCATTGTCTAGAATTCTTACATCATTCCAATTAAAATTATGAAAAAATTCAAAACATTAAAGTTTGTAAGCTATATACAGGTGATTAGAAATAATGGAAGGTGAATCTTTTTTTTATTGATGTCTGCACGGTGTTCTGCAATTTTGGTTTGTAATTTTTTTTTCGTTTGTGGCTTCTCAATCATTATAATTTCAATAGTACAGTAATATTGCAATTTTTATAATGTGCATTATTGAAATATTACTACAATATTACTGCAATATTTCGTATTGATGAGGTAAGTATGCGGGTTCAACCACAAGAGGGACACTCGAAAAAAGAAAACGTCCAGCAGTTCTATAAGAAGGAAATTGAGTTTTCTCCCGGAGATTCCCAATCTTTTTTGAAAGTGCTTTCTAGACCTCTGAATGTTTTTTTATCATAACTTTATCATATGTACTTTAGACTATAATATTAAGCAATAATATTTTAACAATTAGTAAAACTGCATTAATTATCATATGAAATATATCATAATGTTGCAGCAATATTGCAAAAATATTTCTGCTGATATATCTCCTCCTAAATAATACAAGGGGGGAAGTACCGGTGTAGTAGACACCTCGGCGGAACAAGCACAGCCTACCTCAAGCAGTCTTGTTGGCGCACTCAAGAGTCGATACGGAGCTAGCCTTGTACGCAAATGCTTCCGATCGCAGCGTTGGAGCTGCATTACAACAACGGAATGGCTGGGAGCCGTTGGCTTTTTTCTCAAAAAAGCCGAGCCAATGGAAAGCAAGTATAACACGTTCGATCAAGAACTGTTGGCGATATATCTGGCCGTTAAATATTTCCGGCATTTGGAGGCGCGTAAGTAGTTCGTGATATTCACGGATCATAAACCGCTCCTGCTTGCGTTTTGACAAAAGCCAGAGAAGTGTACGCCACGCCAATTCCAATACCTGGACTTTATCGGATAATTCACGACGGACATCAGACTTGACCACATATGACTGGCGATGAGAACTAGATAGCGGACGCTTTATCCAGGAGCGAGGAAGTTCAGTTTCCGATGAACTTTGCGCCGCTGGTAGCGTCGCGAGAGGACGAAGAGTTGAAAGCGTGCGCAAGCCAAAAATCTGGCTTACACTTAGAGAAGACGGAAATTCCGGGTACAGGAGTTTACTATGACACGACGACATCAACACCACGATCCTTCCTGATAAATCTCGAGTTGCTTTTGATTTATTCCATAACTTGGTGTATCCGAGCGATGGTCAAACTAACAGCACAGCGCTATGTCTGGTCATTCATGAAAGATTGCCGCAGCTGAGCGCGGGACCGTGCCAGCGAGCAAAAATCATACGATACGGCATTGAGGGGAGAGAGTTCGCTGCGCCTTCCCGCTAGATAGATTCGAGCACATGCATGTCAATATTACCGTATTGTCTATTTCAGACGGAAAGTAGTATTGCTTGACGTGCATCGATTGTTTTTCATGATGGCCGAAAGTATTCTCACTAGAGAGAGAATCAAGAGGCAGAAACAGTGGCGAAGACCTTTATAGGATGGATAGGGGATGGATTGACCATTTCAGGGTGCCGCTCTGAGTTACTACAGACTGTAGACAGCAGTTCGATCACAGCTATTCAAACAGTTGAACGAGTTAACAGGTACGACGCATCTGAAGATCACCGCATATCATCCACATCCCAACAGCATGATATTAGGTGTACAACTTTGCTTCCGCCATTTTTTTTCCGAAATTCGAGGCTTTATTGTAAAAAACTGGTTATACATTTATGATTCAAAGTATTGTTCATCGCTGACCACTACTTTCTCCCATCTTTCGGCGTACGAATCCCGCGTCGAAAAAACTGGTCATCTTTTGAGGCGATCCACGAATCAATCCAATTTTTTACTTCTTCATAAGATCGGAAGTGCTGGTCAGCCAGGGCGTGCGCCATTGATCGAAACAAGTGATAGTAAGAGGGAGCAACGTCTGGAAAATACGGCGAGTGGGGTAGGACTTCCCATTTCAACGTTTCCAAGTATGTCTTGACCATTTTCGCAACATGGGATCGAGCATTGTCATGCTGCAAAATCTTTCAATGCTCGGCTCAAACGCATCAATTGCGTTCGATACTGATCGCCTGTGATTGTTTCAGTCGGTTTTAACAGCTCATAATACACTATGCCGAGCTGGTCCCATCAAATACAGAGCATGACCTTGGAGTTGTGAATATTCGGTTTGACCGTCGACGTGGAAGCATGGCCGAGAACTCCCCATGATTTTCTGCGCTTGGGGTTATCGTAATGAATCCATTTTTCGACCCCAAACGTCCCCAGTCACAATGCGATGCAGAAATCCCTTCCGTCTTTGCCTTTCAAGCAGCTGTTCACAAGCAAACAAACGCCGTTCAACATCTCTCGACTTCAACTCGTACGGCACCCAATTTCCTTGCTTCTGAATCATTCCCATGACTTTGAGGCGTTTTGAAATCGCTTGTTGAGTCACTCCCAATGATCGTGCCAATTCTTCTTGATTTTGACACGAGTCTTGATCAAGTAATGCCTCCAATTCTGCATCTTCGAAAACTTTCTCTCTTCCACTGCTATGCCGGTCTTCGACGTCAAAATCACCGTTCTTGAAGCGTTGAAACCACTCACTACGTTCTTTCACTAATATATTATGGCCTCACCATAAATATTTGAGAGCATTCGATGAGCCTCAGCGGCAGATTTTCATATTGAAGCAGAAAATTAAAATCTCCCGCAAATGACGAGAATTTGACTCGTAAACTGACATTTTCAATTGAGAATAACTTTATGATGCAGGCACAAATCGACTAATGTTTCTATGGGATTATGTTGACAGATGCCCAAGTTTATTGTATGACGTCTATGATCTATTTATTTCGATCACCACTTACCGCTAAAGCCATCTATAGGAAAACAGAAGCAAAGTTATACACCTAATAGAACGATTTTACCGCCAGCTTAAGACAGCGGTCAAATATGATGGAAACAATCGTTAGACAGAGGTGTTTTCAACCGTCCTGTTGGGAATACGCGCGGCTTGGAAGGAAGCCAGGCAACAGCGGTCGATCTTATCTATGGAGAAACATTAAAGTTGCCAGGGCAAATCTTAGGCAAACAACAACAATCAGAAAATATGAGCAGCGCTGCCGAATTCGTCACGGATTTGCGATGCCACTTTGACGATCTTGTACGAAACTGACTCTATGAAACTAGCATATATCGTTTCAAATTCAATGGAGAATGATCAGCAGGTACAGCCAAACAGAAAAACTGGAGCACTGGACGAAGGTGGCAGGGCAGAAGACAGCAGCACGAAGCGAACAGAGAACGCCTTATCTCCTCAAGAGCAGTGATAAAGACTAAATCGGGCAGGAGAGTCCGTTTCCTGAATCGTCTTCAAATCGGGAGAAAATAGAACTACACAGTTTTTTTTGTATACATTACATTTGTATTACATTTAAAATTATTATCAAATATTTTCGTTTTTCGCGCTACTCGAAATCTAACGGTAGATCAGGATTAGTCAATTTCCTTTCCAACACCTCATTCTATCTCATTTCGTTTTATTTTATTTCGTTTCGTGTCATATTCTCTGTTTATATCATGTTGTAACGTTTTGAAAGAAAGGGAAAAACACAATTAGGTTGACAACTAAGCAGGAATCACCCTGCGTACAAATAATGTATTATGCTATAGGCATAGTATTGGCAGGGTGATACTGTGGTTATATCGCCATTACCTCAGCTAAAAATGCATTTTACAAAAATATTGGGAGTACAAATTAGTTCGGTCCGTTTTTTTGTTCAAAATTTCAAAATAAATGAATGAACAGATTAATTAAAGTGTTGTCCATCGCTGGCTATTACTTTTTCCCATCTCTTAGGCAATTTTCGAATTCCATCTCGAAAAAATGACTCGTCTTTGGAGGCGATCCAATTTTGGAGCCAATTTTTGATTTCTGCGAAAGAAGTGAACCGGTGACTTGTCAAATCCTTCGGAATAACCAGTAATCAGAAGGAACAATGTCCGGAGAATACAGCGGGTGAGGTAAAACATCCCATTTGAGAGTTTCCAAATATTTTTTTACGACTTTTGCTACATGAGGCCGAGCGTTGTCATGAAGAAAAATAACTTTATCATATTTTTGCTCGTATTCCGGCCATTTTTCTCGCAATGCACGGCTCAAACGAATCAATTGTAGCCGATACCGATCGCCCGTAATGGAATCGCCAGGTTTCAGCAGCTCAGTAAACAACACCAAATCCAGAGCATGATCTTCGAACCATGAATGTTCGGCTTTGGTGTTGATGTTGAGGTCGATGGTAACGATTGATCGGGCTTAGCGTAATATTTTTTCTTCTTGGGGTCGTAGAATATCCACTTCTCATCTCCAGTCACAAACCAATGCAAAAAACCTTTTCTTTGTTGTCTTTGAATCAGCTGTTCGCAAGTGACAAATCGCCTTTCAACGTCTCTCGGTTTCAATTCATAAGGCACCCAATTTTCTTGTTTTTGAATTATTCCCATGGTTCTCAATCGTGTAGAAACGGCTTGTTGAGTTACTCCCAATGATTCTGCAAGCTCCTCTTGCGTTTGATTCTGATCTTCTTCGAGTAATGCCTCTAATTCTTTGTCTCCGAATTTTTTTGGCTGTCCAGAGCGAGGCTTGTCTTCAACGCTGAAATCTCCTTGAAACGTCGAAACCATTCCCTACATGATTTATCAGTTGGAGCAATGTCACCATAAACTTCGACAAGCATTCGATGGGCATCAGCTGCATTTTTCTTTCAATTAAAGGAGAAAATTAGAACCTTCCACAAATGCTGCTTGGTTAACAAAATTCGACATTTTAAACACAGTAAAAATTAAGGTTTTTGTATGAAACTCAAAGCGATATAAACTGAATATTATTAGCAGATGTCTAACCTCTCTGAAAATGCCAAAATCAGCTGTCACTATGAACCATTCACAACAGCCGGAGCCATCTTTTGGAAAACGGACCGAACTAATTTGTACTGCTAATAGATGTCAATGGAGTTGAAGATTCAATAATTCCTTCCAATGAGTCGGCTTCAACTCTAGTGAAAAAAATACAAAAAACTTAAAGAAATGTAATTCGCAATTCTTAATAATTAAACTATACTGAAAAAAAATTTACTAAATTACAAAAATATTTATTTAAATGCTCCTAACTAATATTTATTAAATGTAAACATATATTTATCTGATAAAAGATAATCATTAATTTGATTGAACTATAATTTTTTTTATTTTTATATATGGGTATATGTTGGGTATATATTTGGGTATATGTTTACTTATACTGTAAGTAAATATTTAATTAGAACTATTCAAATGACTATTTTTAAAATCTTAATAAAATTTTTTCAATGAGACGGAATTATAATATTAAATGTAACAATAATACTCGATGTCTTTTTCCCCAGGCTTACAAACGTGCTCTTTTAGATTTTTTTAATAATTATCGATTTATTTACTCACATATAGTATAATAAAATTTTTTTGCCTGGACTCATCTATCATCTTCCAAAGTCGAAGATAATTTGTGTTTATATTTTAAATGCTGATATTGATCCATTGTACAATAAAGCGTCGCCACATATTTTAGAAGTTGCTTTTGTCTCATCTTCCGTTGGAACGTTATACTTCCATACCCAACTTTTTCGACAAAACATGATTATTGACTCTAAATTAGTCTAAATTCTACTCCAAGAAATGTGTGATCGTAGAAAGTAAAGATTTGACATTAATGAATGGAAATAGTATTTTATTGACAAAAAACAAAAACCTATACAAGTAACACCTGTTATCGGATAATATGACTAACACGGATACTCGGGTAATACGATTAATACGGGTAACAGGGTAATGTGTCCGAATAATACGACTAATATGGATACCCAGGTATTATCCACATGTTTCGGTAATAAGCGAGTATCCGGGTAACTCGGGCAACTTATTACCCGATTCAAATCATTAGTCCTATTTTACATACTAAACTAGTTTTCATCAGTATAAATAAATTGTACAGATTGATTAAGGTACAAAAAAAATCTTCCAACGAAAGAAAAAAAGAAAAATGTTTACAAAATTTCATGTAAATCCTATGATCATATGTCGGATAGACGGAAAGGAAATTAAGAACTAGAGTGTCAGAGCATCGTAAACAAAAATACTAATAATTACTCGATGATTACTGAACATAGAATTAATTTTAAAATTAACTTCGACTGGGAGAATATCGCAGTACTTGATGAAGAACGTTCCTTAATATATGAATAATATCAGGATACCTCCATATTTTTATATAAGAGAAAGTCTCAATTTGCGAATAGAGAAGACTTGCATCGCACTTGTTTACAGATATTAAACAATATAAAATAGTTTTATTTAGCTGATTTATTTAATTTCTTTGTAATTGTTTATACATTGACTTTGTCCCCGCTTTTAATATTTATTTAAGTGATTTCAACACGTTTTATTATTTAAATTGGGCTAATATCCCGAATAAGGGAGGCAGCTCCAATAACCCTTGACATGTTGTCAAGGTCACGATCTTCAGTAATCTCTATCAGGTTTTAACTGTCACTCGTCATTTATTAAAAAATTATTAACAAACGAAGTTTGAAAAATAATCTCTTCTATTATATAAAAGAGAAATTTTCTGCTTTAAAATGTATTTTACAACTTTCCACGCAAAACGACTCTCAACGCTTACCTCTCCGCCACAGGGCGCGCGACTTCCACACGAAGCGACTTTTATCCTACCTCCTCCTCTTGCCGAGGGGCGCGCGACTTTTACTCCACCCGCGCTCCTGCTAAGGCGCGTTTGACTTTCCACGCGAAGCAACTTGGCGAGGTAGAATGGAACTCGCTTCGCGTGGAAAGTCTAACACGCCTTGGCAGGGACGTGGTGAAAGTCGCTTCGTGTGGAAAATTGTAAAATATACTTTAAAGCAGAAAATTTCTGTTTTACGTAATAAAAAAGAGACCATTTTTCAAACTTCTTTCATTAATAACTTTTTAATAAATGACGACTAAAATTTATTGGAGGTCACTCAAAGTCATAACATTGACAACATGTGTCTAGATCAAGGTAAATGGTGCTACCTCCCCTATTCGATATATTTACCTTAAATTGTATTAGTCATGTTCTTGACGAGCTATGTTTAACATGCGATTTATAAGATTTGTGTAATCCGTAATTAATTTGGAATGTTACATCCGTCATCGTATTTATCATTATTTTCAATTTTATTCCAATGTTTCAAGATGACTTCTTTTCATGTTTGGGATGAGTCATTATTTTTGTTTTAATTTTTTTCTTAAAAAGATTATATTATATTGTTTAATGTTTTAACAGATTGTACAACATCAAATCTGATGGTAACTTTATACATGCAAAGGAAAAGTTTTTAGTTATTGTATTGTTGAAGAGGACTCCAAAGTGAGTCAAAACGTACTAAGATTCATGGAATAAAGTTCTAAGATTAAATTTTGGGTATTAATTACCAGGCTGACTCTCATTCACCCTAAGTTTTTAATTTTTATCTGAATATAAATGTACACAAATCATTTTTGCTTTTATTTTCTATCAAATATAATCGGATAAGAATTTCAAAAGGTTGATCATCCGTTAAATATTGATATTTCCGTTGGAAAGAGACCAGAGAAAAGAGATTATTATAATATTCAAATTTTTAGCTATCTATCGAATTATTGATGTAGACAACGTTGTAATGAAAGTAGCACGTGTCAGTAATAACAATTCCTTTACCTAACGTATTTTGCTATTTAAAAACACATTTTTTTCTATCCTATCAAATATCCTCAGTAAACAGTACTTTCATCTAGACCGATAATTGAAAGAGCCATGGATTGCATTTGTCGATCAAAAAAAGTTATGGTATTGGGCGTATTGCGATTCTCTATCTTTCGTTTCTCGTTATTTAACAACCGCTTCTCCCAGAGGCGAAAGGAGAATCGAGTATGAACTGTTTGCCAATTTCTGGTGTGATTTAAGACCGTCGACTTGTTTGCTACTGGGAAATCAGAAAAGTTACCGTTATAAAGTCATCGTTGCTCAGCTATACGAACTGTTGTGATGTCGATAAACGTTCATAACATTATTGGAGCTGCACTGTGATCGTTTCGATTTAACGCGAATCCTATAAATCGCGCGTGTGCGAGCGTGGTTTGTATCGATCGACCATCGCAGATGACTGTGTGAAATTGTATCGGAATTAATATTTGTTTCCGCATACATCACGCATTATGTTTGAATATCACTGAATTAGATAATAATAAGGATATTGCGTGCGTGCGAGCGTGCGTGCGAGCGTGTGCATGTATGTATCATGTCGAATATTATTTAAAATATTTGTGTCATACATATGGAACATTGTGGAATAATATCACGATCGCGTTTGGAAAGCGCGAAAAACGTGGCGTTAAATTGATTAATCCTAATTTATATTACGTATGAAAATCGTAACGATGTATTTTTCCGAATGTGTCAAATAACATTTCCATCTCAATTAATTTGTTAAATTTTCGAAACAACTTTTTGAGAAATTTTATTGTAAAGTTCGCTCATGATCGAACTATCTCGAACCTAAAATTATCAGATAGAAGAATTTAAAGTGTGGAAAGTATAATATAGTTGTATCGATCAAGAGATTAAAATAATTTAAAATATAAAATATAATAAACATTTAAGGTTTACATTTGATCGTTATATTTTCTCATTATTTGCTGAATATCAGATTCTTACGCTTGTGCAATTAAACATGGACTGCATTAAATATACAAGGGATGTCTTTGTAAACTTTTTACTTTGATTACACCATTGGTGTGGAGCTTCGCTATTTGCTTCTTTCGGTTTAGCCGAGAATAACTCTTTTGGAAAAATATCAGTCTAGAATATTCTAGAATATACTTTTCAATTGCGTTATATAAAACTATAAAACACAAATCGAATAAAAATGCAATTTTATAATGAAGAACATCAAAAACAAATATTATGCACGATAATTTTTATGTCACAGGCTATACGCAACATATGGAAGTGTGGAGGAATTACAACATCTAAAGGAAAAGTTAAATAAAATTGCTAATTATTTTTTATTGCCAATTAATAAAAGCTTTTATTCCAAAGATATTCCAGTTACTTACCTCTTTAACCTACAATAATTAATATTTATCATCGATATAATTTTAAATAAAAAACAAAACCTTTTTATGTCCGGAATTACTCGCCATCATGCGGTACAACACCAAATCAGTTTTGCATTTTTTTTATAATTACAGTTTATATTAATAATATACAAATAATAATTAGGATGCAGCCATAATAGAAGGAATAAGGAATTAAGGAATAACAATTCCAACCAATCAAATCGTATATATTTCGGTTAATATTTCGGTCTATCTGATTTTTGAGAGGTTAAAATCTTTATTCCTTATTCTTAGTTTCTTATTCTTTCTAGCTGCACCCTTATTGTAATTTATTGTAGACAAAAGTCAATCTTTTGAATAAAGACTTCTATAATTGATAATCCAGTAAGCAAGAAACATTTTGGAACATTTCAACAATATTGTAGCAATGTTATAACATTGTTATAACGTTCCAAATGTTTCTTGTTTACTAGGAAATAATTGCTCTATTTAATTCATAATTTTCCCATAAGTATCCGCAATTACCCAGGGCTGAAAAAATCCGAGTTTTTTATATTAAACCCACTGATAATGACCGATTTTACTCAGTCTTTTCCTAATTAAAACCATAGTAATTTTCCAGCCCCTCAATTTCAATGAAATTATGCTCATTCAAATCATACGTATTGGAATATAAGTAAAAAAAAAACAATTATATTCCTTAGTTAAGATTTAATGTTGTTTATAGCAATAAACAAACAGACATTTCAATCGCGATCGGATCATTATCAATGTTAAAAATATAGAAAATGATAAACGATAAAAACAGAACATAATATAAATTTATATTTCGCTCTCTCTAATAAACGATGGTAACATTAACAAATTAAAATCCTATTCGCAATTATATAGTTTGAAGACAGTCGTTGCATGATAATAATGTCGTCAATCATTAAATAATTTGAAATATGTCCTTTAATGTAATATAAAATTGGAGAATGAACGCACGCAATTGAATTTTGTTCTGTAGGCAAGATGTAATGTATAAGAATTATGTCAGTGAAAAATTATTGACATAATTAAAAACAAAAAACTGATAAGAATAGGAAAAGAGACAATATTATATAGTCTGAAAAATTATTGATTCAATTAAAAACAAAGAAATTGAAAATAGCAAAAGAGATAATATAATACTGTGAGATGATACAATACAAACTTTAATAAGGTAATTTTGTATAATGTACAATATATTGTATATTTATATTAGGTGTTGGAATTAATTCGTAGCGTTTTACAAGTGATGGGAAGTACTTTCATTAATGTATTTTTTAATGCTCATGTGAAATAAATAACATTCTTTCATTAAAAAACGCTACGAATTAATTCCAACACCTAATATATTATATTAAATTACAATTTAGTAACAGCTAAAAAAAATTAATAAGAATAAATACAGGGTGGGCCATCTATTGGTACGTTTTTGAATTTCGTCGTATGGCAACACCGAACGAGCTACAGACCCGAAATTTTGACAGTTTATTAGTCATACCGTCCGCGGCACGAAACAACATGTTTTCTCTTGAAGAGCGTTTTGAAATTTTAAAAACTTATTTTCAAAGTCAGTGCTGTGTCGCCGAAACTGTACGAATTTTGAAAAGAAATATGGGTCGTGATAGAGCACCCACCGAAGGAGCTATACGCAAATTGGTGAGGAAAGTTCGTGAGAAAGGGATGTTAGTGGATGACATTATATTACGACTGTTTTGAGTGAAATTGGCGCCGAGGTAGTCCAAAATGTCATTAATAATTGGGGTGACCGAATGGCATACTGTAAGGCCAGTAGAGGGAGCCACATGAACGAAATCGTTTTTCATTCTTGACGCGGATACTTTTAGCTTCACAACAAAAAAAAAATTAATAAAAAATATCAATGTATGCTCATTTGATCGCATTTTTAAAAACGTACCAATAGATGGCCCACCCTGTATTTTTAATGTAAAAACAAATTTAATTCAGTAAAAAATGAAATATGTTTCTGTCGCAGAAAGTTGGATAGAATTAAAAACAATGCGATAAGAGTAAAAACAATGTATTGTCTACATAAATTAGGCCATATGTCAGTCACAGCGCCAAAAAGCGAGATGAGAAGCGCCTGAAGCAAGCGGAACGTGTGTCCACTGAGTAGTCAAAAAGAGGTTACAACTAAGAAAAAAGAAGCAAAATCAGTTGAGCGATCAAGAGATGTTTGAGGAAGTTGAAGGCTTATTTTATGAACCAGGAATCGCTGATTAACGGTAAATAGTTTAATTATTATTTTATTTTAAAAAATTTGTAAAAAGAACTTTAAACACGTTTTTATCGAAATGTTGTTTTTTTGGGTGGTTGACTATTTCAAAAAAACTTACTGACCAATTTTAAAAATTCTTGCGGCGTTATTCGTAGATTGACTAGCTATTGTGTAAAGCGGAATAAACCAGTTTCATTAAAAATTAAATTTTTTTAAACAAAAAAGTTTTTTAAATAAAAAAAAATATTTTTTCATCACTTTCTAAAAACACGTGTTAATTCGCGAATTATCAATATTTTTCAATAATTCTGCTTTATGATAGCCATACAAATAAACTTTAAAAAGAAATTTTGTTTTTTGATTTCAGGCTATTGTTCCCGAGATATCAACTGTTTGGTGTTTTCATTTTTTCAACGCTGCGCCTCTCAACTAATTTCTTGGAATTTTGGAATGAAAATATTACTGTAAAAATTTTTTTCATATATTGACATGTGTATTAATAAGTATATCAAAAATTAGAACTGTGTCTTATAGTTTTCTTTAAAAAAAAAAAATCCAAAAAGGCCTTATTTTTAGTGCGGTTACACCAGAACGTATCCTTAAGCCCTATTTTTATCTTTTTATGTGAATCATTTCAGATATCAATCTTTTATTGTAGAAAAATTCACTGTCTAAAATCTTAACTTTATTCCATCTAAAATTGATTAAAATTGATACGGTGGTCGAATATAACAGAAGGAGATCAATTTTTTGTTAATATCTGAAATATGTTCACGTAATTTCGTACCCAATTTTTTTTTTGTTTGACCAACATAGTTCGCCTCACAATCATCACATGAAATCTTATGTACCACATTTTGATTAGAAAGCAATTCTAATTTATCTTTTCCTCTCTTTATGAAACTTTTTAAAGTGTTGGTAATGGAAAATGCTAATTTACAATGAAATATTTTGGATATAAGTGAAAAATTTTCGGAGATAGACTTAACATAAGGAACTGTGAAAAATTTTTCTTTGATTTGTAGATTATACGTGGTATGTTTATTTTGAATGTGAAGTTTTAAACGTTTATCTATTGTAGAAAAAATAAGAAAGAGAGAAAATAACCATTATTAAGAAAAATGTGAATTGCATCTGTTAGATTTTTATGTTGAAATCGAGGATGTGATAATTGGCCTATTTTATCTACATAATTAATGATTGTGCCTTTTTTTGTGACAAAGAGGGTGATTGGAATTTAAATGAAGAAACCTTCAAGACAATGTTGTTTTATGATATGTATTCTTTGACTAAAATAATTCTTTGACTATCAATAATCAAAGTTGTGTCAAGAAAATTCAATCTATTGTCAATGCCAACCTTCATAGTAAATTACAACCGTGTATGTAAAGAATTAAAAGTATTAAGTGTGTCATCAATAATATCAGATGGAAGTGCGAGAATGATGTCATCGACATACCTGTAGTAAAATAATGATTGTATTTGTAATTTTATGATTGTCAATTCTTTCAAATCCTGCATTATAATAACAAGAGATAACGGTAAACTTATTGGAGAATCAAAAATTTATTTATAAAATTTGTTGTTAAAGCAAAAAAGAATAGAATTTAAGACAAAATTAACAAAATTAAATTAGCAATAATGAATACATCCTTTAGAATGTTTGTTTTTGTAGAAATGTGGTCCCATCTTTTCTCAACGCTGTTTAATGCCAAATCAGCAGGTATATTAATAAAGAGGGACAGAACGAAGCCAAAACATAAATTAAATTCAAAAATCATGCCATTTAATTTTTCGACTAGATGAAAGTTGTCTTTTATGTGGAACTTGTGGTATGCTCTTAACGATAATGTGTAAGTAATTGTGTAAGTAAAGAGAAAAATAATACAGTGAACTATTTATATTAGGTATACAAATAAGTTTCCACCGTTTGACAAAAGACGGCGCCACTAGCAAGCTACGGTTAAAATTGTCTGATGTAAAACATTATATCATAAGGTTGGACATCTGTCAACAACATAATCTTGAAATACTAGCGATTTTAGATATTTTTTTTGTGCGAAAATACCGAGTTTTGAGCCGAATAAGCGTCATTTGCGGGAACTTTTGATTTATTTCTTTAATTTGAAAAAATCTGCAGCTGAGGCTCATCGATTGCTAGAAGCATATGGTGAGGCTGCCTTAAGAAAGAAGTTGTCGTGAATGGTTTCAAAAATTTAAGAACGGTGAATTTGACGTCGGAGACAGAACGTAGCGGAAGGCCGAAAGTGTACGAAGACGCGGAATTGGAAGCATTATTGAATGAAGATTCGTGCCAAACGCAAAAAGAACTTGCACTTACATTTTGACTTACATCAATCAAACATGTATCGTTAAAACATGTTAATTAAACATTATCAATAAAACATGAATCGTTCTTTCACAATAAATGCTTAATTTTTGATAAAAAACGGCGAAAATTTATTTGTACACCTAACAGATGATACAATTACACTCAATGAGTTACCACTTTTATGAATTTTAGTCAATCCATACATTAATAAAAATTGATTGCGAATTTACAAAGGAAATGTACTTTTTGGTAAATTTATTGATTTTTTATAGTTTTTTATTTAAAATTTGTATTATTTCTCTTACTTCAATGGAAAATATTGAAATACAATATTATGAAAAATTAATTGAATATAGTATATTTACAAATCATTTGTAAATTTACAGTCATTTCCAATATCGCTAAATTTACTCGTAATATTATATGTGTTTAAATTTCACTTTTATACTGTAAATTTACAGTCTGGCGCGGGATTTTATTATCAGTAGTGTGATATCATGGTATTTTAGTAAAAAAATGTGCATGCACGCGCATTACCATATGGCACGTGAGCACATCGAGAATATTTTGATGGTGTTTTGCGTTATTTGCGTTTTTCATAGTGTCTTTATAGTCTATTTTCTTTATAGTCTATTTTCTTGTAATAATCGAAGGCATCTCGAGATTAAAAAATTAATATTATAAAAATATACTATAAATTACCGTGTGTCAATATATTCAAATGTAAAACTTGCAGCATTAATCCCCAAAATATTAAAACTTATAATATCAATCAATATTTTCATAAAAATAAAAAACATGTTTCCTTCCAATGTTTTACTGGTGCCTGTATTAACATTCCAAACATATCATGCATTCAAACAACATATTTTCCGAAATCATAATACTAATAGGACATTGAGTAATAGTCAAATACCTCATACAGTATCTGTGAAATGTAAAATTTGTGATTTATCTATAACTAACAATACAAAATATATAGTAAAACACTATAATAATCATATAATTGCTGGAGCAGTTACATATCCTTTTTCTAAGAATTGTAAATCAACTATGTTGTTTAAAAAAAGAAATATGTCATGTTAGCTCAACACTTAACTCAACGATTTCATAAAAGTGTACATGATTATAAATTACAAGATACTGATGATTCTACAATTAATAATGAAGTCAACGAATATTTACAATAAACCTTGTCACCAGGAAAGTAACAAAAATGAAATTTACAATAAAGATTTAGATTCTTTAGATATGAAATTATTAGGCTCTTTATTTATCGTTAGAAACACAGTATCACTTACCTAACCAAACTTTACAAATTTTAACAATGTGAATGATTTTCATAAAATAAATGTGCAATATTTGTCGAAACAATTAACTTTAAATAATTTAAATAATGATAATTAATACAATAAAATAAGGGGCTTCTACCAGGTCATTATAATAAAAGGACTTTTAAAACATTAAATTTTTATTATTCTTTTTCTATCATTTCACAAAACATTTCGACCGCTAAGTCCTCTTCAGCAGTGTTTAAAAATGAAATAAAAACTCTTAACAATAATTTATTTGAACATATTAAAAACTTCGAAATTAATTTCTGTAACAGTATAAAAAATATATTAATCGGATCATCTCATCCACAATTATAATATGCGTTACTAACTCAACCATGTTATACTGAGTCAAATTATTAAAACGTATATAAAATGTAAATCCAAACCAATTCTTCGGTTAACAACGAGAAAGGGTAGTCAAAATGGTCAAAAAAGTCCAGTCAATAAGTACAGTGGCAACAATATTTCCAATTGTATAAGATGGTTGTATGTTCGAAAGACATATATAACTTCCACTTGGTACAGAACGAATAAACGGCTAATAAGAATTACAACTGTTATTAATAAGTATCACAGAGTTGCATATATTGCGTTGCATATATGCGTTAATTTTTAAAAAATTGTGAAGTTTAACAAAATTAAAAACCATAATGTCGCAGATTTTCGTAAAATAAATATAATAATTTTTAAAGTTAAATCATATAACATAATATGAAATTTAAAAGTTTAAAATAATAATATTGTTAAAATGTCGCAATACACAGTCACTTGTTAAAAAAGAATGTAAAAACATTGAAAGATTATAGTTATCTCAATAATACAATCACCTCCAATAATATAATAGTAATACAATAGTTAAAATGTATGGTCCTTATTCCTCTTAATCCTTCCTTTCTTAACTTCATATCTTTGCAACTTAAAATCAAGTTCTCTTACAAATGATATGAATGATCTTCATACAAACAATAAATCGCAAATGTTGCTACTTATGTGCGACGGTGTCGGACGACAGAAAGAAACATATAAGGTATAGTAACAAGATATCCATTATTTTTGCATGAAATTGAAGGCTTTATTTAGTATAGTTAGAATCTATCTGATTTAGGATTTAGAATTATTTGATTTAGGTCAAATATGCACCGTTTTATTCGATAACTTGTTGCCATTTTGAAGGTAATTCCATTATGCCTCTCATCATAGAAACCCTCGTTCCTATTGGCAAAAAACTGGGACAGTCGATTTTCACAAGCTTCTCTTGAAGCGAATTTTTCACCAGCAAAATCATTCGTCATAGACAGGAACAGGTGGTAATCACTTGGAGCTAGGTCCGGACTATAAGATGGATACATAAGAACCTCCCAACCAAGCTCCCGGAGCTTCTGGCGAGTCACTATCGATGTGTGTGGCCTTGCGTTGTCCTGATGGAACACAATTCCTCGCCTATTGGCCAACGCTGGCCGCTTCTGGGCGATTGCTTCCTTCAGACGGTCCAATTGTTGACAGTACAGGTCCGAATTAAGAGTTTGGCCGTAGGGGAGCAGCTCATAGTAGATGATTCCCTGCCAATCCCACAGCAAAAAACCTTCCTGACCGTCAATCCTGACTTGGCCACCGTTTGCGCCGGCTCACCGCGATTCGACCACAACCGACGTTTTCGCTTGACGTTATCATGAGTGACTCACTTTTCATCACCAGTCACTATCCGCTTCAGAAATGGATTGATTTTGTTACGATTCAGCAGCGATTCGCAGATGGAAATTCGGTCCATGAGGTTTTTTTGCGTTAACTCGTGTAGCACCCATACATCGAGCTTCTTTTTGTATTCAGCCTTATTCAAGCCTTTGGTTCCAAACGGTTTTTTGTGCAATGTTTAGCTCCTGGGCAATCAAACAGTGCTTATATGATGGTTGGACTCGACGATTTCCATTATTTTATCGACATTTTCGACAATTGGCCTTCCAGAGCGTGATGCATCTTTGACATCAAAATTACCGGAACGGAATCGACGAAACCAAAATTGCATGTTATTGGCTGTTACAGTATCAGGACTATAAACACTATTCACATTTTCAGCCGCCTGGCTTGCGTTTCGCCTTTATCGAAGAAAAACTAAAATATGGCTTATTTTCTCTTTGCTGGTGTCCATCTTTGACGCGCGCTCAAACAATACTGAGTCAAGCAATCACAAAACTGTCTGAGAAGTTTTTTTTAGTATGAAATCTTATCTTTCTAACGCCATATCTTTCTAGCGTAATCCGATCGCACTTATACAACGCGAAATACAGATTACTAAAGCCATCTATTGGAAAAATAATGGATTTCTTTTTACTACACCTTATACTACACGCTAACATTTTTGTTGTTCATTAACCGTATCGTCATTGGGACATTATTATTAAAAAATTTTGTTAAACCAATATTTTAGACAACTATTAATCGTGTCAAAAACTATCGGTTTGACTTAATAACAATATACATGTGTTTTGTTTTTTATAATTGCAAATTTGCCTTAATGTTTACTGTATGACCTCTTACTTCGAGTTCATATCTGAGTGATACGTTGTCGTACACGAACGTGTGTTCTAAAAATGTGTGATCTTTACATTTGATTTTAACATTTTTACTTTTTAAGTTTTAATATGTTCGATAAAGCTTCAGTGCAATGCTTCATGTTCCGTGATGGTAAGTCATTTAAATTGTTTATGCATATATCACTCTAATAAGATTTGTTTTTTAAAAAAATGCCGGATTAACAACGCTGCATCTTTGTCAATTTGCAAGTGACTTAAACATTATGGACATATGAGCTATTTATACTTCTTGCTGAGGAAGACTTCAAAAAGAGTCGAAACACTCAAAATAAAGAAAACATCAATTCAATATCTGATTATTGATTGTTGACTAAATAATTGCGCTTATCGTTTGCTGACTCTCATTAACCTACTATATTTATCTTTTTGTATTGTTTAAAATTCGAGAGTCCTAATATAATTGTTATTTTTTAAAATAATGGTGCATATCATTAAAATAAATATTATTTATATAATTTGATATCCGAATTACATGGAATTTAACTTGACGCCAAATTGTTGATATCAAATCTTTTTTACGAATGATATATATAATTAGAGTTAAGTAACAAGAGACAATATTATTTGTGTTTTACTTTTTAATGTGATAGAATTTAACTTGATTAGTTAAGATTGTAGCATCTGAGTTTTAATTTTTCATTGCATACATTCACTTTTTTCGAAGAGTAATAATTTTTGACAAAGAATTAAAGTTACCATTACTTAGATTAGAATAAGAAGGTATGAATATGAATATCCTTCAATATGAATATCCTTAAAGAAAAATTAAAATTATTAATTAGATTGGATACTTAGGTTTTATTCGAGAAACACATATTGTTAGCGCCTTTTTTATCTTTTTTTAAAACGGTTTTCCGTTATATTAAAAAGTAATTTTACAAAAGAAAATAAATAAATATTATATCCAATTTAGTTAATCCCTGGTAAAAATTTAATACTAATACTAGCCACAATTAATCACTTATTTTCAGTATTAAAAGTACTGTTAACAATACTTTTAATACTCAAAATAATTGATTAATTGATCAGTACTTGTATTAAATTTCTATAAGGGATACATTATATATAAGAAATAGTAATACATAATGAATATAAAGTTTCATATAGAACGCTTCAAATGCTTCATTTTATTATAGGATGAATGCACCGTCTGTGGCCATCTTAAGCATTTCTATAACTTTATGAAATTTTTTTTTAATTAATACATAAAAAGGAGATACTATTTACTTAAATACATTATATTGTTTTATGTCCATATGATGACCCTAAATAACCTCCAGCAGGTTTCATCCGACGCTCGTTCTTCGTTAAGAAGTTATTAATTTAAAAATATATGATTATAAATATTTATAATTATGAAGCAAATATTTTTGTTTCAAAATGTCTATATAATAAATATTTGTTTTATAATTACAAATATTTATAGTTATATATTTTTAAATATGTATTAAATATTATTTATGTTATATATTAAATACATATTTTATATAATATTATTAAATTTCATATATCGGAATAAAATTCAATTTCTTCTGTCTCATTCTCCGCCGGAGATCTAATCATATTCTGCATTACCAATAACGCTGCTCATATGCAGATAGGCAACCCGACTTACTGATATGTAGTTTACGGAAGCACACTGTATCTTATACATATTTATACGCAAGAAGATATAATAAAATATGCACAGTACTGGCTTGCGATAAGATACAACTAAATACTAATCTGCAGAAATGTTGACATTTGAATAATTAGCTTATTAGATAAATAATTTATTTTTCATGATTCTAAATATATCATAGGTATGTGCGTACATACATTTATGATGCAATAATATTTGATTTTAAACTGCCCTTTGCTGTTCGACCAACCAGGTAATAAATTAATTTTGCACGAATATTATATCATAAACCCAGAATAATTTGCTCAAATTATCTTTAACAGTATTTTCTCGATAATATCAAAGTGAAAAACGAGTTGTGTAAATTATAAATTGTAACTAGCATACAATAATCGTGATAGTTTAAAAAGAAATCCTAAGTCGAAATCAATGAGTGTACAGGGTTGCTTCCGCAACTTACACATCAGTAAATCAGATTGCCTATCTGCCTATGGGCAGAGACATGCTTTACTAATAATGCAGAATAAGATTAGATGACAAGTCCAGTGGGAAATGTTCTCCGCCGGACTTGCGATCTAATCATATTCTGCATTACCAGTAACGCGTGCTTCTGCCCATAGGCAGATAGGTAACCCGACTTACTAAGTATATTATATATTGTAGATCCTAAGATTACACTGTTCAACTGCACGTAAAATGAACAGCATATAGTACTCAATTTCTTTTGAATCCGCATTTTGAAAATTGCATAGCCGCATATCGTTCTTAACCGATGATTAGGTCACAACCTAATCTAAATTGCTGTGATCATATCACTGAGCGGAAATGAGAATAGCAACGATCATAATCTCTTTTCTAAGACTGCTCCTACTGTCCAAGTCGTACGCTACCTATAAAATAAATATTATATTATAAATATTATAATATTAGTTTTTCAATGCTTTTTTTTACAGATATCTATTTTTATGTAGAAATATGACGCTGGTATCCACGACAGCATCGTATAGCAACTTTAAAGCTTTGAAATCACTTTCAACGCTGTGACCACCAAGATCGTTTTATCCGAGAACATTGGGAAGCTTAGCTTGTATATCTAAAATATTCATCCTTCATGTCTTCTTCTATCTAATTCCTGAAAACCTATTATAGCATAGAAAATTACTATCGTATACTCATAAATCAATAATTCGTTGACTTATATTCTAATATATATACAAAAATTAACAGTCGAATATGAGAAGAATAATCGACTATGATTAATCAATTTTCTATGACTTAAGATCCTATGACCGCTACGATTTCTATATTGTAGACCTCGCATTATAATTTTTTTATAATTTACCTCGTATTGTAATCAATTAGATTTTGCGACTTGACTAACGTTTCGTATATCACCTTACAATCTTCGTCAATAATTGTCACTATGGTTGATTCTAAGCCTTGTGTGGTATAATATAATACATTTTACAATCGAGTGTGTAAACATCTCACTCGTCCATAGGAACATCTTTGCACACGGAAAAAGAAATTAATATATTTGAATACATGTACAGGAAGAGTGTAAGAGAATCTGAAAATATCTTACCTTTCGATAAAGTCATAATATAATCACGAAGATTCTCATAATCTGTGTAATCCCACACGTGCGTCTTTGCGTCGCAACAACCAAGAGCAGAACCGTATTGTTAACTACTATACTTGCCTTCGCCTCTAACTGAAAATTCTATTTATAAAAACACAAATTATTTTCTATATAATTTTTGTTTTTACAATAGAAAGTTTGTTTTAAAGTAGAGAATTTATGTTTTATAGAAGATAATTTGTGTTTTTAAAGTAAACAAATACCTAACCAGGACAAATTCTCTGCTGTAAAAACAAAAATTATATAGGGAATAATTTGTACTCTTCAAGTAGAAAATGTGTTTTGCAATAGAGAATTTGTGTAACTGCAAAAGCAGAAAATACTTATTTTAGCCTCACTTACGTGTTCCTTTATACGTGTTATTTTATATATTCCATCGACGGATTTCCTAATCAAACTACCTCACTTTAATTCCAAAAGTGTAGGGGAGATCGGGATCAGTTGAATATAGGGGTAAGTAGAATAATCGAGTACATTAAAAACAAAACACGCGAGATATGCGTAAACGTGTCTGAGCACGCAACAACAGCCGCTAAGTCTGCTATAACATCTTGCGAACACATCTATGATAGAAGTTATGCACAATTTAAAAAAATTGTACCTAAGTAAATATTTTTATTCTTAAAGTTTTTGTTTTACTATCCTATATGATTGTCTGAGATATTTGATTTTTTACTTAGAGTGATAAGTGTAGTTCTTACTTAATAAAGTCCAACAGATTTTTTTTGTTTATGTGTCTCTGTTATCGTATATTGTTAATGTTTTTAAAATGAATGGATGAGAATAGTAGAACCACAGCATGGAACTGTATGACTCATTTAGTGACGACTCTTATAATACTTACTCAAAATTTTATTCCTTTAAAGAGATTTTCCTCAATGGTAAATGTTATAAATTTAGTATCCCATGTCCAATCTCAAAAACTAAGCTCATTCGTGTTTTTGCACGAAATGAACAAATTTTCCAAAAAGAAGCATTGTTTTGCCCTACGAAGCGAATGTTTGTGTTTAAAATATATTTTTATAAAAGTTTTATTAATGTGTAGCCAAAGATGTAGCTTAAAATACATTAATCTTTAAAATACGTTAATTTTAATAGTCTTATTCGAATTACCCTGGTCCCGGGGCTAGTTGAATCAGATGGAATGAATTAAAAAAATGCATTTTTTTTCATATTAGTTATCAGTTTCCCCTTATTATTAAAATATTAGGTAGTCAAATGCATGTAGTAATTGGTGTAGAATTCATTTTTTCGATAAGTCTCTTAATTTTGCCTGTAAAAATTCGAAATCGAAAAATGAGTCTATTAACCTCGATGTCCCCTACATTAGTTCATCATCAGTCACAGAAAACAGATATGTGTGATGTGACTATGCATTGCCAGCGCCATATTTGCCTCTTGCGCCAAAAATTCCAAAAGGATATTTCCCTCATTTCGTAGCAACGACGACGACAACGATGATTCTTAATATGAAAGTTTCAGATTCGTATTTTGTGTCGCAACATCTCCGCTCATAGAACACGTAGAGAATATTATTTACTTCACTAATGTCCACTTCGCTTATCAACTCATTCTCAAGTACCGGCGCACAGTGGAGAAATAAAAATTACTGTTGGAAAATAAAAATTATTATTCAAAAATTGCGATTTGCATTATATTAATATTTATTTAATAAATATTTAATAAATATTTAATAAATATTTAATTAATTATATTTATTTAATAAAAATAAATAATATTAATGAACGAAATTAATAATTACTTAATAATAGAGAATATTTTTCAAATATATATGTTAGCTTTTTTCAAAAAACAATATGCAGAATAGAAATCTATTTTATTAATTATATTTTAATTTATTATATCGAATTTGATAAATATCAATTTTATCTTACAAATTTTGAATTTTTCAAACAATTTTCCGGCATTTCAGTTAACATAATTCCAATTTTTTAAACCATTTTCTCATTTTCAATACAATTTTGCAATATTCTAATTTTTCGATTTTTACAATAAATTATTATAAATTATAAAAACTTAAATTTATTTTATATATTTTATGTAACTTTTCAAATATATAAATATATTTTTATATAAAAGAACGGTCTGTAATCGAGCTAATTGAGGTTATAAATAATATATCATGAATTTATTAAACGAAGATCACATAATAACATATAAAATTGGACGTTTCAAAACACACAGGTCCTTGGAGTGCAGCGAGTGCAGTTCCTGCATCATTAAGACCAGAGAGAAGCTAAGACGCTGCGTGAACTGCACTCACTGCATCCATAACTAAGAAAGTCAGTCAGCTGCTTGCACGTAAACACATGTTGTGTTGTGTACGGACTTACAGACATGTTCTTTCTTTCGTGTATGATTTTTAATCGCCGAATAATCAATCGTTTGTGATTGTCAGTGATTAATTAATAAATCGGTTAATAAATTCCTGGTTTTACCAAGTGTGTAGGCGATAAATCACGATTTAGAACGCGGTGTCTCATTGATGAATATGTATTACTACGCGCGCCGTGATCCAATGATCGTCGAGCGAGATAGAGTCCAGCGGAGCACAGCGGAAAGAATGGCAAATCATCGCGAAACACGAGCCTGGACACGTAAAATAAACTCGGAATAACGACCTTCTTACACGAGAATTTTACTGTCTCTATCCTTCCTTAAGTTATTGTGGTTTAATTCTTAAGTTCTTAAATATCCTACAATTTCAGAACTGGAATTGTGTGCCCATTTTACTGTTATTGAAGACATTGTGTGCCGGTGCGGCAATATCGGCTTTACGTGTGCGAAAAATATCATGTGAGAATACTGAGCTCTTGATTTATGTACGATATAAGTACGTGTTTGCCAACTTATGTTTGGTGAATCGAATATCTAGCGTTACGTACGGGGTGCATTCCAAGTGAGAGGTTTACGTACTGTGTGGAACAAAGCACGTTCACAGGTTAGACGGCCATCATGGAAAGTAATTGTTTCACGGTAGCGCAACTTAAAGAAATGTTAAGACGACTGGGTCTTCCGGAAAGGCAACAAGACGGATTTGTTGAAAAGGTTGTCTAAGTGATCCCCATGAGACGTAGATCTTAGCAAGGAAGATTCAAGAAGAGAAAGTATCAAGCACAGACGATCCAACGGCGGATGAATCGGAAACGGAAAGCCGAGGTACTTTACGAAGCACGGCACACATTCCTTGAGACGAAGAGATAAAAACGAAGAAGAGATATTTCGAGATAGAGAAATCGAAATATTGAGAAGAGAACGGGATTTGACACAGCGAGAAATCGCACTCTTGCATCGCGAAACGTCCGCTGATCCAAGTGCATAAAAAACTGTAATAAATTTTTTCGCAATAAGTTTATTACAGTTCTTTAAGATTAAATTTGGAAAATTCGGAGAGATTATTAATATTTCAGATTGATTGCGTTGAAAGTCCGACAACCATATCGCAATTATCATTTCTGAAATTAATTCATTTATATGAATTTATGTGATTATTTATTTATTAAAATTAGCCTTACAGAAAAACGGACACAACAAAAAAGACATAATCAAAACAATCAATAAACATACAAACGAGACAACGATCTCTGACACATAATCAGACGAAAAGATCCTATCCATTCTCCCATACGTTAAAGAAACAATAGATCGGATTGGCAGGATATTAAACAAATACAATATCCGAACTGTCTTTAAACCACCCAAAAAGATAGGATAAATCTTAAGAAATCCTAAAAGCTCAAAGACTTCCACTCAGCTCCGTAGGAGTATACAAAATACCTTGTTTCTGCGAGCAAGTATACATTGGAAAAACTGGGAGAATGGTCAACGCATAAAAGAATACCAACGTGATGTCAGGCTAAAACATATCACTCAATCAGCATTATCAGAATACAACATCGAAACAGTACATCAAATATTGTTTGATCACAGCCAATTACGTCATACTTTCCAAGAAATATAGAGAAGCCATAGAGATACAAAAACATCCTAACAATCTAAATAGAGATAATGCTACAACATAAATAAAATATGGAAAACCATTCTTTTGGTTATTGAAAACTGATCAATTTCCGCCATTTCCCCCACCCACCCACAATTCTTCTTACCCCCCACTCCAACAAGTAGCGTAATATAAGAAAGGAACGACCTGCAGGAACAGCTCAGTATCAGGCTGCTCCCTGATGAAGTGGACTGCAAGGTTTACGAAACGTTGATATTCCAAGAATGGATCTGGACACGGAGGAAACCCGCAAAATGCATGATCTTTAAAATGGATAATTTTTTAGATAAAAAATTTAATTTTCTGACAGATGAAAATTTTGAAAGAAGAGTACTCTCCAAAGCACATTGTATCAAGAGCAAAAAATAAAACGTAAAGTATAGTAAATACTTGATCTCTTTGAGTTCTTATAAATTTATAAAATAATATTTCTTAATATACCATCGATTAAATTTTTCTTTTAGATATTGCACTAATATAAATAACTAAATCCTGCGAAATATTTTTTTATATAAACAGATTTCTTCATTCAGATCAAATATATTTATTTAGTAATTTAATCTTTTTTCTCTGTATGGGATTAATTTATGAGAAATTAGAAATACATATGACTTCGTTGTCATAGGCGGAAAATTTGCTGCCTTAGAAAAATTCTGTATTTATAATAAATCTCTTCATAACACGTAACTGAATAGTAAAATATTAAAATTAAAGAATCCATTTTATAGAGGATGAACAATTATAAATTTTTATTAAATTTTTAAGATAGTGTTAACCTTTTTCATTAAAAAATTTTTTGTATATTAATTCTCAATTATTTCGGAAACCTGACATGCTATGGTGAAATTTAACTCATGATATCGTTCACGGCATCCAAAAATCTATAAGAAGCATCTTCTTAAATCTGATTTAAAAAAGAATTTTTTTGTAAACTAATGTTATTAATTAAGAAAATAATAAACTAAAGTACCTGAATGAAATTCTAATAAAAATTACAAGTTTGGCTTGCAATTAGTAAATAAACTGAGAGTAGTCAATGACGTCGCGGAAAGAGGTATCAAACTGATAATTACTGAATACAATGACAGATTAATTTACGACGAAAATAAATAACAATTTATTATTCAAGTTATCAACGAATACAAAAAAACCCGTATAAAAATATGCTACTAGTGTCACTAATAGTGTAATAGTGATAAAGAAAATTTCATTAAAATTTCACTGAAGTTTTACTGACAATAATTATTATTGATTAGCATCATATTTTAGAAGATACACATCAAAATTATAATAAAAAATTTCCTTTATGAATTCGAGAACTAATTTTATGATGCTTCCATGTGATCATTACGGAATCTGTTCCTCTATTTAGTATGCTTGAATTTTGCGATCGTACGAAACTACTCCTTCAAAGAATCATGAACCTATAATGCTATACGACGTATAGTTGTAATATATCTGGTTAAAGGTGTTATGAAAGAGACGGAACACGTACAGATAAAATAATTAATATTAAATTAATTGTAATGTATAAATGATGATATCTATGACAATAACTTGTTTTTAATAGTACTATAAAATATTATTTTTACTAGTTGAAATAATACTAATTGCTCTAATAATATATATGTATTTTTTATACTAATAAATTTTTTATACCAAATATTACAATTACTGAAAATAATTCTATGTTACGTCATGTGTCATCATATACTATTGTACTATAGTAATAATACTAACTCAGCAGTGATGCTATTGCTTATTAGTAGTGATACTATTGATGTCAGTAATGACACTATTGAATATTAATAGTAATACTACTGCAGTAGCATTATTACATTAGTAGTATATTTTTATAGGGGTATTCAAATGTAAATGAAAGCATTTTACTTAAACATTTCAACAAGAAAATTAATTTGCATAACTTACAGAGCATTTTGAGATTGTATAAGACTGAAATTCGAAACATTTCGTAAAACTTGGTTAACTTTATAATATTCGATACAATAAACAAATTTATTTACATATTTATTATTCAGACAGTTGTCAATTGTCATAGTACCCTTGTGACAATGCCTTTGAAAACTTCATTTTCATGAAGTTTACAGAGATATTGATAGCTGTCAGAGACGTACAGATAAAATAATTAATGTTAAATTAATTGTAATGTATAAATGATGATATCTATGACAATAACTTGTTTTTAATAGTACTATAAAATATTAGGTGTAGTAAAAAAAAATCCATTATTTTTCCAATAAATGGCTTTAATAATCTGTATCACGCGTAGACGAGAAATTGAATGCGCTATAAGCCCATTCTGCGTAAATTTTGATTATGGTCCAAATTAAACATTGTCAATTTGATATTCATTTTAATGTGTAATTTTGATTTTTTTCTGCTTACTTCACTGAACTGGATCGACAATTTTTACTTTGGACCGTAATCAAAATTCATGCAGAATGGGCTAATAACTCATTCAATTTTGAGCACATTAAAATAAAAACTTTAAAATTGGTTAAGAATTTGACCGAATTTTGTCCACAAAGATGTTTTTCCATTTAACCGTGCCCCAATGGGTTAAAATTGTTCAAAGAATCTGGAAAAATTATAACGTTATTTTTTTCAAAATATTGAACCACTTTAGGGGGTGCCCCGATTAAATTAAAAAAAAATTGTTAAACAACAATCACTCCAATAAATATAAATTAATTCCTAAAGGCTCCTTATATACGAGGACAAATCAATAAGTACTCGTGTTAGTAATGAAGACGCAAGCTTTTCACAAAAATGTTTTTTATTTTTCAATGTAATCCCCTTTTAGGAGGATACACTTTTCCCAACGCTTCTGCCATTTTTTTAACCCCTCAGAAAAATACAATTTGTCGAACTCTGCAAAATAGACCTCTGTTTCGACGATAATCTCCTCATTCGACGTGAATTTCTTTCCACTGAGCCATTTTTTCAAGTTTGGAAACAAGAAGAAGTTACAGGGGGCTAAATCCGGAGAGTACGGTGGATGCGGCAGTAATTCGTAGTGCAATTCGACCATACTTTGAAATTGATAACCGCATCCGCTTATTGTCCACTGTGAGCAATCGCGGCACCCATCGGGCCAACAGCTTTTTCATTCCCAAGTTATCATGCAAAATATTGAATGCCGTTCCGTACGATACGCCTACGGCCTCTGCTACTTCATGCACTTTCGTTCGGCGATCAGCGAGAATCATGTCGTGAACTTTTTTAACGATTTTCTCAGTAACCACATCTGCTGGGCGGCCTGGGCGCTCCTCATCAAAAACAGACGAACGACCACGTTTGAATTTGTTGAACCAATATCTAACGGTTGTCATAGATGGTGAAGAGTTCCCATAGACGGCATCCAACTCATTTTTATTTCTTCGCACGTTTTTCCATCCAAAAATAAGAAACGAATCATGGATCGATATTGTTCTTTTTCCATTGTATCGGAAAACATCAAACACGCTTACTCGTCGTTTGAAAGATGATAGTACACGATGATGTAATGCCAACTTGCATCAGCAACATCGCCTGTCTTGAAATACGGTACTTATTAATTTGCCCTCGTAATGATACAATGGTTGGATATAACAGGGCAATAGAAGTCAAGCACGGTAAATTCTTGTGCAAATCAAACAGTTAACAAAACAACTTTATTAATAATTAATCCGCTTACATGTTTCGGCTCACTATTGAGTCACCCTCAGAGATAGTATGATGTTGTAATTATAAATTAGCATTGATTAGCTGACAATAAATTAATAATAGCTCCGATATTTATAGTCCGTCTACAATTGGAAAGTAGGCTTTGGGAAGTCTGTCTGCAGGTTGAGGCCACATGTGTGTCTTCTGATGTGTAGCATCTCTGATACCAGTCTCTTTCTGTACTGGGGTTCCTCATCCAAAATTGCAACATTTTCCTAATCGAACTTGTGGTTCTCTTCCAATCGGTGGTCAATTATGACCGAATGTGTGGTTGTGTTCCATCGAATACGATTCCTGTGCTTAACTATTCTCATCTTCAGCTGTCTTCCTGTTTGCTTCATATAGTTCACATCGCAATCTTTGCAACAAATCTCACCACATTAGATTTCTTTTTATGCGGAAGGAGATTCTTATGTACTTTGATAAATTCACGCAACTTATTAACAGTAAAATATTATTTTAACAGTCTCGCTGTTTAATCTATTGAATTTCTCGGAAAACTTATATACAAGTGGTTTTTCTTCAAGATAATGTTGTAATTATAAAATAATTTTTTAAATTTCAAGACAGTACTGTTTATTCATAAGGAAACTTAATAGCCTTAAAAAAATTATTTAATTAGAACAAGGATAAAAATTTCATAATGTTGTACCTTTTGTTCTGTTGGATATTAATTACGAGAAAATGTGAAACCGCCACTTCTTTATAGAGGCGAGACTGCTCATGTGTGCCGAAATGTTTGTTTCAGAAATTTTATACAATATATGTAACGTTGAGACAATGTGTTTATAAATTAGTATAGAAAGAGGAGGGTCAGGCAACTCAAGCGCCATAAGTGTTGTGAGCATTCGTTTCCAGTTGTTTCAAGCTGCGCGCCGTTTCCAGTCATTCAGTTTGCTCAAATGTTGTGTGTGAGCATTTAGACAGAACGCAATCTGAAATATGATTGCGTTTTAAGTCATACTGTCAGTACTAAAAATCTAATATGTGTAAGATAATAAAATACAGATTTTTACTGACAATATACGTAGTCGTAGTAGCACTTTATGATCCAATGCCATTTTAAGTTACGTAATGTGTCAAAATGTGTCACATAAATACATATATTGCACATATATATGTAACTACTTCATCTCTTTTTGCTAAAAAGATAAGTCTACTGATACATATTGCCAGAATCTGTCTAACAGACGTAATTATGGATATTTAGTACTGACAGTGTACTCGTATGTACATCAATACACGGCCATAGTAATGTTTTTCCCTATGTTCAATGTCATTTTACATAGCATGTATTGTCAATATTGCACATACGTCTAGCTACATGTGCAACTACTCCATTTCTTTTTGTTATACGTTACAAAAAGAGATACAAGTTTTTCATGCAGATATTCACGCAGATATATTTATACGAAATATTAGAATTTTGTGAGTATTATTATATAATGTGCGTCTGTATGTATGTATGCATGTACAGGGCGCGTCACCAAAATCCGGACAAATCGAACAATTCCTTGTCGTGGCAGTCTCAGAGAGCCTCTTTAATGTGTACGATTTGTATCGGAGGTCCTCCTCGGCAATTCGACGCATTGTTGGCTCGTTTACACCAACAATCGATGCTAATTTTCGCAACGATTGCCTTGGGTCATCCGAAATCAGCGTTTGAGCCCTTTCAACGACTGCAGGGATCCTCGCGGTGCGTTCTTTTGAGTGATTCTTCCTCGCTGGCATACTGGAACCTTCGTTGGACTGTTCTAAAGCCGTATATTTTGCCACAATGTCATAAACAGTGGATCTCGGGTATCCAAAGAACCGAATTATTTCCGTTGCTGAGCGCCCGGCACGAAGGTCTTCGATGATCACGGCTCTTCGATTATACTCCGCACTTGGTTTCAACATCGCGGCCATTTTGAGAATATGACTGTTTACTAGAAGCATCAGGCTTTCTTGGACGCCAATAACAATCTCTGGCGGAGGCACAGTATAGCGGAAAATTTGAATTGAAATTTGTCCGGATTTTGGTGACGCACCCTGTATATACTTATATTTATTCAGGATGGCACCAATTTATGGTTCCACCCGTCTTGAGCAAGTAGAGTGGACTAAATTGAATCGAAACGTCCTCTACCATTTTGCAATGTTCGCAATAATTAACGATCAAAGATAGCCAAATACGCGCATCCGTCCGACCTGCTATTGTCGAACGTACGGCCCACCGAGCGCACGGCGCGTGTTAAGAGAGAACACAATTCTTTTTCTTCTTTTGAGTTTTTAACGATTATATTATTACAAAGAATATTTATTTAATAATATACTTTTAAAATACTCTTAATATTTACTTGAAACAAGTAATATTTATGTAACATTTTTCTGTATGTACATAAGCACGCTTCAAAACGAACTAAACTGAGTTTTTTCCAACAGTTCTTGATCATTTCCCAATTTTCGCAATCGAGATAGTCTTTCTAAAGCGCCGATTATCCGCCATCGAGCGGATAGCTTGGCCCGCGAGTAGTAGGGCACACGCCCCGCTCACCGTTGCGAACCTTTAAGCTCGAACGGCGCGGCGCGTCTGCTAGGCCATCCCTGCTTCATGCGGACCGCGCGCTGTGCGCTCGGTGGGTCGTACTTTCGGCAATAGTAAGAATACGGGCGGATGAGCGTATTCGGCTATTTTTAAACGTTAATATCTTGTTAACTATTGCAAGCATTGTAAAATGGCAGAGGACTTTTCGTTTCAGTTTAGTCCGCTCTATCTGCTCAAGACGGATGGGACTATAAATTTGTGCCCTGTATATGTAGGGTGTCATGAATATACGGCCCCAATCGTCCCGAGCATCCACTCAATCTACTAATGCCAAAGATACGGCCCATCAAGCGCACGGCACGCGGGCCGCGACGAGCGGAAGTGGCTTAGCAGGCGCGATTTATAGGTCGATTTGTTCAAAGGTCCTCCTTGGCAATTCGACGCATTATTAGCTCGCTTACAACAATCGATACTAATTTTCGCAACGATTGCCCTGGGTCATCTAAAATCAGCGCTTGAGCTCTTTCAACGACTGCGGAAGTCCACGCGGTGTGTTCTTTCGAGTGATTCTTTCTTGCTGGCATACTGGAACCTTCGTTGGATTCTAAAGCCGTATATTTTGCCATAACGTACACATTAAAGATACGACAGATGCTCTCTGAGGCTTCTAAGACAAATCAAATTGCACGTCTCAGCTTCCATTCTGGTCTCCCAACAGCCCAGATTTAAATCCCTTGGACTAGTATGTATGGAACGTAGTTGAAAGAGTCACATTCAAGTCTCGGCATCTCAATGTGATGTCATTAAGGACCGCTATTAAGGCAGCTTTCGTCGGCATGGACAGCGCTACATTACGTGCGAACGCTTCAGACCTAGCAGGCGTGCCGCGCCGTTTAAGCTTAAATGCTCGCGACGGTAAGCTCTGTTCCTCGCCGGCCATGCGCTCGGTAGGCCATATCTTCGACAATAGTACTATAAGTCGAGCGGATGCGCGTATTCGGCTATTTTTAAATGTTAATATCTCGTTAATTATTGCGAGCATTACAAAATGGTAGAGGACTTTTCTACTCAGTTTAGTCCACTCTACCTGCTTGGGACGAGTGGGGCCGAATATTCATGCCACTCTGTACATATTTACATATATATATATATATATATATATATATATATATATGTAAATATATATATACATACATATATATATATATACATACAGACACACATTACAATACTCGTACAATTCTAATGTTTCGTGTAAATAGATGCAGGTAATATCTGCATAAATATCTGAGCATAAGAAACATGTAGGGAAGATCGGGACTAATAGACTCATTTTTCAGTTTCGAATTTTTACAAACTAAATTAAAAGACTATCGAAAAAATGAATTCTACACCAGTTATTACATACATTTGACTACCTAATCATATTTTAATAATAAAGGGAAACTGATAACGAATATGAAAAAAATGCATTTTCTAATGCATTTTATCTGATTCAACTAGCCTCGGGACCGAGGTAATTCGGCTAAGATTATTAAAATAAAGATTAATGTATTTTAAGCTTTGGCTACATATTAATAAAACTTTTATAAAAATATATTTTAAACACAAACATTCGCTTAGCAAGGCAAAACAACACTTCTTTTTGCAAAATTTGTACATTTCGTGCAAAAACACATCGAGCCTAGTTTTCGAGATTGGACATGAGGGAATTAAACTTATAACATTTACCATTGAGGAAAATTTCTTTAAAGGAATAAAATTTTGAGTAAGTATTGGGAGTACAAATTAGTTTGGTCCGTTTTCCAAAAGATGGCTCCGGTTGTTGTGAATGGTTCATAGTGACAGTTGATTTTGGCGTTTTCAGAGAGGTTAGACATCTAATAATATTCAGTTTATATCGCTTTGAGTTTCATACAAAAACTTTCGAATTTTCTGTTAACCAGGCAGCATTTGCGGGAGGTTCTAATTTTCTGCTTTAATTGGAAGAAAAGTGCAGCTGAAGCCCATCGAATGCTTGTCGAAGTTTATGGTGACACTGCTCCAACTGATAAATCATGTAAGGAATTGTTTCGACATTTCAAGGATGGAGATTTCAGCGTTGAAGACAAGCCTCGCTCTGGACAGCCAAAAAAATTTGAAGACAAAGAATTAGAGGCATTACTCGAAGAAGATCAGAATCAAACACAAGAGGAGCTTGCAGAATCATTGGGAGTAACTCAACAAGCCGTTTCTACACGATTGAGAACCATGGGAATAATTCAAAAACAAGAAAATTGGGTGCCTTATGAACTGAAATCGAGAGACATTGAAAGGTGATTTGTCGCTTGCGAACAGCTGTTCAAAGACAACAAAGAAAAGGTTTTTTGCATTGGATTGTGACTGGAGATGAGAAGTGAATATTCTATGACAACCCCAAGAAGAAAAAATACTACATTAAGTCCAGTCAATCGTTGCCATCAACCTCAACATCAACATCAAAGCCGAACATTCATGGTTCGAAGATCATGCTCTGTATCTGGTGGGACCAAAAGGGTGTTGTTTATTATGAGCTGCTGAAACCTGGCGATTCCATTACGGGCGATCGGTATCGGCTACAATTGATTCGTTTGTGCCGTGCATTGCGAGAAAAACGGCCGGAATACGAGCAAAGATATAATGAAGTTATTTTTCTTCATGATAACGCTCGGCCTCATGTCGCAAAAGTCGTAAAAAAATATTTGGAAACGCTTAAATGAGACATTTTACCGCACTCGCCGTATTCTCCGGACATTGCTCCTTCTGATTACTGGTTGTTCCGAAGGATTTGGCAAGTCACCGGTTCACTTCTTTCGCAGAAATCGAAAATTGGCTCCAAAATTGGATCGCCTCCAAAGATGACTTTTTTCGAGATGGAATTCGAAAATTGCCTGAGAGATGGGAAAAAGTAGTAGCCAGCGATGGACAATATTTTAATTAATCTATTCATTCATTTGTTTTGAAATTTTGAACACAAAAAAACGGACCGAACTAATTTGTACTCCCAATATTATAAGAGTCGTCATTAAATGAGTCATACAGTTCCATGCTGTGGTTCTACTATCTCCATCCGTTCATTTTTTAAAAACATTAACAATATACGATAACAGAGACACATAAACAAAAAAAATCTATTGAACTTTATTAAGTAAGAACTACACTTACTATTTAAGTAAAAATCAAATATCTCAAACAATCATATAGGATAGTAAAACAAAAACTTTAAGAAAAAAATATTTACTTAGGTGTACGATTTTTTAAAATTGTGACATAAATTTATTATAGATGTGTTTGCAATAAAATGTTACAACAGACAGCGGCAGTCACTGCTGCGTGCTCAGATGCGTTTACGTATGTCTCGCATGATTTCTTTTTAATGCAACCTCGATTATTCTACTTACTCCTATATTCAACTGACCTCGGTCTTCCCAACTCTTTTTGTTACATGTAACAAAAAGAGATGAAGTAGCTACACATGTATGTGGATATGAATTGTAGAAATATATTTTGTTTTGTAATGTATGTACATCATAATGCACATAAAATATAATTCTAATATTCATTAATATTAGATGTAGTAAAATCCATTATTTTTCCAATAGATGGCTTTAGTAATCTGTATCTCGTCTACGCGTGATACAGATTACTAAAGCCATCTATTGGAAAAATAATGGATTTCTTTTTACTACTCCTAATATTAGGTGTATAACTTTGCTTCCGCCGTTTTTTTTCCGAAATTCGAGACTTTATTGTAAAAAACTGGTTATATGATGGTTTATGATTCAAAGTATTGTCCATCGCTGGCCACTACTTTCTCCCATCTTTCGGGCAGCGTACGAATCTCGCGTCGAAAAAACTGGTCATCTTTTGAAGCGATCCACGAATCGATCCAATTTTTTATTTCTTCATAAGTGTTGGTCAGCCAGGCCATGTACCATTGATCGAAACAAATGATAGTCATCAGAGGGAGCAACGACTGGAGAATACAGCGGGTGGAGTAGGACTTCCCATTTCAACGTTTCCAAGTATGTCTTGACCACTTTCGCAACATGGGGTCGAGCATTGTTATGCTGCAAAATTACTTTATCATGTCTCTCGTTGTATTGCGGCCATTTGTCTTTCAATGCTCGGCTCAAATGCATCAATTGCGTTCGATACTGATCGCCTGTGATTGTTTCAGTCTGTTTTAACAGCTCATAATATACTACGTCGAGCTGGTCCCACCAAATACAGAGCATGACCTTGGAGCCGTGAATATTCGGTTTGGCCGACATGGAAGCATGGTCGGGAACTCCCTATGATTTTCTGCGCTTGGGGTTATCGTAATAAACCCATTTTTCGTCCCCAGTCACAATGCGATGCAGAAATCCCTTCCGTCCTTGCCTTTTAAGCAGCTATTCACAAGCAAACGCCGTTCAACATCTTCGGCTTCAACTCGTACGGCACCCAATTTCCTTGCTTCTGAATCATTCTCATGATTTTGAGGCGTTTTGAAATGGTTTGTTGAGTCACTCCCAATGATCGTGCCAATTCTTCTTGATTTTGACACGAGTCTTGATCAAGTAATGCCTCCAATTCTGCATCTTCGAAAACTTTCTCTCTTACACTGCTATGCCGGTCTTCGACGTCAAAATCACCGTTCTTGAAGCGTTGAAACCACTCACTACGTTCTTTCACTAATATATTATGGTCTCACCATAAATATTTGAGAGCATTCGATGAGCCTCAGCCGCAGATTACTTCATATTGAAGCAGAAAATTAAAACCTCCCGCAAATGACGAGAATTTGACTCGTAAACTGACATTTTCAATCGAGAATAACTTTATGATGCAGACACAAATCGACTAATGGGGTTATATTGACAGATGCCCAAGTTTATTGTATGACGACTATGATCTATTTATTTCGACCACCACTTACTGCTAAAGCCATCTATAGGAAAATGGCGGAAGCAAAGTTGTACATCTAATATATCTATATTATATCTGCATGAATATCTAAGTATGAATAACTTCTATCTCCTTTTATTATGAGCTTTCTACAATAAGCCATTAGGCATAAATCAGAAGTCAGAATCTAAAAATTGACCAATCACAGTCGTCAATTTTTAGCTGACTTCTGATTTATAACTAATGGCTTATTATTGTATTATGTGCCATTAGACGTAATAAAAAGTGATGGAATAGCTACATATGTATGTGCAATGTATTTATGTATTGACAATACATGTTACATCCTAAGTTAAAATGACAAAGGAAAAAGTGCTATTACATTACATGTCTATATATGTATTTCAAATACATGTTTGCATCCAAAGATATATTTATGTCACAGTCAAAGTGTTCACTTAGTAAAAATATAATTATTGTAACTTGCTGTTACAGTCAATGTATACATTGACCAATAAGTACATACATTTACTAAAACATTTTGAGTATGATATACTTATATACATTTCATAGACGTAGATCCATCGAGCGTTGAGCGGTTGTGAAAAAAAAGTAGACAGCACTCTTAGAGCATATAGACATGGAGGCAGCATTGTGGTTCAGAATTGTGTCTAAGATTTGTGAGAGAGAAAGATATATAAAAAAGATGTGTAAGAAAAATAGATATATACATGGAACATTTGTTCTCTCTGCGCATGCTTTAAAATGCCGATAATAATTATACTGTAACGTAACATACTATACTAACTATAGTGTCTGCACGTTGGCACATATAGAGGACGAAAATTCCATGTGATCTTTCTCTCTCACACACATCTTGGACGCACATTTAAGGGACTACAGGAGGTATAGGCAATGCTCCTTCCATGTCTATATGTTCTAAGGCAGCACTTCAGAAATCTATCCGAAATGTCCAAGCACACTGAAGTACACGTATAATTTCTATAATTTTATGAAAAATATATTTAGCATAATATGTCTGTCCGTAATATGTCTGGCATAATATGTTACGTCCAACGGACTCCCACGACTCTTTTCTTTTGTGAAAGTTCTCGAATTCATTAAAATAAAGAGATGGCTGCGAATAACGAACAAATTGAGCGTTTATAGCCTAAAGAAGACTAAAAATTTTCTTTTCTCATATTAAAAATTAAAGCGAAGAATCCAGTAACTTCTCGTAAATGTGCTCTCAAATAAAAATGATATATATGCACGAGCGGCAGGACTGAAAAGACACGGAGTCTGTGCCCATCGGACATTGCGGCTAAAATAATAAATATGTCATTGGAAGTGTAAGACCGACTCCAAGATACTTTTTAACGATCAAGTTGCGGACGATTCTTACGAATCCGTGATCATAAAATCTAAAAAGCAACACGACGTTCAGGAGTAGATCTTGGGTAATCTCGTGCCGACGCTGCATGTGCGCTTTTCTCATAAATTTTAAGATCATAAAGTTAAGGATGACACTTCCACACGCTACAGATTCCGGTCAATGTCCTTTTCCACCCTTGACCAATTAGAAAGCAAGAACTAGGTCTCACTACCTAATTAACGAACCTATCCATCAATCAGTGCGCTGTTAATCATGGCAGATTACTATAAAAACTCCGGTTCCGCGGGACTCAGCGCCTCTTTTTCCTAATTTCTCTCTGGGGACAGACGGGCGGTCCAAAGTTTTTATTTTCTTAACCGACCAACACTTTAAAATTCAGAGTTTAGAAGTGCGGGAAAAATTCCATTAACTTTGCATACTTGGCCAGCGAGACTTAAAGATTTAGTGCTGAAGAAACATCACCAACCTCGCATATCTTTGCCAGAGGACTCCCACCAATGAGCACCTCAGTAGTATCAGTCAGTATATCTCTATTCTCTGGTTCCCCTCGCATTTTATTTCAGTGATTCGTTTTATTATTTCATTTTGTTTCTTTTTATCATTTATTTATTTTTATTTTATTTTTATTTTTTTCTTTCTTTCTTTTTTTCTCCCTTATGAGTTCCCATGTAAAAAAAAATAGAACATTGCAATCTGTTCACGCCATAATTTTAATCCCTGTCACTGTCGTCACGATAATTGCTCGCTCCGACTGGTTGCGTGAAAAGTTTGAAATTTTCACGTCTGCTGGAGTATTGAATATTAATCCAAGAAGTCGAAGTTTCTAGAAAAGAAAACGTAGAACTGGCAACCGTGTTTGTAATTTAAAAATTTTTCATTTTCCGTCGTCTCGATAGAGCGAGAGAAAAAAACAAAAAAGATAGAAGCTCCGATTGTAATCGGTGAGGCTCCATCAGGACACATCGTTTGTTTCTAATGACCGATAATACTTTCTCGGCGATCTCGGCCGCTTGGCGTGTATCATAAGGGAGAAAAAGGCATTCTGGATAACATAACTTTTATTAAATTATATTAATCATATACTTTTCTCATTAACGTATAATAGCATAAATAAATTCAAAATATAGTAAGAAGAGGTATAGTTTACGATTTTCCGTGCGCTTTATGTACCACGTTCGTAAAGATGATTCGTAAGAACCCAGCATGGTTTTGAGCGTTAGATGCCAGATCAGAATGCTGAAGATCCTATACTCGATCCTGCTTCTTCCTTTTTTTCATAATTTTCTTTTTCTTTTTTAATAAATAACGTTATTAATAAACATATTACTCCAAATATATTTTTATATAATTACATTATACATTCTAAGTTTTGAATCAACAACTGTTGGAAGAATTTGGAGATACAGTAGTGTCTCGGTGCTAACACATGGCGCGAGACATTGTCGTGTTCCTTTACGCGAGCCGTCAAGTTGCGTAACAAATCACTTCAATAGACAAATAAAAAATTATTTCTATATTGTACAACATGTAAGGATTTTTCAATTTGTAAACTCTACGTTATATCGGCATTATAATTTTATTAATCGTCTCACTTTCATGATCTTTCCATGCGCTTTATGTATCGCGTTCATAGAGGTGATCCGTAAGATCCCGGCGTAGTCTTGGGCATTAAGTGTGAGTCTGAATGCTGAAAATCCTACGGTAGATCCTGCTTTTTCCTCTCTTTTCTTTTTCTTTCTTTTTTTTAAATAAATATCTTTATTAATAAACATATTATTCCTTAAATATATTTTTATAAAAATGTAGAAATTATACGTGTACGAGGGCAAGTCAATAAGTTTTTAGAAAAACATTGTAAAACACATTTTTTTTTATCGATTCATTTTTATTTCTCAACATAGTCTCCTTTCAGCTTGATATACTCGATCCAACGATTTTTCAACTTTTTCAAGCCGTTCGAATAATATGATTTATCCAATTCTTCAAAATAAGCCTCTGTTTCGGCGATGAATCTCTTTCCTCTGAACCATTTCTTCAGGTTTGGAAACAGGAAATAGTCGCAGGGGGCTAAATCTGGCAAATATGCTGGAATATGGGGAAACAATTCTTAGCGGAATTCGTTGAATTTGGCCATCGGTGCCGGGCACGTGTGAACCCGTGCATTGTTTTGATGGAAGAGCATTTTCTTCTTCGCCAAATGGGGACGTTTTTTTTTTTAAAATGTTGTTGAAACGGTCCAATAAGGCTGCATAGTAACCGCCATTGATCGATTGTTTCGATGGAAGGTAATCGATATGAATTATACCACGTATCCCAAAAAACTGTGGCCATCACCTTTCCAGCCGACTTCACGGTCTTCGCCTTCTTGGAGCTGGTTCATGGTGAAGTCCATTGTTTGACTGTTCTTTCGTCTCGGATGTGAAGTAATGGATCCATGTTTTGTTCACAGTAATGAATCGATACAGAAATTCATCTGGATTACATTGAAACATCTCCAAACATTTTTTTGAAATCTTCACACGGTGGCGCTTATGATCCACAGTGAGCAAACGCGGCACTCATCTTGCTGATAGTTTTTTCATACCCAATTATTCATGCAAAATTGAAATCACTGTGCCATGTGATATGTCTGTGGCCTCAACAAGCTCGCGTACTTTCACTCGTCGATCAGTCAAAACAATATCGTGAACTTTATCGATGATTTCTGGCGTAGCAGCCATAATTGGATATCTCGAACGAGGTGTATCACATGTGGATGTACGACCACGTTCAAATTTATTCATCCAATTGTATACAGTCGCAAACGCTAGTGCAGATGTGCTATAAGAACATTCCATCTCGGCTTGATTTCTTTCGGCGTTAAACTTTTCATATGTAGATATTTGATCGCACGAAACTCGTTTTGTTCCATTTTGCAAAAATACACAAGTTGTTCGCTTTAATCGTTTACAGAAATGAAACCACGCGATGAATTCCGCTCAAAATTTGACAATAATCAGCTGAAAAATGCTTGCCAAAAAGTAATGTGACATAATAGTGCGAGTGCCCTCTGACAGATTTTCTAAGAATTTATTGACTTGCCCTCGTATTTCAGTGTGCTTGGAATTAGGCATTTCGCTGATTTTTAAAGTGCTCTACCCTCACAACCGCTCAATGCTGAACGGCCGAACCGCTGGATCGCGCATCTCAGGAGCGTCGCAGTATAAGAAACGTGCTGCGACCATATCTTCCAGCAAATTATCATTTAAAATCTTCTTGATGCTTCCATGGGTGCTTTCTATATAACTAATCTGTGCTTCGCGGGTTTCCTCCATGCCTTGGTCCATTCTTGATGTGCCAACGTTTCGTGGGCCTTGCAGTCCACTTCATCAGGGCGAGGAGCAGCCTGATATTGAGCTGTTCTTCCAGGTCCTTCCTTTTTATGTTACGCTACTTGTTGAGGTGGGAGTTTTTTGGTGGTGGAGGGGGGGGGGTTAGAGTGATGGGGGAGACAGATATCTTGGAATCTTGGTCGGTCTTTGCTGGTCGGGAGGATGATCTTCCATATCTTACTTATGTTATAGCCATTATCCCTGTTTAGATTGTTAGGGTGTTTTTGTATTTCTGTGGCTTCTCTGTATTTTCTTGGGAAGTATGATGTGGTGTTGGTTATCGTGGTTGCTTGGTCTAACAGTATTTGATGTCCTGTTTCGACGTTATGTTCTGATAGTGCCGACTGTGTGACGTGTTTCAGTCTGACGTCTCGTTGGTGTTCTTTTATTCGTAGGTTTACCATTCTCCCGGTTTTCCCGATGTATACTTGTCCGCAGGAACACGGTATTCTGTATACTCCTGCGGAACTGAGTGGCGGTCTTGGATCTTTGGGGTTTCTTAAGATTTGTCCTATCTTCTTGGATGGTTTGTAGATGGTTCGGATATTGTGTTTGTTCAATATCCTGCCGATCCGGTCTGTAGTTCCTTTGACGTAAGGGAGAATGGTTAGGGTCCTGTCGTCTGTTTGTGTGTTCGGAGCCGTTGTCTTGTTTGTGTGTTTGTTGATTATTTTGGTTATGTCTTTTTTGTCGTGTCCGTTGTTTTGTAGGGCTTGTTTTAGGTGGTTTATTTCTGTCCGTAGATGTCCTCTGTCGGAGATGGCGAAGGCTCTGTGTACCAGTGAGTTTATTACTGATTGTTTTTGTGCTGGGTGGTGGTGTGACTCAGCATGTAAGTATCTGTCCGTGTGTGTTGTTTTTCTGTACACTTGATGCCCTAGGGTGCCGTTGGCCTCCTTTGACACCAGCACATCTAGGAATGGGAGTTTCCCGTTTTCCTCTATGTCTATGGTGAAACGGATATTGGGGTGTTGTTTGTTGAGGTGGATGAGGAATTTTCGGAGTTCAGATCTGCCGTGTCTCCATATCACAAATGTGTCGTCTACGTACGGAACCAGACTTCTGGTTTCTTTGGTGCTTTCCTGAGAGCCTCTTTCTCGAAGTGTTCCATGAAGATGTTAGCGATTACAGGAGAAATCGGAGAGCCCATAGCTGCTCCTGACGTTTGTTCGTAGAAATGGTTGTCGTAGGAGAAGTACGTGGTCGTTAGGCAGTGCTCTATTAGTGGGATGAGGTCGGAGGAGACTTTTTATGAGGTTTTTATTATGTTAATCGTATCTATTATTGGGACTTGTGTAAACAGGGATTCTACGTCGAAGCTAACGAGTAGATCTGTGGGCTGTAGTCGGATTTTTTGGATTTTATGTATGAAGTCCGTTGAGTTGGTTATGTGTGATTCTGTTTTTCCAGTCAGAGGTTGTAGTGTTTTTGCTAGGAAGCGGGATAGGTTAAATGTCGGGGATTTTATGGCGCTAACAATTGGTCTGAGGGGGACGTTGGGTTTGTGTATTTTTGGTAGTCCGTATAGTCTCGGTGGGAGAGGGTTTGTGGGTTTTAATGTTTTTTTTGGTTTCGTTTGAGATGTTGCTTTTTTCCACAAGGTCCCTGGTGTTCTGTGTGATTGTGTTGGTTGGATCCTTGTCAAGCTTTCTATACGTTTTATCCGAGAGCAGACCTTTCATCTTTTTCTTGTAGTCTGATGTGTTTATGACTACTGTCATGTTGCCCTTGACGGCTGGCAGCACGATGATGTCTGTGTCCCTGTTTAGGTCTTGTAGGGCCAATCGCTCCTGTCTGGTGATGTTTGATGACGGGGGTTTGGCTTTGGACAGGACATTAGCTACCTGTCTGCGGATATCGTCTGCCTGCTCTGAAGGGAACCGATAGATGGTTAACTCTATTTGGCTGATTATTTCCTCCGACCTCATCCCACTAATAGAGCACTGCCTAACGACCACGTACTTCTCCTACGACAATCATTTCTACGGACAAATGTCAGGAGCAGCTATGGACTCTCCGATTTCTCCTGTAATCGCTAACATCTTCATGGAACACTTCGAGAAAGAGGCTCTCAGGAAAGCACCAAAGAAACCAGAAGTCTGGTTCTGGTACGTACACGACACATTTGTGATATGGAGACACGGCAGATCTGAACTCCGAAAATTCCTCATCCACCTCAACAAACAACACCCCAATATCCGTTTCACCATGGACATAGAGGAAAACGGGAAACTCCCATTCCTAGATGTGCTGGTGTCAAAGGAGGCCAACGGCACCCTAGGGCATCAAGTGTACAGAAAAACAACACACACGGACAGATATTTACATGCTGAGTCACACCATCACCCAGCACAAAAACAATCAGTAATAAACTCACTGGTACACAGAGCCTTCGCCATCTCCGACAGAGGACATCTACGGACAGAAATAAACCACCTAAAACAGGCCCTACAAAACAACGGACACGACAAAAAAGACATAACCAAAATAATCAACAAACAAGACAACGGCTCCGAACACACAAACAGACGACAGGACCCTAACCATTCTCCCTTACGTCAAAGAAACTACAGACCGGATCGGCAGGATATTGAACAAACACAATATCCGAACTATCTACAAACCAAGAAGATAGAACAAATCTTAAGAAACCCCAAAGATCCAAGACCGCCACTCAGTTCTGCAGGAGTATACAGAATACCGTGTTCCTGCGGACAAGTATACATCGGGGAAACCGGGAGAATGGTAAACCTACGAATAAAAGAACACCAACGAGACGTCAGACTGAAACACGTCACACAGTCGGCACTATCAGAACATAACGTCGAAACAGGACATCGAATACTGTTTGACCAAGCAACCACGATAACCAACACCACATCATACTTCCCAAGAAAATACAGAGAAGCCATAGAAATACAAAAACACCCTAACAATCTAAACAGGGATAATGGCTATAACATAAGTAAGATATGGAAGACCATCCTCCCGACCAAGAGCAAAGACCGACCAAGATTCCAAGATATCTGTCTCCCCCATCACTCTAACCCCCCACCCCCTCCACCACCAAAAAACTCCCACCTCAACAAGTAGCGTAACATAAAAAGGAAGGACCTGGAGGAACAGCTCAGTATCAGGCTGTTCCTCGCCCTGATGAAGTGGACTGCAAGACTCACGAAACGTTGGCACATCAAGAATGGACCAAGACATGGAGAAAACCCGCGAAGCACAGATTTATTATTTAAAATATTTTTCTTCATACATAACTATTATTTTTTTAATAATAGTGATTGGACATCATATTAATAAGTAAATGCATTTTACTGAATATAATGTACTTTTAAAATATTAAATACTTTATTATTTTTATAATGCATTCTTTCAAAGAGCCGCTTTTGTGTCACAGAATGTAATATAGAATTTTATTTTACCGCGCCATACACCTGATCATATGTTTGTATTACTTTTTAATGGAATAAATCTAGACAATGCACTTTAAAGACGCATCAATAATAGAATTTTAAAGATAATACATAGAGAGTTTTTGCAATAACGTGGATAAACGATTATTAATTACGTAGGAAGGAAAGCAATGACAATTTACTGGTACGATCGTATATTTGTATAGTGCGACCCTCCTGAGATACACGTCTGCGCGCGATCCGGCTCGGCCGTCGAGTGTTGAGTGGTAATAGACGATGGGAAAAAAAGGCGATACTTCAAAAATCGATCCAAAATGTGCAACTATTTCCGAGCACTGGAAAATTTAAACCAATAATTGTAAGAAGAATATTGAATCACTTCAATAGATAAATGTATATAAAATTATTTCTATATTGCACAACATATAAAGACTTTTTAATTTGTGAACTATAAAATTATATTGACATCATTCTTATAATTATATTAATCATTGTACTTTCGCGATTTTGTTCATTATCAGAATTTTCATACATTCGGATGATAGCTATAAAAGAAACATTTCACAGAAAGTACTGATCAATATCAAAAGTATCATTATTACAAAAACATGATTTTTTGGATTTATTTTAAAGATAAACAGATTTCATTTACATATAAAAATACTGATTTTCTATTCGTATACTATGTCAAATTACTTTTGCTAGAATTGCTGTTTAAAACTTTTAGAAATACACGTACAATTTCAATTATTAAATAAAAATATATTTGGCCTGTAATACATTTATTAACAATATCACTTATTTTAGAAACAAAAATTATGAAAAAAGAAAAAAGGAATCGATCGTAGCATCTCTAACATTCTGATCTCGCACGAGATCACATCGAGTTCTTGCAAATCATTTCTATGAACGTATATAACGCTCATAGAAAATCATGGAAATGTTAATATCTCGTATTTTAAAGTTATTTTTGCTATTATACATAAATTGGAGGGATATACGATAAGTATAATTTATTAAAACTTATACGTTATCTATAATGTTTCTTCTCCCCTTATTTATACACATTGAGCGGTCGAAATTGCCGAGAAAGCATTTTCGATCGCTAGAAACAAGCAATCATAGAGAGAAAGATAGACTCTAAAGGATAGACTCGTTTCGTTTGACGAGTCCAGCCCGACATGCAGATTACAATCTTTTATCCTTTTTTGTTTTTTCTCTGTCTCGCTCTGTCATACTGTTTCAATAATTCATTCTGCAATTCAAGAATGTGTTCTATCAATTCTGATTTACCATCATCGCCGATGTAGCAAGGATGCACGACTCCTTTTCTAAGCAATGATTCTATTTTAATATATATTTTTTTATATATAGAAAAATATGTTATTATGGTGTTATTATGGTGTTTCCAGTTGATAATATATTGCTGGTTTATAATGATTCAATCTATTTTTATGTTTACGCGCGGACAATGAGAGGAATGACGCTTCCTACTAAGTGAAATTTGACTTTTCGACATCTAAGCTGAGTCAAAAATGTGCTGCATATAACAATTTCAGACTTTGTACGTTTGAAATAAGTAGCTGGCGCCTTTTATAAAAAACCTCAAAGAGTAATACTATGCTTGTAAAAATAATTAAGGGCTTTAGTATAAGAGAACGGTGTCCACAAATATTTCATTTGTATACTACGAGTAAAATTGACGTGAAGTCATGAGCACTATTTTAGTTATTACGACAGTGGCGCTGTCATCAAATGTACACTAAATCAGCAGAAACGATCAGAATTATCGACTCGTAACAAATTTCTCACGTGCCCTAGTCAAAATTTTTTCTCCTGAGAGGAAAAATAATAATAAAACAAAATAATATGATATTAGTTATTTCAATTTTGTATAAATAATATCTTTATAAACAAGAAATGTACCATATTATTTACATATATTATTTTCGGTTGATTTTCGACTCTGCTCGGATACTGAAGCGACAATTTCACTCGTAGCATACAAATGAAATTTTCGTAGATTCCGTCCTCTTATATGTACTAGGTCCCTTAGCTCATTTCTATCAACATATTATTCTTTGAGGTTTTTTGTAGGGCCAACTACTTATTTTAAACGTGCAAGGTCTGAAACTCTTATGGAGCACATATTGTGATGAGTCAACTGCAGAACTCGGTGGCAAAAATTATAATTTTTAATTTTCTTTCATTTTTCGTATTAAAATATAGCTGGAAAATATAGCTTCTGTATTGTTGCCGATACTTTAATTGTGGAAAAGGACTTTTCAATCCGTAAGTACAATTAAGAGAAACGAGCAAATGAAAATTAACACACTTCATTGCTAAAACAGGACTACTCCAGCATCCCCTTAAAGATTGGAAAGGTCCGCAGTAAAACGTAACTGAGGATGAAAAATGTTGACTGATGTAAAGGTGATGAATTCTGTACACTTATCTGTGATATAATGTCTGATACCGAAAACGTCGAAACAATTCGTTCAGATGCAATTGCCGTTACGCAAATCCGATTGGACTCCCGACCGAGGTAATACTTTTCGCAATAAATTTATTTACAGTTTTTCAGCATATTAACATTTTTTTAATGGGATGCCTGATTGAGTATCAAATTATTAAAAACTGTTTGTCAATTTAATTCGTGATATTACTGCAATAGTTTAATTGCGTTCATAAGTCTGGAAAACCAATTTGGCGCGCAGTTCGAATGACTACAAATAAATATAATAGGGCTTGCTATTATACGTTTAAACGAAAACATGTTTAATTAGCATCCGTTTATTAAAAACATTTTTCCGAACACGTTTTAAGTAGGGCTTGCTGTTATATGTTTAAACAAAAATACATTTAAATATATATTTAACACATTCAAGTATAAAAAACGTCTTTTCGAATGTTTTCACGTTTTTATAATAAACGTTTTTATAATTATTATTTCTTTATTATGAAGTCGTTTTAGTGTGAGGGGTTAAAAAAAACGAAAATTTTTTGGATAAAAAAGACGTTTGAGTTTAAAAACGGAAAAAAGTATGTATATAAAATAACATTAAAATAGTGTACTTGGACAAACGATTCTAATAAAACAATAATGCTAATTCTTAACGAATAAATCTTTACGCTTAATAAATCTTTTGTTTTGGCTTATGTACAACGGCTTTAAAGTGCACTTTAAAATGTTAAACTATAAGAAAATGCAAAAAAAAAATAAAATTGATTCTTAATTTTATAAAAAAAAAACGTTAACATATTCGACAGAACAGTTTTATAAAAGGATGTGCTAAATATACGTGTAAATGTATTCTCATTTAAATATACAGGGTTGGCCATATTCGACGGAAAGATGTTTTTTTTTCAATCATGGGAAACGTCGTTACTCGATTTAATATCTCTTTTCTTTCGAATATGGCCAATCATGTATAGCTAATGTGCTGAATAGGAAAGACAGTTCTGATGACATATGTTGTCAAAGTCACGACCCTGAGTAACCTTCAACAAATTTTAGTCATCGCTCATTTTTCGTTAAAAAGTTATTAACAAAAAAAGTTTCAAAAAGTTTGGTGTTTCTTTTTTACTTTATGAAATTTCATACCTTCAAATATATTTTTTTAGAAATTACGAATTTCCACGAAAAGCAACTTCCCCCCTGCTTAGGAGCGCACAACTTCCATGCGAAGCGACTCTTATCCTACCTCTTCGTTGCTTATAGGTGCACGACTTCTATGCAAAGTGACTCCTACCCCACTTTTCTCCTGTTACAAGACACACGACTTTTCAAGTTCCACTCCATCGATTTTAAAGCAGAGAATTTTCGTATTATATAGTAACTTTTTTTGTTAATAACTTTTAACGAAGGACGAGCGACGGCTAAAATTGGTTGTAAGTTACTCAGGATCATGACCTTGACAACATATGTTAAGATTATGGTTATGATAGAGTTGTATCTCTCCTATTCGGCATATTTACCAAATATACATATAATATCTGATTTAAAACACGTATATTCGGAAAATAATCGGTTTCTAATAAACGAATATGCTAATTATACGTAAACGTTTAATTACAAGTAAATGTCTTTCTGAAAATAAACATAAAGGAATAAACGTTTCACGTATCTTCGAAAAACGGAATAAAATCAGATTCTTAATATATTACAGTATAATATATTATATTATAGATATATTATAATATATTATATTATAGTATAATATAATATATTATATTTAGATTCTTAATATACTATATAGTAATTCAGATTGAATTATTTAAGCATTAAAGATCTAGCTTTGACCATTATGGCCATTATTTCTATTTCTTATTAATGTAGAAATAAAGGCTTAAACCCGACTAGAAATTTATCCAAGGAATTTAACAGGTCCTAATCAGGTTGACCTTATTTCATTATCAGGTCCTGATAAGGTAAATTCATTGACCTGATCAGTCAAGAAATGCAGCACAGTAGTCGAATCCTTATCCGGATCGGGCCTCATCGGATCCTGATGAGGATCTGATAAGGTCCTTATCAGAACCTGATAAAGTCCTTATCAGATCCTCATCAGGACCTGATAATGAAATAAGGTCAACTTAGCTAGGATCTGCTAAAATCACTGGATAAATTTCTAAGTCGACAATTGTTCAAATGCTATTAATTTAGCACATTCCAAAAGAAGAAAAAACATATCTTTCAGAGGTCCAGAAGGCATACTCTGAAGGAAATTTATAATCTCTAGGAGATTATTCAAATCGACTTGCATACATCTTCTTATAGGACTTGTTCTTATAGAATGTTTTCTTCCTACAACTTGTCCATCTCGTGGCGTGGCTGCGTACTAGAAACGAAGTCAACTATACTCAAATCTAACAAAAATCTTCTTAGGTATATCTTATGCAGGATTATTTTAGGTCAACCAAACCAGGCCCTTATAACATACAACCTTACAAAGGTCAACCATATTCAAATTTGATGAGAACTTTGTTAAGTGTACCTTATTTAGGATTATACCTTACGTCAACCAAATCAGGTCCTTATAAGATTAACCTGACACAAATTCTAGTCGGAAGATAATACACTCGCGACAATTCCATCTAAAAGTTAGGTCCCATCGCGCGCTCGATGGCCGATACTCCCACTCTCGCCTGCAAGAGAAAAAACTTTTGATTGCGCCTGTTCACAATCGCGCAGACGCAGATTAATGCCGCGCAAATGTGGCAACGTCGCACTGTCAATGACAAATAAGTCTACTTAAATAGATTATCATAAATAGAAAAAATCCTTTGCAAGATACATAGGTTACAATGTCAGATCGATTGTAACCTCACCATCCGTGTGATCTCACCATCATACGATGAGCTCCCTGAACTGAACACGATATACGCGAGAAGTGCAGTGTTGCCACATGCTCAATAACCGCCCTCTTCAATCGCTTCCATATGCCAAATAAAATCGAAAATTGCATTCTTTTCACGGTTCTATTTTGCAAACTAAATGGTCAAAAATTATGGATTTTTTTTACAATATCCGTTTTCCTCTATCACATATTTGTTTTTTGTTAACATTTCATTATTAATTTAGGTTCTATAAAAATAAATGCGACATCATGAACTTTGTAGAAGCGACACGTATAAAATGTATATGTGTTTTAATTGCTTATATCTCAGTATTAAAATGATCAATCTCTTATAATTGCACAAGCGTGTCAACGTCGTTTAGTACAATACAAGTATATAATTTCAAGTCATTCTGAATACTTTTAATTCGCGAGTGTTTTACTTTAATGGATTAAAATTCAAACACTAGAATTATAACTCTGAGCCAAAGTGAGTTTTAATATTAAGTAAAGACAATAAATTTTAAAGGAATTATAATAGTAAAAGTGTTAAAATATAAGAATGTCAATGACAATATTCTCAACATTCTTTGTTACAAAATCCATTTTTATTCTATTTGTATAAGATACCTTATAATTTTATATAACATAATTCAAAATCTTAGACTAATATAATTTTATATGTACATTTTGAAACAATATAAATACATTAATTTATTCTTGTTGTTACTTTATTTTTAAATAATTAAGATAAATTATATACAGGGTTCAAAAAGAATAGTACCAATCTTTAGGAATGTGTAGCACTTATGTAAACAAACCGAAAAGTCTTAATAAGTAGAACTCTAAAAATCATTTATTTCCGAGTTATAAAGCAAAAAATAAATTTAATTAGGGAAAACCGAGGCTGGTTCACGAACAGGGTTAATTGTCAAAATGCTTATATCTCAAAAAGGACATAGCAGAAAATCTCTTTTTTTAATTGTAGATAGCTGATATAATATTTGTTGTATAAAATTGTTTGCAAGCATTGTATATATTAGGTGTAGTAAAAAGAAATCCATTATTTTTCCAATAGATGGCTTTAGTAATCTGTATCTCGCATTCGCGAACAAATATGCTATTGTCAATCCTAGAATGTGTGACAATCAACTCAGAACACGTGGTTAATTATCACTGCTTCATTTAAAATTAAATAACTTATTTTTGTGATGAATTCATCAGTAATATTTTTTTTTAATATCTAAAGAATGTAGATATATAATAACGTATATAATATTTCAAAATCAGGCATTCACTTTTTTCTATTGTAAAAATCACTAATCAAAAACTGTGACAACCGGCTCCGGTTTCTCCTACAGCAGATGTTCAACGTGCCCTCCGTTTATTTTCAACACACAATTCGGCATGTCTTTTCATTGAAGAATACGTTCAAAGATTCCATATCTCATATTTGTTGACAACAGTATTCAATTTTATGAGTCAAGATCAAATATTGTCAATAATACATGAATGTTCGTGGATGAATTGACATAGACTGAACGAAGAATTAACTGTTATCAAGAAGCAACGAGCTTAGAAATTCGTGACGAGTGTACAAGCGCGTGTAAATACATTTACATACTCGATACAAATGGATTAATCATTACAGCAGAAAATGCTTCATAACTAACATTAGAAATAAATAGTTTTGGGGTACTGCTTATTAAGACTTCCGTTTGTTTTTGCGAGTAATATATATATTCTTAAAATTTGATATCATCTTTTTTGAACGCCTTGTATATTTTGCAACTTAAATTAGCTAAAAAAGTTATACAAATAATATAGCTACAATTTAATTAAATGTAAATTAATTGATCTTTAGTATAGAAATCAATTTAGATTAGATTGAAATTAATTTATTCAAGACTATTGTTAAATGTAGATTTTATAAATTTTTGATATTTTAAAGATAATATTTGTTGCGATATATATTATTTAATAAAATAAAAATAATTAATATTATAAAAATGAATAATTTATTGTGAATATTCATATTTTCAATTTTATGAAAAAATTATAATGCGTAATATCACACAAGGCAATTTTAATTTGACATAAAAGTGATCAATTCAGAAAGGGGTTTCTAGATACGGATTACATAAATATCTATTGTGTACAAACACTTAATGGATTTTCATTATTGAACGCGTTACAGGGCATACAGCATCCATATCATTGCGTCTGCTAATAATATTTCCTGATAGTATAATATTGTGAAATATTTATTATTGCTTTTTCCGAGCTACAATGTATAGAGTTGCTCACAAAAAATTTTAAAGCTTTATATCTTTCGATTTAAAGTTTTTTCCTTTCAATCTCGAAACTCTTCAATTGATAATCAATTAATTTGTTAATTAAAAATGACTAATCATTTCCTAAAAATATCAATTCAAAAAATATCAAAGGAATTTTTGTTTGACTATTTTTCCGTCTCATTTTACGAATTAGATCTATATTTATTCGTTTCACGTCGTCACAGTATTCGATACCAAAAGCACATCTAGCTAGAAATAAATCCATTCTTAATACAAACATAAAGAATGTCGGGATCGATTTAAATATTCAGGATAATAATGCTTCGAAAAAGAATAGTTATATATTTTTATTGAGGATCTGTAAGTGATCACTTAAGATTTTGATTAATAATATCTTTTCTCATATAAAACTAAATTAAAATAAAGTTATATAAATGAATTATTTTAAAAAGTTAAATAAAAATATAAAGTTTCTTAAAGTTAGACAGTAATTAGCAAAACATTTTATAAGCTTTTATTTCCATTATTTTTCTAAAATTCGATATGATTTTATCAATAACATTATTTGTTTACGTTCGTGTATGTCATATTTCGAATGCGTTCCGATGTAAATCCTGTAAATTAAAACAAATTGCATTTTTTTAACCATATTGAAATTAAATCTTTTTATTCTTTTCTTAGAAAGAAATAAAATTATAATATCTCAAATTTTTACTCTGTCTTGCATCCTTATTTATTCTGCTGTCCGCAAAGTAATCTACTGAATACGACATGATCCTCTTCGCGCAAGATATTGCTGCTCGTTGAGACCAGACTGTCCGAGTCAAAGGCAATCGCCTGTTTATAGGCAGTATCCAATCTACATTGGACGGTGATGGTAGCGGCGTTTACACCGCTACTGCTGCTTGAACAAACAAGATGTAAATTCACCGTGCTCGCGCACTAGGCAGGAAGCAAGTAATTAGACGCGTTGTTGCGGGAGTCGAGGCTTTGAACTCCCGTTTCGTATCGGGGCCACTGTTTTCTCCTGCCCTCCTTCCCTAGCCCCTCATCCTTTCTCCCTTCTGCTTCGTAATTCTGTGCCACCCTTGTTCATCTTCTTCGAGGGTATACACAGGTCAGCGGCCGCGTTTCGCGTCCGGAGTCCCGTGAGTGCGCACGTCCACACATCCGGTCGTGCGGCAAGTACACGTAAGGATACACAAATTTCGATCGTTTACGGTGATCTATCGCGCTAGGTTGCCACATTGTTGGAATTTTAATGAACATGTACATAGAGATGTGAATTGCAATAGTCGGATCTGCCATTGACTACGCAAATCAGTATTAAACCATTAAATGAATTAATTTATGACTTTTACTCTCTTTCCTTTTACTTTATTTATTATTATATCGTGCAGGATATAAAGTTATTTTCCTACAAGAAATAGATATGTTTTTGATAAATAGACATGTTTCATGTATAGGAACAAGTAAGTAGAGTACAAAAAGCATTTGTACAGTTTAAATTTTTATTTAAAAAAAGCTTATTTGGAGCAAAAAAAATTAATTAACAATTTTATACAATAAATACATTCTTAAGGCAAACAAAAAAAGGTAAAATAACTGATGATGATATATTTATAACAAAAGATATAAAATAAGTTTCAGGAATTTATTTAAAATATAAAATCGTAGGAGACGGTAGAAAAAAACTGATATAATTTATTTTAAATAAAAAATATAAAATAGGTTCCGAAAACTATTATTTTTATTTAAAATAATAAATACTAAATGACTCTTTTATTTCTTTTTTATTTAAAACATATATTTTAAATAGAACTTTAGCATTTATTTTAAATAGAACATATATTTTAAACATATATTTATCTTAAATACGACTGAGCCCTGCAAAAGATCTTCGTGTGTTGTCGATCTTAGAAGCTAAATTCCTCGAATGTACGAATACTTTTTGTGCGTCTAAATAATACAATTTTTTATTTTCGCTTATTTTCGAGATAACAAATTATTACATGTTTTTTTTTAAGTAAAATAATTTTAAGAAATATAGAGTTTATTTTATTCTCTTTGTAAATAAATTGTTAATTAACGTTTTTTGAAAATAAGATTTTTTTTAAAAGATATCTCCCCTATACGAATACTTCTTGCACTCACTGTACATTTCCTATACAAAATGTATTTTTTAATTATTTTTTGGTTTTAATTATTTTAATTATTTATTTATAATCATATTTTATGTTTATGGAAAAAAAATTTGCAGGATTGTTTCTTATTTAAAATGAATTTTGATTTAACATATAAAATTAGTTTTAAAATGGAACATTTAATTTTATTCTTTGGATAAAAATAAAATAATACAAATAAAATAAGTGAAGAAAGAATATCATTAGGCAGAACACATATATAAATCATGTATTTAAATTACACTTTTCTGTTGTTATTCGCTATTTGTTTCTAGCGTTGATTATTATTCACGATACATGATGGTAAAAGCACGCGCATTTAACCCTCGAATGTTTTTGCTCGTAATACGTATCGAAAGGCAAAAGAAGTGCTAACAGAAGAATTCTATTGGTTTAACAAAAAACTCAAACAAATCGATGTTTCTTTCTACTTTCCGCCCAAGTGTGAAATCTTTTCTTAACTCCTTCGCACAGTTGCGCACAAGAACGATGATAGTAAAGAAAAAACAGATGGCGATAGGCTTTTGAGCAACCACTGGAATACCGACCAAAGACCTTTGCGATAGTCTTCTTTTAGTATTTTTATTTTTAATATTTACTATGTTTAAGAAAAAAAGTGCTAATACTTTCAAAGATTGTTCTTGTTCTATAAGAAATTGATCTTCCTTGATCTACTTTGCCATACTGTTACTTTATTCTTATCTTTATGGAGCATTGAATTAAATATTGCATTTTAAACTTCCCTTCTTTCTACATGTCAAATCGAAACTTTCTAAATTTAATCGGATTAATCAATTTAAGACAATTCTTTTTCCATCTTACATTCATTATTAACGACTGATATAGAAGAGAAAGCATTCAAAAATCTGTATTAGTTAATTTATTTCTGTGTTTTTATATGCTACTTAAATAAATAACTTATTATACACATTAAATATCTGGCTCATAAAGATGTTTTTTATGTATTTTATTTAATTTTCATTTTTTAAATTTAAGCTTGAATTGAGCTTTGAATTTAATTATATTATTTAATTTTTATTTCTGTTTATTTTTCAAGCAACATCATTAGCTCTACATTACTCGCGAGATTTTTTCTAACGTAATTAATTATGTTTCTGATGATTATATTTATGTATCTGATAACATTATATCTCAATTTTCATTAATGTCTTCTTTAATTATTTAAAATTAAATAAAGAATGATAATATTTTATACATCCTTTAAAATTTAGATAAGAATAAATAAAAAAATTTATTTTAGTTAGTTGAAATAATGTTAGTTGAAATAATTTACGCTAAATATAAGTAAATGTATATAACATTTATACATTTGATGGAATTTATAAGGTAGGAATACATCCTAGATATCCCAAGATGAATTCCTGCCTTATAAATACGAGAGTAATGAAAGCATGGTTAAATGAAGCTAAGTAATGCATTATCTTAAACATAATGGGTATTTCTATAAAAGTTGAAGAAAAATGTATATGATACGCATATGATACAATGTTTTCGTGGTTATTCTAGATGTTACGTAAAGAAAAAATGGGTTTTTTTTCGGCGTGCCATGTAAAATATTCAAAAATTGCACTACAGCCGCGGTGAGAAGTGCCTGCCTTCCGAGACATTTCCTGAACGTCGTTAGGAGAGACCCTTGAACGTCGACAAAGGGCACACGACAGACAAACGAGGAGATCGAAAGAGCTTGCAAAATGTACGCAGCGGAATATACTGAACTATATCAAACAGCACGACGGTTAATATTGGATTTTGTCGGAGGGAACGCAAGGATCGAACGTGTTTCTCGTTAAGTGAAGCAATTACCCAGACCTATCTGTTACTTAGAACACCGTCAGCAGCTACCACAGCCTTTTAGTTTTGAAGACTACCTCAGCATTACGTCACAACGTGCAGCGCTGTACATTTTTGGCTCCATTCTTTTTATTTCGCGGTGACATCTACAGTTGCAATTTTCACTTTCATATATAGCTTATGTAAAAGACTCAAAAAATGAAATGCATGATATACTTTTTTAACATTTTATATTTTTAGGACGACGTGTGATTCCGCAGTGTGAGTATAGTTTCCCGGGTTCGATTTCAATCCATCATGTCTATTTCAATCCAATTCTGTATAGAGTAAGTTATCCAACAATGAACCATGTAAATTTCAGAGGCTTATATCTTTCTCAATTATTGAGTTGAAGATCTGAGTTTTGGTATACAATTTATGAATTTGCTACATACTATAAACGGTAACTCTTAGGTTATTTTTTAAGTTTAATCATAATTTCGATTATTTCAAAAAACAAGAAGTGATTCATTATGTACAAGGGGTATGTACACATGAACCATGCTATTTTTAATAACTACATTAAAACTACATTACTAGAACTACATTAAATTATTCATTGTAGATCACCTAATCTTTTCCACAATAATCTCCAAAATAATATACAACAGAAAAAAGTTACTTACAGAATAATAAAGTTAAATGTGCACACAAAACTAATGCACAATGAAAAAAAATGATAGGAACACAAAAACATAAAAAATGCGTAAAACTTACAAAAAAAACTTACTTTGTAACTCAAAATTCTTAAAATGTGATATTACATGGCGCATCCTTGGCGCAATCTGCCAGTTGACTGAGAAGCCGAGAACGGGTTCAAATAAATGCGAGTCGCTGCATGATAACAGCATAATCTAACGTCGCATGTATGAAATATCGCAATGGTTCAAAATATTCTACTGATTCACTGTTGGTCTAGCTACCTTACCTATGTACCTTGGTTTTATACAAGATTGATTGGAAAATTTGAAGATTGTGAGTAAAAGAGTTATAAATTGAAGATGGTAAAAAAATTTCTTGTTTTGAAAATCTATATTTTACATTAAGATTGTCATATTGTTATTTTTAAAAATTAAGATGTTTAAAAGTTATTCAACTATTCGATTTCTTGGACATGCATGGCGCGAGAACTTCCATCATCTCTTCTTAAATTAGAATCAGATCTTGAAAGTATCTTTGAAAAACTCTACCCTAGGGAAAATAAAAATTGGAATATCAAATATAAAGAGAGTAATAGAAATGTAAAGCTTCTAGAAGGCGAACATTGCGACAATGAAATGTAAAAGAAATGTTTATGCTTCTTATATATATATTTCGATATCTCAATTTAGTTTCTTAGCAGTTTCATTTACATATATGTTATTTTTTCCATATTTTCCTCTTTTTTTACTTACACTTTTTTTACTTACCTTATTTTTATTTTTACTAAGGTAAGTTTTGCAATACTAATCTTCCTGATCATGTGACATCCTCTTGAGTGTTTCGAGATCTTCTCGTTGTTTAGCATTTAACAGTCTTATTCAAAATTTCTAAATCTGATTTTTATATCTACGAATACAAAATTAAGAAACAAAAAATTATGCATACGATCATCTCCCGATGATCTTGACCTTGATCACAATTGCCAGGTCCCGAGCATTGTACAGCTGGAGCTCGAAAGTTCATGCGCTGGAGATTTCATATTTTGACTGAAAACCGACCGATTGTTTCATTAAAAAAAAAAAGAAAAAATAAAAAGGCGCAGGGATTAATTAGTGTTTTGCGACTACTGTTACAGACTTTCTGCTATTAATATTTGACAGACTTTCTGTTATTAATATTTGACCAATATAAAGTGTCAACACAATCACAGAGACTTTTTTATTATCATTACAAGATTATACATAGTGCAAACACAATTAGAAACTTTTTTATTATTTGAAAAATAACATAAACTGCGAACATAATTGCAAACTTTCTTATTACTTTCTACGTAGGTAATTTAAATTGCACCATACAGTGCGTTATACAAAACACAAAAAAACAATATCCTGCAACATCTTTAACATAATATAATATTTGCAAAAACTAGCGTTTTTCATACATCTGTTTTGTTGTAGCTTTTCTATCTCTTCTTTGACTTTCCTTTTTTATATTATTACTAATAGTAAAAATATTTTTAAATAAACATTCTGAACAAAAACCGTAATAATTATATATGATAACATTGCGGGCATCACTGGATAATGCAATTAATAAATACCCCATGCGAGCGAAAGATTAGAGATTTTTTATGTCTGTTGGAGATTGATACCGAAAACTGGAGTCTCCAATCGAAATTTGAAGACCTGGCAACCGTGACCTTAACATACAACTGCTGTTAAAAAATTTTCGGACATGAAACTTAAAATTGTATAATGTTCGTAACTCGATAAAAAATCATCACAGACAAAAAAATAAAAAAGCTTAAAACTTATATTTTAGCATGTTTTTGGCCGATTTTCAAAAAAATTTTGTCTTTATAGTTCTGTATCTTAATAAATATCATGTTGTATTTCTTAAAATTACGTACATTTAATAAAACGCAGTTTAATAAAAAGTATTCAATATTTTTGAAAAAAACAGTACAAAGATTTATCTCCTAAATGGTTTTAAAAATTTTCTTATGATTTTTCTCGACTGAATTACGCGTTGAAGTTAAAGCTGCATAGCTCACAATCGACATTAAAATTCATTGAAATACTATCGTAAAAGTTAACAAAGTACTTTAAAGTTCGAAGTTTGTACTTTAACAACTTTCTAATTGTTTTTAAATTTAATTCTACAGAATTGAGAAAATAAAACTTTTGTGATGATTTGTCACCAAATTTATTTTACCGTTGATTATTTAACAATGCAGGTTTAGTTTTAATTTTGCGTAATTTAGTCCAGAAAAATCATAAGAAAATTTTTAGAAAAGCATTTTGAAGACAAATCTTTGTACTGTTTCAAAAATATTGAATTTTTTGAAAAAACAGTTTTTATCAAACTGTGCACTATTAAATGTACGGAATTTTAAGAAATACAATAACGTGATATTTATTAAGATACAGAACTGTAAAGACAAAATTCTTTTTAAAAGCGGTTAAAAGCATGCTAAAGTACAGAGTGTCCCACGTAACTGTGATCATGATTTTTTCGGCACTTTCGATGATCTGACAAAAATTAGTTTGAATAAAATAAAATTAGTTATTCAGTTTTCAATCGGCTACAAATTGCAATATTACAAATTTGCAAAATTTGTAATCTTTTTTAGGAAAAAAGGTCACCCTAATTTTTTTTAATGGTACTATATATTTTTTACTTTATAATATTTTAACTGGTGTCAAGACAAGTTCAATGACCTGCTATACTATGACCTTGAGATGACCTTACAGTTAGACGTGAAGAACAAACGTAACCATTTTGACATATGTTGTCATAATCCTGAATGATATATTCAACAAGTTTTAAATGAAGATCGTTGTTTGTTAAAACAACGATCAAAAAAGTTTGAAAAATCGTTTCTTTTTTCTATTATAAGAAACAGAAATTTCCTGCTTTAAAATATGTTTTACAACTTTTCACGCGAAGCGACTTTCACCTCACCCCCCCCCCCTCTTTGCCAAAGCAGCGTGAAAATTGTATGATCCTGAAAACAGAGGAAAGGTGAGGTGAAAATTACTTTACGTGGAAATCGTGCGCCCTCGAAGCAGAAGGGGAAGTGAGAAAGTTGTTTCGCGTGGAAAGATGTAAAATATATTTTTAAGTAGGAAATTTCATATAGTAGAAAAGAGAAGCCATTTTTCAAACTTTTTTTGTTAATAACTTTTTAACAAACAATGACCGCTATCTAAAACCTGCTGGAAATCACTCAGGGTTATAACCTCGACAACATACGTCAAAGTCATCAGCGCAGCGTGTCCATTAAGGTAAATAATTATTACATAAATTAGGCATGTAAGTCTAAATATTTCAGAAACTATAAAAGCAGTAATATAGTAATATAGTAGTGCGGGTTCTGGATCATCTGTAAGCACGGGGGGTACTTGTAGACGCGGGAGAAGACGCGGAGGTACTCGTAGGCGCGGGGAAAGGAGAGGGCAGCGCGGGGAAAATCCCAGCAGTATCAGTTTACATAAATATCAGTAACCAATGATACGTGCAGCCATGTTGTGACATCATGTATCATTAGAATCCAACCGCGGACTACAAACCGTCGCGACCGCCGCCGTCCATCACACAGTGGTATCGATCTGAATATAGGCGATCGAAAATAAAATTTTCAACTTTTTTATTGAAAAATAAATTTCTTGTAAAATAATCTCTATTTAGTGTAAAGTTTTAGAAGTATTTTTCTCAAAAGAAAATATAAAGTTATAATTAACAATAAAATTTCAAGAAGAAATTTGCTTTTCATCATCCTTAAATTAATGAAATAATTAATATGTCATTGAATAAGATATTTTACACTAATGATATGCAAATTAAATTATTTTTTTAAAGTTAAATTACTATTAAATTTACTTCTAAATATATATATATATATATTAGGTGTTGGAATTAATTCGTAGCGTTTTTTAATGAAAGAATGTTATTTATTTCACATGAGCATTAAAAAATACATTAATGAAAGTACTTCCCATCACTTGTAAAACGCTACGAATTAATTCCAACACCTAATATATATATATATATATATATATATTAGGTGTACAAATAAGTTTCTGTTTTTTATCAAAAATTAAGCATTTATTGTGAAAGAATGATACATAATGTTTTATTGATGTAAGTCAAAATGTAAGTGCAAGTTCTTTTTGCGTTTGGCACGAATCTTCATTCAATAATGCTTCCAATTCCGCGTCTTCGTACACTTTCGGTCTTCCGCTACGTTCTTTGTCTTCGACGTCAAATTCACCGTTCTTAAATTTTTGAAACCATTCACGACAACTTCTTTCACTTAAGGCAGCCTCACCGTATGCTTCTACAAGCAATCGATGAGCCTCAGCTGCAGATTTTTTCAAATTAAAGAAATAAATCAAAAGTTCCCGCAAATGACGCTTATTCGGCTCAAAACTCGGCATTTCTGCACAAAAAAAATATATGATACAAAATCGCTAGTATTTCAAGGTTATGTTGTTGATAGATGTCCAACCTTACGATATAATGTTTTACATCAGACAATTTTAACCATAGCTTGCTAGTGGCACCGTCTTTTGTCAAACGGCGGAAACTTATTTGTACAGCTAATATATATAGTGCTAATCTTATAATGTTATTTGAAATGATAAAAAAAGTTTCGAGACGTTATTCCGCATTGATATGAATCATTATATCTAAGCAATGCATGTTAATTTCATTTTCTTTCCAAGCATAGCACGAGAGATGTCATCACCTAATTAAACGGGGTTAATGTCTTCCTAACATCAGCTTAACAAAAGTCGAAGTAGGACGCCAAGAAGATCAAACAGTGATGGAGGAAGCAGAGAGACGATAAGAATAATCGTAATGATGACATCACTTTTATAATGGAGCGGCGAGGTTAAACTAAATAATTATTTAAAAAATTTATAAAAAATTATACATATAAAGATAAAAAATAAATAATAAATAATAAATAAATAAGTAAATATACCAAGTGTACAAGTATGAAATGCGGATTTTTTTCCAAAAAAACACGTTAAATTCGAAAGAATGATAAAAAGTGATTTATTCAAAGTATGCTCCATTGCTAGTTACACATTTTTCCCATCTTTCGGGTAATTTGTGAACACCACGCCAGTAAAAATCTTCCCCTTTTGCCGCGAACCATCGAGTCATTTTTTCACATCTTCGTACGAACCAAAGCGCTACTCAGCAAGTGCGTGATCCATCGATGCAAACAAGTGATAATCGGAAGGAGCCAAGTCTGGCGAATAAGCCATATGGGCTAGCACTTTCCAGCTGAGTGCTTCCAACGTGTCGCGAACCGGTTTTGCCGTATGTGATGGAGCATTGTCATGGAGAAAAATGATCTTGTGTTGCCTTTTTCGATATTCTGATCGTTTTTCGAGTAACGAACGGTTCAAATCGATCAATTGTTATTTGTAGCGTTTAGTATTAACCGTTTCAGCAGGCTTTAACAGCTCATAATAGACCACACTCTTCTGGTCCCACCAAACACAAAGCATCGTCTTCCTGCCAAAGCGATTCGGTCTTGCGGTCGATATGGATGGTGCGCCTGGGTCTACCCTCAGCTTTTTGCGCTTGGGATTCTCAAAATATATCCACTTTTCATCCCTAGTAACGATACGATGCAAGAACGACTTTCTTTTGTATCGTTCAAGCAAAATTTCACATGTGTTTTTGCGCCTCTCGTTCAACTCATGTGGTATCCATCTGCCAACCTTCTGAATCTTTCCCATCTCTCGTAGGCGATTGGAAACAACTTGGATAACTAACGCTTAATTGCTCTGCGAGATGTTTTTGTGTTTGTGAATCGTCGTTCAATAATGCTTGTAATTCTACATCTTCGTATCTTTTTGACGGTTTTCCTTGTCTGCTTTTCCTTGTCGAAATCACCAGTTTTGAAATGCCGAAATCATCGTTCACACGTATCTTGAGATGGAGCATATTCACCATAAGTTTCTCGAAGTAATCGGTATGATTCAGCACCAGTTTTCTTCAAATAAAAACAAAAAATTAATGCTGTCCGCGAATGCTCTTTATTTGGCACAAATTTCGACATATTGAACACAACAACACTATGCAAAACAATACTATGCAAACACAATTTTTCAATTTATCGCTTATACGCGTTTGACACTTGTTGATGACATAACAAAATGACATATACGTCAAATCTTTATACTACACACTGCATTGGTGCACCATCTGTTGTCTCAAATCCGCACTTCATACTTGTACACCTGGTATACAGGGTGATTCAAAACAAACTTCTGTTCTTAAAATGTCATATTCTTGAGTTAATTCTGAAACGATTTTTCCTCTTCAAAAATTTTGTCTGATGCTTAGTTTTTGAATTATTAAGAGAAATAGTTAACGAATCACGGGTCAAATATAAGAGACAGGGATGATGCAACTCACTGTCAAATGCGGGTACTTACGCGAGACGATTGCTACACAATTTGATGGTTTCACACAATAGTACGCGCACACACATTAATACATTTTTGAAAAAGAAATATCGTTCAAATTAGAAGTGCAAGATCCTCTCTCTCTCTCTCTCTCTCTCTCTCTCTCTCACTCACTCAATCACTCAGTCACTCACTCTTTTACTTATCATATTAAGATGATTTAATAATTTCAAATTCATAAGAAAGGTCGGAATGGCTTTTCCGATGAATTTTCCGATAGAATTCCAAACAGCGGACTTCCAAACAATTAAGTTCTTTTAATAACAATTAAGTTCTTTTAATAAATTTAAATAATCACGCACAACACTAACTGTATATTTACTCGATCTATTCATTCGTTTGAGAAATTTATTAATGAAGTTGAATTAATCACTATCGATCACTATCGATTAATTATTTAATAACAGTTGAAAATTGTACGAACAAACACATGTTCTTGTCATACATTTACGAAGAAACGTATATACATACAACATGCATTTACCCAACGATAACAAGCAGTCGACTGACTTTATTAATAAATCTATTAATTAATCACTATCGATTAATTGTTTGGCGATTGAAAACAGCATGACACCCATTTTATCATTAAAGAAATTGTTACTTACGAAGGACATGTTGAATTATCACCAATAACGAAAAAAATATATATCTTATTCACCAAACACATAGATAACACCAAAAACGATCAAAAGAATTGCATAAAATTAGGTTTATAGATTCATATAGATTTCTCACCTCAAGTTTGGATAAATTAATATCTTTTCTCAGTAAGGATATATTACGGATACTGCAACGTAAATTTCCCAATTTGACAGAAGAACATTTTAATCTTTTGACTCGGAAAGGCGTCTTTCCGTATGAGTATATTGACGTCAAAAACTTGAAGAAGCTATATTTAACGCCTCGCGAGTTGTTTTACAGTTCATTGACAGACAATATGATATCTGAGAACGCTTACACGCACGCCATCAACGTGGCAGCAGTTCTTCATCCGGACACTCGGTGAATATAGTGATCTGTACCTGAAAACAGATGTTTTTTTGTTGGCCGATGTCTTTGAAAATTTCCGCGACTGTTGCGTCGCAAGTTACTGGTTAGATTCCGCATACTATTATATCTTACCGGGTTTCATGTGGGACGCCATGTTAAAGCTTACAGGTGTAAAATTTGAATTACTCACAGATATCGACATAGTAATGAGTGCATAGTTATCGAGTGCGGTGAACGCAGTGGTCTGAGCCAGTATTCAAATAGATACGCGCGAGTACATGCCGCCATATGACGACATGTATTTGTCAACAACAAATGCCGTCGTACGATCCATCGAAACCATCATCGTATTTGATGTATTATGACATCAACAATCTGTATGGCAATGTGTATGTCAACCATTACTTTATGCCGATTTTCGATGAGTCGACGATGTGCAAAATTTTGATTTTACAACCATCGCGTTAGATTCGTCAACAGCTATATTCTCGAGGTGGACGTGGAGTATCCGCAACATCTTCATGATACACACTGACCTACCGTTCTGTCCAACGCACGAAAAATCATCTGGCAAGCGCGATGACAATCTCCTCGCAACATTATGCGATAAGCAACGTTATGTCATACATTACTGTAGCAGTGTACTCGTCACGGCCTTCGTATCGCAAAGGTTCACCGTATACTGCAATTTGCATAATCTTCATGACTACACGATTATATTAAGTTCAACACAAAATTTAGAACACTAGCCAAAAATGATTTTGAAAAAAATTTGTATAAATTTATCAATAACACGGTATTTGACAAAACCATTGAGAACGTGCGCGATCGCGTCGACGTGCACCTCGTCATGCAATGGGAAGGCAAATACGGTGCGGAGGCAATGATCTCCATACCAAATTTTCATAGTCGAAGAGTTTTTTCAGAGAATCTGGGCGTGATAGAACTGCGTAAACTCGAGGTGAAGACAAACCGATATACATAGGTATGTGCATGCTCGACATATCCAAGACGTATTTGTATGAATTTCACCACAAGTACATGGCACCGCTCTTTCGTGAAAAATGCGAAATTATGTACACCGATACAGGTAGTCTCATATATCACGTAGAATGTGACATATATCACGTGATATATGCAACGATAATCGAGAAGATTCTCGATCATTTTTTTTCACGTCATGTCCGGTTTTGCGGTTGCCAGCATTTTCAAGGACAATCTGAAAATACCTCAATATATAAGTTATACAACGACCGAGATCGAGAGAGTACGTCAGTTCAGTATCATTAGAATTAACAGTGAAAAATTTTGTGTCAGTCAGGGTGTGCTTTTCCATCCGAAGAGATTTCGCTGCGTTAAATCATTTTGTGCTGTAAGAAGTTAGAACTGTTCTGTGCAAGTTAATAAAATTTATTGTTGTGAGTTGAAAAGAAATTCACAAGAATATTTCGTTTGCTTGTATCGCTCCTTCTTCTGATCGCTATATTTTTAGTCCTTCAAGTCGGATAAAACGTCGATTCGGCAATATCTAAGTATAACGACGCCCATCATGCAGCTTCGAGCGTTCCTTTGCGCAATTCTGGAAGGATGGAGACAATAATTGAAGCTCAAGTAGGACTTTATAGGCGCATCGCGCGCACGCACGACAATGTGAGAAATTCGGGCTCAGCCGAATTAACAAAGGCACTCATCACTACCACACTTAGCGTCCTCGACGCAAAAATTCGAGGAGAATCATGAGCGCCTTCTTAACACTTACCGGGACGAGGTGAAAAAACACGAATATGACTCAAGGACTTCCTGAGTCAAACAGAAGACATGTACGCTCAGCAACGAGTTTCTTCTCGAGATGGAGGATTCTCTGGCCCGAGAATCAGTCAGGAATCCAGCGAAGCTGATCACGGGACCGCCTTCCACACCAGGCAATACATTGCCTCGGATTCAGATCCCACATTTCTCGGAGGAATACGAAGAGTGGCCGGCATTCCGAGATCTTTACATCGTTGATCTTGAAGGATTCTACCATCTCATACGTCACGCAAATGCATTACTTGAAGACAAGCCTAAAAGGAAAAGCAGAGTTAAGAATCTTCCAACGACAGGTGACAACTTGCATAGAAATCGCTAGCGGATCGGTATGAGAATACGAGATTGCTGGTTCGATCGTTTTACATCACGCTCATGGCGGTGCCAAAAATGAAGTCCGAGTCGGCCGCTGATCTGCGTTGCACCATTACGCCAAAAACAGCGCTGGAGCACTCGCAAACATTGGACGACCCATTCAGAGCAGTGAGGATATGTTTGTATACTGGGTCACGGAACTGCTGGATTTAAACACTCGAGCGCGCTGGGAGGAACGTTTGGGCAGCAGCACGCAACCACCTATCTTCGCAGAACTGCAAAGATTTTTGGAGCAGCGCTTGCTGACACTGGAAGCAACGCACCGGAACAAGTCAGAAGCTGTCTCAGGGAAATCGTGTACCGCTAAAACAATCCGTACTCATCACTCACAAAGGGAGCGTTGCACGTTGTGTCATAAGGATCACTTCCTTATGATGTGCGAAGCTTTCAAGTAGAAGAGCAGCGCTGAGGGGAATCAAGTCGTCGATAGTACACATCTATGCTTGAATTGTCTGGGAAAGTGAGTGACTGTGTAAATAAACGGTGCTGCACGGTGTGCGGGGAGTGACATCACATCACATTGCACGATGGCGTCCCACGGCCAAAGGCACTCCGATCGGATGCTCCACATATAGGATGTCTTACAACTATCAAATTTCCTCTTAAGGACATATTCTTGAAGTAATTTTGAGACGAAAATTCTAATATAAAAATGTCGAGGCTACAATAATTTTTTCCATTATAAGCTAACTTTAAATGCTTATGCTTATAAATGAAAAACCATTTTACTTTTAAAGATTCTATTATTATTTCTGGATTCTTTTGAACATTCTAAGACGAAAATCCTAATATGAAAATATCGAGGCTATAATGCTTTTCAAATTATACACTATCTTTAACCAATTATAATTAAAAAATTATTGTAGCCTTGACATTTTTGTATAATGATTTTCGTCTCAAAATTATCTCAAAAATATGTCCTTAAGAGGAATTTTGATAGTTGTAAGATACCCTGTGTGTGTGTGTATATATATATATACATGTAGATTTGGACGTGCTGAACTCGAATATGAAACTTAAAATTCTTCAAAGTCCGGGAATTTTGTGAAAATGCAATTTTTCTGCTTTGAAATTAATTAATCCGAATTTAAGATTAATTAATGGCATGGCATAGCTGAGTACATGGGCCCGTAATTATAAGCTAATAGCTATCGGCACTTATCCCCACTATTTCCACAATTTGTAGCTCGTGATGTAGGAAGAATAGGAATAAGTGCTGATAGCTATGAGCCTATAGCTATCAGCACTTATCTCCACTCTTCTACGAGCCCTCAATTACAGCTATCGGGAGTTATCCCCACTTTTCTCTCACTACCAAGTGGTAGCGCTAGCGGAATCTGACAGCTCTCGACATAACATTATGAGCTTTCCTCGAGCTGAATTCGAATTAATTAATTCCGTCACTATGGCTAACAGGTGTGTGAATTGCAACGTTTTTCTAGAAAAAAAAGTCACGGTCATCATATATTTTAGTATCACAGAATGCTGTATACTGCAAACGTTATTATAATAAATGCTATAAGAATAAATATCGAGAAAATGAATATGATCTGTAATAGCTTCTACAAGCAGAAGAAGCGTACCTTTCGTTAATATTAACAACTGATTCTTCTACTTCCGATATCCAATCTTCGATTTCGATTCCTATACATATTAATCGAAGTTATTTAGATTCTCAGTGCATTTTCAAATACAAAAAGTCTGAATCACTTAGAGTATTAAATAAGAGTGTTTAAATATTTATAGTAAAACTGATATTTTTGGTACTCGTATATGCCATTCACATGGAAATGGAAATTCTTTGAGCATTTCTGATGACTTTTAGTTTCATACAACCAGTGTCTTACTAACTTTTACAGACGTTTACGATTTATTTGAGACTTTTAAAAATATATATAAAATAATACTGCTCGATCTAAAAAGGCCATTTCTTTTCTTACTATGAAAACCGATCTTTTAATTTTCGAAACTTTAAATGCTACACAATTCAGTGAAATCTTTGATCGAGCCGTATGAGTTAGCAATTAAAGAAAAAGATTCAATAAATAATAACAGTTCCAATAATTAAATAAATTAATAAATGAAATATAAAAGAAAGAATGTTCACGACAGAGAATTTAGTTTGGCTTCTCTGGAGGCTGCAAGAATAGAATTATTGGGTATGGGAATAATTTTCCGCCCATTGCAGAAAGATGTCGTTAGTAGCATTGCTCGTGTGTTTGATAGAACGGCAAGACATGTTTTTGAAAGATGTGTGTCCAAACTATTGAGCCCAATAGAGGGCATTCGTTCGAAGCGTAACAAAGAGTAACTTTTTTTGAAGATGTCGGAATTTATTTCAAAAAACATTTGCGGGAAGTTTTACTCCATTATTTTAAAGAAAAGTGCTGCGGAAACGCATCGTTTGCTCGTAAATATTTACGGTGAGCATGCTCCATCGAAAACTAGTTGTAAAGAATGGTTTCGCCGATTCAACAATGGTGATTTTGACGTGCGTGACAAAGAACGCGAAGGTGCACCGAAAAAATTTGAAGATGAATTTGCAGAATTGCAAGTATTACTCGAAGAAGATTCGTGTTTATCGCTCGATAGGTTGACAAAAGAGTTAAATGTTGATAGATTTCCACTGTTGGAAAACGTCTACACGCAATGGCAAAAAGAAGGAAATTGGGTGCCATACAAATTGAAAGAGAGAGACATGGAAAGACGTTTAGTCATCTGCGAGATGCTTCGTCAATGACAACAAAGGAAGGGTTTTCTACATCGTATCGTAACTGGCGATGAAAAATGGATCTACTACGATAACCCTAAACGCTTGAAGGCATGGCTGATGCCAGGTGAACCAGGTCCATCAACGCCAAAATGAAATATCCATGCTTCGAAGATTATGTGCATCTGGTGAGATCAAAGAGGTATTATATATTATGAGCTGCTCAAACCATCCGAAACCATTACTGGCGATCGTTATCGGCTACAACTGATACGTTTAAACCAAGCTTTGAAAGAAAAACGACTGGAATGGGACAATAGGCACAACAAGCTGATTCTGTTACATGACAACGCTAGGCCACACGTTGCAAAACCGGTCAAGAAATACTTGGAAGGAGTAAAGTGAGAAATTCTGCCCCACGTGGGCTGTATTCACCGGATATTGCCCCTTCAGATTTCCTTTTGTTCCAATCCATGCAGTCGGCATTTCTGGAGAACGATTCAATTCTTATGAAGGTATCAAAAAATGGCTTGATGAATGGATCGCTTCAAAAGAACCAGATTTTTTCATTCGAGGAATCCATTTTTATTACCGGAAAGGTGGGAGAAAGTTGTCGCTTCCGAAGGAGCATACTTTGAATAAATTCACTTATATAGATTTGTTTAAATAAATACATCGTTTTCATTTAAAAAGGGCGGAAACTTATTCCCATATCCAATACATTTTCGAATTTTGTATGCGTAGACAACGAGTAATATTAATTATGTAACCTTTTTGCGTATATTTATCGCTAAATAAGGTTAGAAAACTAACCGAATTTACAAATTTATTGTTTTAACGATTATGTTCTACGGTCTCTTCAATAAAATTAATTTGAAGAAATATTCTTGAATAATTTGCGCACCTTGAATAGCATTTATTTCCTCGAGCCTATTTATCTCGTGACAATGTTGGATAAGGAATCTCACTACAGGAAGAGATCGATTTCGGAGATGATATTCATTAGGAGACAGACCCACGGACTCAACTTACAGATGGATATGAAAGGGCTTCCCAAGGCCTATTATATAGAATACGTCACCAAAATCCGAACAAATCGACCAATTTCTTTAAACAAAATATTTTTAAAGAAAAATTAAATATTACAAAAAATTCTTTCACATGGCACTTGGGGGACAATCTACCCTATAGGGCACAATCCACTGAAGCATTTGACTGAAATATCAAAGATTTTTTATAATCTCAATAGTGATAAAATAATAATGATTTTTGATGAAACGTATTTATTTATACAAAAGGATGTAGACATTTTTCTTCAACGAAATACTTATTGTTCTCATAAAATCATGAAATCTTATTAAGCCAATAATGGCTGTATATCTAGGTGGTTATATATGGTATATTGCTGCTGTCCTTATGCTGGCAAAATAAATGACGCTTCTAGCTAATGAATGAGCTGCTCGGAAAAGATATTCGACTGCATTTAAAGAAGATGATGTTTTCATTTTTGATAAAGATTTCTGTGATTCAATATCTCACATAGAAGAAAAAAGATATATTCCAAAAATACCTTCTTTTTCAGATGGCCCTTCTCTTACAATCGAACAAGCCAATACTTCTAGATTAGTAACTAAAGATGTGATATCAGGTTGAAAAAGTCAACGGAAGTATAAAACTGAAGTACACATATTTTAGTCAAGTCATCCAGAACATAGTTTTGCCAGTGCTTTTCAATGATTTTAAAGTAGCCTGTGTATTATAAAACTTATAATCTTCTCCCCTTCTGTTACTGATTATGAGTTAGAAAAAGATATAGTTTATAGAATGTTAGAACGGTCGAGTCAATCGAATTTTTTACAAATATTCATCAAAACGGAAAACTTGAGCGCTCGGTACTATAACTTTAAATCAATGGAAAACTCTCAAATAGATTTCTCAAGATTCGATCTTAATAATCTGTATCACTATATATATAGTAGCTATAAGATCAGAATGACAAATTGATATTATTATAATTATTTAAATAGATGGAGCTTTTATTGCCAAATAGCCAGAGAGACTGCAAATATAGATTTCCGTAAATACAGCATTGATTTCGATATGGATAATGCATCGTTACTCAAATTCGTTCAAGATATTCAAATAGCGTCAAATATTATGTTTATATCCTTTTAGATAAACGGTTATTAAATCTCCAATCAGTTCTAGGACATAATTGTAAGGTGATAGGTAGTAAGATAGGTAGTAGAGTAAATGGTTGTTACTCATATATTACTATTAGGAGTACAAATCAGTTCGGTTCATTTTTTTGTGTTCAAAAATGCATTTATTTCAAAACAAAATGAATGAACAGATTAATTAAAGTATTGTCCATCGCTGGCTACTACTTTTCCCCATCTCTCAGGCAATTTTCGAATTCCATCTCGAAAAAATGACTCGTCTTTGGAGGCGATCCAATTTTGGAGTCAATTTTCGATTTCTGCGAAAGAAGTGAACCGATGACTTGCCAAATCGTGCTGCATCCTTCGGAACAACCAGTAATCAGAAGGAGCAATGTCCGGAGAATACGGCGGGTGCGGTAAAACATCTCATTTGAGCGTTTCCAAATATTTTTTTACGACTTTAGCGACATGAGGCCGAGCGTTGTCATGAAGAAAAATAACTTTATCATGTCTTTGCTCGTATTCCGGCCGTTTTTCTCGCAATGCATGGCTCAAACGAAACAATTGTAGCCGATACTGATCGTCCGTAATGGAATCGCCAGGTTTCAACAGCTCATAGTAAACAACATCCTTTTGGTCCCACCAGATACAGAACATGATCTTCGAACCATGAATGTTCGGCTTTGGTGTTGAAGTCGATGGCAACGATTGACTGGGCTTAGCGTAGTATTTTTTCTTCTTGGGATTGTCGTAAAATATCCACTTCTCATCTCCAGTCACAATCCAATGCAAAAAATCTTTTCTTTGTTGTCTTTGAATCAGCTGTTCGCAAGTGAAAAATCGCCTTTTAACGTCTCTCGGTTTCAGTTCATAAGGCACCCAATTTCCTTGTTTTTCAATTATTCCCATCTCAATCGTGCAGAAACGGCTTGTTGAGTTACTTCCAATGATTCTGCAAGCTCCTCTTGCGTTTGACTCTGATCTTCTTCGAGTAATGCCTCTAATTCTTTGTCTTCGAATTTTTTTGGCTGTCCAGAGCGAGGCTTGTCTTCAACGCTGA